>NC_067400.1:294477398-294847398 GCF_016432865.1 Antechinus flavipes | reverse complement strand
CATCAACATTTTGTCCAAGAAGTGTTTATTGCTTCAATAGGTACAAAAGAGGAGTACAAGTCCAGTAGTGGTGCTCATATAATATTAAAACACTTAGAGAAAAGCATGTGGTGTATTAAATAGCTCATCCAAGGAGTATATGGGACAAAACATAAATTAAAAAAAATGAGTGAATTGTTATAAGCCCTTTAGGAAGAATGTCCATTTCAGTAATCTCATGAATACATTAGAATTGTGGAGAAGTGAATAACTCTATAGTTTAAGGTTCTTATGTGTCAAGAAATGTGACAGGAGAGATGAAAATTGCTAATGTGTTCCTTCCCACCTACCCCTCCCTATGATAGTAAAAGTGTATAAAAAATGAGACTAAATTTCAAGTGGGATTTAATAGTTTTAAAAGAAGAGAAAGATATCTTCACAAAATGATTGTATATCCCAATGATGTCTATCAGGTAGATTGATATAACAGTAAAAAACAATATGCCAGCCTCTAAAAAACACAATTTAGAATTACTCATCATTTAGGCAATATATGCACTGTTATAAACAGGAACATTTTAATTCAAAAACAAATCCAGTGATCATCTGATATAATATTTAACTTGGAATGGCGCATGGTACAAAGAGAAATAGAAATTCACCCGGTAGTAAATTTAATTTTTGCAACCTAACAAATAAATATATCTAATGTACTTTATCTCCCTCTTTTCAATCTACTATTCTTTTATCCCTTCACTAATCATGGTCTTTTCAAGAAGATTAGCAAATCTCTCTTTACACAATATAAAATGATGAAAATTCTTCAGAATTCTGTTAATAGAAATAAATCAATAAATTAATAAGCATTTAAAAAACATAATTCCAGGCACTATCCTAGGCACTGAGGATACAAAAAGGAAATATTCTCAGGGAACAAATCATGTTGGTTTTGTTTGTAAATGTTGAATAATAGGTATATATTCTTCTTATGTTCTTATCTGATGATCTGTATACAATTGTTTTATAAATTCAACATAAACCTTATATCAAAAGATCTGTCTTTATATTAAATACCCTTTAATATAGAAAGGGAAACTTTCACTGCTCTGGTTCTTCATCCTAATTTAATTGAAGTTTGATAATGTTACAATACTGTCGTTCCATTGATAGCAACCTTTTTTCCTTTACAGGCACTCAGATTCAAAAGGTTCAACATATAACAGACATATTACAAAACAAAGTGCAGAGAAATAACTTGCTTTTAAGATCACAGGGAATCACTATGCTCTTTACCTAGACAACCCTCCCCTAGAGGTCTGAATAGTTTGTGAGACTAATAGTACTGTCCTGCATGGGGTTTCCCTTGAGGAAAATCATCTTTGTTTTTAACTGCATGAATTTTATCTCTTTGTGCTCAGGTATCCCTTCATTTACTTTTCCATGGTAACCATTCTTAGGAATCACTAATTTTCATTTAGTCATTTCCACTCTTCGTGTCTAGTAGCTCAATTCCTAAGAGATCCAGATTCCCTAGTTACACCTTACATAATTCCTTTCCTGAATTTCAGTGGTAAGACATTCTCCTATAGGAAATACTTGTTGCTTAAGACCAATTTTCTAGCATCTGTACTTTGTTGAGTTACCATGCTGTATTTCTTTCTGATTGATATCTGCAAGGAGTTAAAAAAAAAAACACTTTGGCAGAGATAATTTCATAATCAGGGTGCCTCACTTTCTTTAAAATTCTTATTTTAAGCCAATGTTCCTTAGAATTTATCATTTCCTTCCAAATTATCTCTCAGAGCACTAGAAGAATGATGATTGTAGACACTAATGAAATGAGTAATTTTAATACAACTATGCCAGTGCAGTCCTGTTTACTATTTCTCTTCTTCTACTTTCCTAACCATGAGTCTTCTCATGTCAAAAGTTCTCACTGACTTTGAGAAGTTAGAGAGATTTCTGTTCTCTGCTGGTCTTTTGCCTTTTCTGTCTCCTGGCTTCCTCTAAGGAAGTTTGTTGTCAGTCATGTTTGACACTTTGTGTCCCCATTTGGGATTTTCTTAGCAAAGAAAATTTGCCATTTTTTTCTCTAGCTCATTTGACAGATAAGGAAACTGAAGCAAACAAGGTTATGCAACCTTCCTAAGAGTCTAAGACTGTATTTAAATAAGGAAAATGAGTCTCTCTAAATCTTGTCCCAGCATTCTATCCCCTGTACCATCTATGGCCAGATTTTTTTCAAAGCTTCTAGGACTATTTCATAAAAACCTCCAAAAAGAAAAGGAAAAATTAATGCCAACTCTTCATAATGTGTCCATGTAGTGACACAGTGGAAAATGATATTTTTGTTATTGTTGTCTTTTTAAAAAAGCAATCCCCTCTATTTCAACAATTTCCCAGTTGTGATCTACTTATGTTTATTCAATCAAATTGAAACAATTATTTTGATGATTCTGATAACAACATTCCTTCTTCCCACTCAGCAAACTTATCTTTAATCGCAAATATATAGATGATTGAGGCAATATGTGTTCTATAGATTGACATCCTGATAATTGTTCAGTTTTCTACTTCAATTTCTATGAGTAAAATCAGTAAAGTTGTAGTACTGGTGCTTGTGTTTATTTCCCTCTTCTGATAGAAATCTTTCTTCACTCCTAAACAGCTTTTGCTATTTGATTGCTGCACAAAACTGCTCTACTATGTGTAGTCCAAGATAGAGATGCTTTGCTACCCCAGTTATTCCTTGGGATTAACTCTTAAGGAATCTCTTAAGGAATGAGAGTCTTAACCAAAGTAATAGTAATAGTAGTAGCTAATGGATGTATGATGCTTTCTATGTGCCATGCACTTCTTCTTTTTTTTTTTTTTTGATATAGAGATCTATGACTATTTAATACAGGTGGAAGATAAAATAAAATAAAAGGCTCAATTTTTCCTACTCCTGAGAATAATTACATATTTAAGTCAATTTCTCCATCTTTCACATCCTCTCTTTTTTCTTTTCTTTTTTTTTTAATTTTTATTTAATAATTACTTTATATTGACAGAATCCATGCCAGGGTAATTTTTTTACAACATTATCCCTTGCACTCGTTTCTGTTCCGATTTTTTTTCCCCTCCCTCCCTCCACCCCCTCCCCTAGATGGCAAGCAGTCCTTTATATGTTGGATATGTTGCAGTATATCCTAGATACAGTATATGTTTGCAGAACCGAACAGTTCTCTTGTTGCATAGGGAGAATTGGATTCAGAAGGTATAAATATCCCGGGAAGAAAAACAAAAATGCAGATAGTTCACATTCGTTTCCCAGTGTTCTTTCTTTGGGTGTAGCTGCTTTTGTCCGTCATTTATCAATTGAAACTTAGGTCTCTTTGTCAAAGAAATCCACTTCCATCAAAATATGTCCTCATACAATATCGTTGTCGAAGTGTATAATGATCTCCTGGTTCTGCTCATTTCACTTAGCATCAGTTCATGTAAGTCTCGCCAGTCCTCTCTGTATTCATCCTGCTGGTCATTTCTTACAGAACAATAATATTCCATAACATTCATATACCACAATTTACCCAGCCATTCTCCAATTGATGGGCATCCATTCAATTTCCAGTTTCTAGCCACTACAAATAGGGCTGCTACAAACATTTTGGCACATACAGGTCCCTTTCCCTTCTTTAGTATTTCTTTGGGATATAAGCCCAATAGAAACACTGCTGGATCAAAGGGTATGCACAATTTGATAATTTTTTGGGCATAGTTCCAGATTGCTCTCCAGAATGGTTGGATTCGTTCACAACTCCACCAACAATGTATTAGTGTCCCCGTTTTCCCGCATCCCCTCCAACATTCATCATTATTTTTTCCTGTCATCTTAGCCAATCTGACAGGTGTGTAGTGGTATCTCAGAGTTGTCTTAATTTGCATTTCTCTGATCAATAATGATTTGGAACACTCTTTCATATGAGTGGTGATAGTTTCAATTTCATCCTCTGAAAATTGTCTGTTCATATCCTTTGACCATTTATCAATTGGAGAATGGCTTGATTTCTTATAAATTTGAGTCAGTTCTCTATATATTTTAGAAATGAGGCTTTTATCAGAACCTTTAACTGTGAAGATGTTTTCCCAGTTTGTTGCTTCCCTTCTAATCTTGTTTGCATTAGTTTTGTTTGTACAAAGGCTTTTTAATTTAATGTAATCAAAATTTTCTATTTTGTGATCAGTAATGGTCTCTAGTTCATCTTTGGTCACAAATTTCTTTCTCCTCCACAAGTCTGAGAGATAAACTATTCTATGTTCCTCTAATTTATTTATAATCTCGTTCTTTATGCCTAGGTCATGGACCCATTTTGATCTTATCTTGGTATATGGTGTTAAGTGTGGGTCCATGCCTAATTTCTGCCATACTAAATTCCAATTATCCCAGCAGTTTTTATCAAATAATGAATTCTTTTCCCAGAAGTTAGGGGCTTTGGGTTTGTCAAACACTAGATTGCTATAGTTGACTATTCTGTCTTGTGAACCTAACCTTTTCCACTGATCCACTAATCTATTTCTTAGCCAGTACCAAATGGTTTTGGTGACTGGTGCTTTATAATATAATTTTAGATCAGGTACAGCTAGGCCACCTTCATTTGATTTTTTTTTCATTAATTCCCTTGAGATTCTTGACTTTTTCTTGTTCCATATGAATTTTGTTGTTATTTTTTCTAGATCATTAAAATATTTTCTTGGAAGTCTGATTGGTATAGCACTAAATAGATAGATTAGTTTAGGGAGTATTGTCATCTTTATTATGTTCGCTCGGCCGATCCAAGAGCACTTAATATTTTTCCAATTATTTAAGTCTGACTTTATTTGTGTGGAGATTTTTTTATAATTTTGCTCATATAATTCCTGACTTTCCTTTGGTAGATAGATTCCCAAATATTTTATGGTATCAACAGTTATTCTGAATGGAATTTCTCTTTGTATCTCTTGCTGTTGGGTTTTGTTGGTGGTGTATAAAAATGCTGAGGATTTATGGGGATTTATTTTGTAGCCAGCTACTTTGCTAAAATTATGAATTATTTCTAATAGCTTTTTAGTAGAATCTCTGGGGTTCTCTAGGTATACCATCATATCATCTGCAAAGAGTGATAGTTTGGTTTCTTCATTGCCTATTCTAATTCCTTTAATATCTTTCTCGACTCTTATTGCCGAGGCTAGTGTTTCTAATACGATATTAAATAATAATGGTGATAGAGGGCAACCTTGCTTCACTCCAGATCTTACTGGGAAAGGTTCCAGTTTTTCTCCATTGCATATGATGCTTACTGATGGTTTTAAATATATGCTCCTGACTATTTTAAGGAAAAGTCCATTTATTCCTATGCTCTCAAGTGTTTTTATTAGGAATGGATGTTGGATTTTATCAAATGCCTTTTCTGCATCTATTGAGATGATCATATGGTTTTTGTTTGTTTGGTTATTGATATAGTCAATTATGCTAATAGTTTTCCTAATATTGAACCAGTTCTGCATTCCTGGTATAAATCCTACTTGGTCATAGTGTATTATCCTGGTGACGATTTTCTGTAATCTTTTTGCTAATATTTTATTTAAGATTTTAGCATCAATATTCATTAGGGAGATTGGTCTATAATTTTCTTTCTCTGTTTTCAGCCTACCTGGTTTAGGTATCAGTACCATGTCTGTGTCATAAAAGGAGTTTGGTAGGACTCCTTCAATCCCTATTTTTTCAAATAGTTTATTTAGCATTGGAGTTAATTGTTCTTTAAATGTTTGGTAGAATTCACATGTAAATCCATCTGGTCCTGGGGATTTTTTCTTAGGGAGTTGATTGATAGTTTGTTCTATTTCTTTTTCTGACATGGGACTGTTTAGGATATTTACTTCTTCCTCTGTTAGTTTGGGCAAGCTATATTTTTGGAGGTATTTTTCTATTTCATTTAAGTTGTCGAATTTATTGGCATAAAGTTGGGCAAAGTAACTCCTAATTATTGCTCTAATTTCCTCTTCGTTAGTGGCGAGTTCTCCCTTTTCATTTTTAAGACTAACAATTTGATTTTCCTCTTTCCTTTTTTAAATCAGATTTATTAAGGGTTTGTCTCTTTTGTTGGTTTTTTCATAGAACCAACTCTTAGTTTTATTAATTAATTCAATAGTTTTTTTACTTTCAATTTTATTGATCTCTCCTTTTATTTTTAGAATTTCAAGTTTAGTGTTTGACTGGGGGTTTTTAATTTGTTCCTTTTCTAGCATTTTTAGTTGCAAACCCAATTCATTGACCTTCTCTTTCTCTATTTTATACGGATAGGTCTCTAGAGATATGAAATTTCCCCTTATTACCGCTTTGGCTGCATCCCATACATTTTGGTATGATGTCTCATTATTATCGTTTTCTTGGGTGAAGTTATTAATTATGTCTATGATTTGCTGTTTCATCCAATCATTCTTTAGTATGAGATTATTTAGTTTCCAATTATTTTTTGGTCTACTTCCCCCTGGTTTTTTGTTGAATGTAATTTTCATTGCATCGTGGTCTGAAAAGGATGCATTTACTATTTCTGCCTTACTGCATTTGAGTTTGAGGTTTTTATGTCCTAGTATATGGTCAATTTTTGTATAGTTTCCATGAACTGCTGAAAAGAAAGTGTATTCCTTTCTGTCTCCATTACATTTTCTCCAGAGATCTATCATATCTAACTTTTCTAGTATTCTATTTATCTCTTTGACTTCTTTCTTATTTATTTTGTGGTTTGATTTATCTAATTCTGAGAGTGCAAGGTTAAGATCTCCCACTATTATAGTTTTACTGTCTATTTCTTCTTGCAGCTCTCTTAATTTCTCTTTTAAGAATTTAGATGCTACACCACTTGGTGCATATATGTTTAATATAGATAGTGCTTCATTATCCATGCTACCCTTTAGCAAGATATAGTGTCCTTCCTTATCTCTTTTAATTAGGTCAATTTTTGCTTTAGCTTGATCTGAGATCAGGATGGCTACCCCTGCTTTTTTGACTTCACCTGAAGCATAGTAGATTTTGCTCCAACCTTTTACCTTTAACCTGCATGTATCTCCCCTCTTCAGGTGTGTTTCCTGTAAACAACATATTGTAGGATTCTGGCTTTTAATCCATTCTGCTAACCGCTTCCTCTTTATGGCAGAGTTTACCCCGTTCACATTTATGGTTAGAATGACCAATTCTGTATTACTTGCCATCTTGTTAACCCCGGTTTATGCTTTTCTCCCTTCTTTCCCCTTTCCCCCCTTCCCAGTATTAAGCTTGTGAGCACCACTTGCTTCTCACAGCTCTCCCTTTTTAGTATCCCTCCCCCTGCCTTAGAGTTCCTCCCCCTATCTTACCCCTTTCCCTCCCAGTTTCCGTATTCCCTTCCGCTTAGCTTATTCCTTCCTTTTTCACTTTTCCCTTCTCACTTTTCAATGAGATGGGAGAAGTTTCACCATAGATTGAATTTGTCTTAAGATTTTTCACTTAAAGCCAATTCTGAAGGCAGTAAATACCCACTATATTCATCCCCCTCCATTCTTTCTCTCAGATATAATAGGTTTCCTATGCCTCTTCATGAGATGTACTACCCCCACTTTACCCTTTTTCTGGTACAATGTCCTTTCCACATCTAGTTTCTAGAACAAGGTATACATGTATTCTTTATACATCTATATAGTCGAAATATAGTTCCCAAGATTAATCTTTACCTTTTTAGATTTCTCTTGAGTTCTATATTTGTAGATCAAACTTTTTGTTAAGTTCTGGTTTTTTCATCAGAAATAGATGAAATTCGCTTACTTCGTTGAATGTCCATCTTCTTCCCTGGAAAAAGATGCTCATTCTCGCTGGGTAAGTTATTTTTGGTTGCATACCAAGTTCCTTAGCCTTTCGGAATATCATATTCCAGGCCCTTCGATCTTTTAATGTGGATGCTGCCAGATCCTGGGTGATCCTTATTGTGGCTTCTTGATACTTGAATTGGGTTTTTCTAGCCGCTTGAAATATTTTTTCCTTTGTCTGAGGGTTCTGGCATTTGGCCACTATATTCCTTGGTGTTTTGATTTTAGGATCCCTTTCAGTGGGTGATCGATGAATCCTTTCAATGTTTATTTTTTCCTCTGTTCCTATGACTTCTGGGCAGTTCTCTTTGATAATTTCCTGGAAAATAGTGTCCAGGCTCTTTTTTTCATCATTCTTTTCTGGGAGTCCAATGATTCTCAGATTGTCTCTCCTGGATCTGTTTTCCAGGTCTGTTGTCTTCCCCAGAAGGTATTTCACATTCTTTTCCATTGTTTGATTTTTTTGGATTTGCTTGAATGATTCTTCTTGTCTCCTCGAGTCATTCAATTCCAATTTGTTCAATTCTGATTTTCAGTGAAGTATTTTCTTCACTCACTTTTTAAAAATCTTTTTCTAATTGTCCCATTGAGTTCTTTTGTTCTGTGGAATTTTTTTCCATTCCACTAATTTTGTTTTTTAGAGAGCTATTTTCTGTTTCCAGTTCACCAATCCTATTTTTCAAGGATTTTACTTCTTGATCCCCTCTCTCTTTAACTGACTTCTCCAGGCTCTTTTCCCATTTTTCTTCTAGCTCCCTTGTGAGAGCCTTTTTAATTACTTCCATGAGGTTCATCTGTGCTGAGGAACAGATGATCTCTTCCTTTGGGGATTCACCTGGGGACGGTCTGTTTTTAGTCTCCTCAGGATTTAGAGTCTGCTCTCTATCTATATAGAAGCTGTCAAGGGTTAAAGTCCTCTTCAGTTTCTTGCTCATTCTGTCTAATAATCAAAGACAAACTAGCAAAGAAAAACAGAAGAAACTGGAGTCTTTCTTTGGGGAAGGGGCTGGGTGTGTTACCGAGCTTCCTCTCCAGACTGCGGGGGGCAGCAGTGAGGCACTAGCAGGACTGTGTGCGCCTGCGCTCTGAGATCCGAGAGCGTGCTGAGACACTGTGGTGGAGGGGTGGCCAGGTCCCGAGAGACTCCAGCTGTTTGGGGTTGTATTCTTCAGCCCCGGTGTTTTTAGCTTCTCTGCTGGGCTGCTGACTTGCTGCCGGAGCAAAGTATCCAAACCTGTAGCGAAGCTCTCCCCGTAGAGACAGCTGCAATCACTCCCCACCTCCTCTCCCGTCTGCTCCCGTGCTCTCACTGCCACTGCTGGCCGCCTGCGCCCGATCTAAAACCGTCCCAGCCCTCCAGTAAAGACAGACCTTTCTTGGCGAATCTCAAGGATGGCTTCTCTTGGTAACTATTTGTGTGTTTTTTTTTCAGTCAAGCATTAATTCAGAGGCTTGTAATGAAATGGATAGTGAGAGAAAGCGTGGAGCTCCATAGCTATGTGCCTCCTCTCCGCCATCTTAACCGGAAGTCCACCATGCACTTCTTAAATGCTTTAAAATTACTATATTTTTTGATCTTCATGTAACCTCGGAAAGCATGTGCCATTATTATCTGCATTTTAGAGGAAGAAACTGAGGCAAACAGAAATTAAATAACTTCCCTGGGATCATACAACTAGCAAGTATCTGAAGCTAGGTTTGTATTCAGGTCTTCCTGATTTCAGATCCAGCACTATACATAGTATTTGTCTTTTAAGCTCTTAAATTATGTTACAAATCTTATCTTTAGAAATGTTTAATGTGAACAGCTATTAACTATTTGAACTTTTAATCTATATCATATAGTGAAATATACTAATTACTAATAATTATATTGTATGCTCACAGAAAAACTAAGTAGTTATTATAAGTAATTAATATATTTCACTATAGGATATAGATTTCTGAAATACTGAGGGCCATAATTTAGAAAAAATTACCCTGATAATGACGCACAGATAAGTAAAAGAACATAGACATAATGGAGGCAGAAAAACCAGTGAATTGATTATTTTAATATTTTGAATGAAAATAAATAGGCTTGGAGTAAAGGAAGAAATAATAATAATTGAAAGAAGTTCAGTAAGAGACATATTGGCCAGTAAAGATTGGTCTAATCTGAATCATGTATTCAAGATTTCAGTGCCTTAACACAACATAGCATAAATAAAAAGTAAGGATTAAGAATAAGCACGGTTTTGTAGGGGAAGATGCTAAGCATGGCTGAAGTCTGAAGTACTAGGGAAATTTCCATTTAAGTGGAGATAACTCAAGGAGAATTTGAAATTTTATACCGGTGCTTGCAAAAGACATAAAAGACATGACAGATATGGATTTAGAAAAAAAAATCAGAGAAGTTATCATTTAAAACTATCAAAACAGATAAGATTACTGACTGGCTAATTGTATGCCTTGCACATAATAGCCACAGTAAAAATTTATCAAGTTTAGTTGAAAAAAGACTATATATACTGAAAAAAAAAAAAGACAAAAAGACAAAGGACTCCAAAGAGTAGAGCTTGGGAATAAAAAGTCATCATATGTTCATTTGATGTTAGCTTCATTAAAATGAGAATGGAGGGTGTTGTCCTTTACCTTGTTCAAATACTATATGGAACAAAGTTACAAGTTTAGGAAACATAGATATCCTGGCAAACTGCCAAAAGTAAAAAAAAAAAAAACTTATAAAAATGATGACGGGATTCAAAATATCCTACTGGTAGATAAGTTGAATGAAATAAGTATGTGTAAATCTGGAGAAAAAATGTTTTATGGAGAGTAGATCATGATTTCCATTTTTTTAATGTTATGTATAACAGATACTCAAATTTGTTAAGCAGAAGGACGCATAAATGGGATAAATTGGGGGGAGTTACAATCTGTGGTCCCCTATAGGGACAAGTTTTCTAATAATTAGATCAGCTAATCAGTATATCAATAACTAGCATTCATGCTTGCAAACATTATAGAGAGCATATTGTGTACTTGAAAGCCTGGGTTCATATTGAACAATCTCCTCTCATAAAGGAGCATAAATAGGCAAATTTAGGCTGAATGAAAGGAAAAACTTCCAAAGAGGAGATTATTATGGATACCTTTGTGAGTAAAGGAGTTTTCCCTTATAGACAAACATTAACAGCTGAATGATCACTTGGCAAGTATACTTGAAAGAATACTCTTTCAGATATTGGTTGGACTATATGGCTTTCAAAATCTGTACCAATCAAAGTTTCTTTGTGAATCTATGCAATTCCATCCCATGCAAATTGAATTCCTCATAGCCACTTGTGAATTTTTTTTTCTTTTTTCTGTGAATCTTCAATTCTATCCGTCTTTCCTGGTGTCAGCAGATAGCCTCAGCTTCTAATTTACTGAAAATATTGAATCTGTATGAGATAAGACCTCTCAACTTTCTTTTTTCCTGTTTCAAAATTCCTCAGTGTTTGTGTGTATAAGCATATGAATATATATATACATATATATATATACACATACACACATGCGTGCATACACATATATGTAAATAAATATAAAAAGATATGCACATATATGGAAGAAGATAACATATGCATCTATATATGTGTACACCTATACACACTGCTTCTTCTTTCTCTCATATCAGAGAGAGAAATGTTCCTTTTTTATACCACTAATCAACCAGTGTTTGTAAATCCACTCCACCATGACTCCTTCAATGTTTTTCTCTGTCTATCATCCCCCCTTTCATTCCATCCTTTTTATTGTTCTTCCTACTGGTTACTTTCCCTTTTTCATATAAGTAGTTTTTGTTATTCTCTATCTTAAAAAATTCCTACACTTTTTTACTACTACCCCTATCATATTTTCTCTTATAAAATAATATTTATAAAAATCATAGAGGTTCTAATCTAGGTCATCTAGCCCTACTAGCATACATTCCCCTCTACAAATTCATGACATATGATCCTTGGATTCCTTTCCTCTGAGACCTCTGCTAACAGTAGATTTATTACTGATTGAGGCAGCCCACAATCTCCTACATAAGGCCTATCCTGACCCCCGCTGTTCACATTGGTGGTTATCTCAGTAGCCTGTTATATCTAGGCCGGATTCCAGCAATGCTTTATTTCATTCCCTGGCCATTTCCTTTACAGACACCATAGAACAAGGGTTTATGCACCTTCCAACTTCCACTTCTAGAGAAAAAAAACAATTACCTCTTTTCAATTTCATAACTAAAATCAAATAAAATCATTTTTTCCTGGAAAATCTGATTCTTCTGTGCCTTGGGCACATTATTTCCCCTCTAAGCTATATCTCTAAGTTTATATATATATTTTAAGATAATGTACTAGGTATATTCCCTTTTATTAGCAAATCTCTGGTCCTATCAGTTGAATGTACTCCTTCTCTCAGTATATTTTCTATACATACAAGAGATCTTATTTCTTCTGTCTTCCTCTTCTTTTTATCCAATATAAAGCTAAAATAAAATAAAACAAAAAACAATACTGTTATTCTCACAGCCTCAGCTCATTCTATATTTCAATGATTCTGACACAATTCTTATAAGCATTCCTTCTTTTGCATTCCTTCAATTTCTTCTTATATTCATCTTTTCTAAATTCTTTTTAAACTCTAGTGATTGGGTTAGTTCCCTGACATTTTACTCTGTATTATAATTGTTTCTTCAGAATTTAACTCTTGAGAATTTTACATTTTTCCTGCTCTGATTCCTGTATCATTCTCCCACATGAAACCATACATATCTTTCCTCTGAATCCATGAAAATCTGTTTTCTCTATAACCAGAGTATATATCAAATTATCCCAGCTTTCCTCTCTATTTCAAACTAGGAAGGCATGTTCCTTGCCCATAAGGTATATCTATTTTCTACTTATAAAGCCAGTTTCTGAATGTCAATGACAATTACTTCCAAAGTAAAATTTCTTCACTTTAGTTTTTCCACTTTTCAATAGATGAAATTCAGTTGAGTCCAGAAATAAATACCTGTACTTTTGACAGATAGAACTCTAGAAAATAATTCAAGTAATCTAGTACTGCTATAGCACACCTCTGGGAAGAACTTACAATGTCTCCTGACTTCATTTTTTCTCCCTAAGAAGCCTATTGTAAACTCTAATGACAGTATCTCATCTTTTTCAGCCTCCATTCTTCTTCACCCTTACTGTCTTCACTGTGCTTTTCCGATGGTTACTGTATTTCCTCAGGTTAGCATATATTCTTATTATACAAATAAAGTACATGTTATTTTCCTTTCCCCCCAATGCCTTCCAATACATTCGGCTTTCTCTCTCACATAAATCAGAACAATCTGTAGTCACATTACAGTTGTATGTCTTATTTTATCAATCACATTGATAACTATGGGGCCAAATTAGGACATCTAGTTTATCTTGTTGACTATATTTTGTGAATTTTTTGGGGGGGGTATAGATATTTCAGGTTTTTGATTTTATTTATAGACTTTAAGTTTTATTTTACCTTCTTTTAACATCTTCATGTCTCTCTTCTCGTAACTACTCTCCATTTTGCTAGAAAAAGGTAGAAAATATTGTCTGTCCATCTTTCTTTTGAGGAAAACACTTTGGTGGCCCAGCTTGATAATATAACATTATGACATCACATAGATAATATTAGTTTCAGATGAATACATGAAACAAGTTTGATTTCAGACATGAGCATAGTTTTCCAGGAGAAGTTGTGAATTAAAAAGTTAAAATTGCTTAAAGTACAAGCAGGGTATAAAAATCTATAAATTGAAGTAAATGGGAATTTACATGAAGTATAGGAAAACATGCTAACCTTACCTCATGTACAACATTATTTAAAGCATTACATACTTCAATGTTAAAATTGGTTTGAAGATACATAATTTATAAATTTTCAGATAAGATTAGTACCAATGATTTCTTAGGGATTGAATTAGTGATTCATGACAAAAACTTCTGAGGAAAATCTAATATGATTTTAAAAACAAATTTCATTGAACTTATAATAAAATGTTTTATGTTCTTTAGTCATAGCGCATATTGCTAGGTATCTTTCAATAAGTATTGATGAAAAGGCTGTTTCCATTGAGGACAATATAGAAGGAAATGGTTTCATATTATAGTAAGAGATATTTGACTTGATTATTAATATAAAATGGAGTCAGTCAACATGGCAGATTAAGGCAGGGGTTCACCTCAATTTTCTTCCAAACCGCTCCAAATATTTTTAAGAAATGACTTTTAACAATTTCTAGAGTGGCAGAATCCTCAAAGATAATGTGAAATAATTTTCCAATACAAGATAACTTAAAAGTAAAAGTCAATTACACCAGGGTTAGCATGGAGCATAGTCCAAAACAAACCAAGTCAATTAAGATCAAGCTCCAGGAAACTAGGAGCAGGCCTCTGGATGACTGAATTAATGGTAGTGGTAGTGGAATTTTCAGTTCTTTCAGCCCAAAGATTACAAAATAACTTAGAAGGTAAATAGGAAAGTTTTGTCACAACTGAGTGAAAACAGCAAACACTGGCCAAGTACAAAGGTTCACTGAAAAAAAGTAATTCCTCAAAAATGAGAAATGAGCAAAGGAAACCTAATGATTTTATGAGAAATCAAGAAACAATTAAACTAAACTAAAAGAATGAAAAAAAAGAAGACAATGTGAAATATCTCATCAGATAAAACAACTGACCTAAAGAATAGATCCAGAAGAAATAACTAAAATATTATTGGACTACCTGAAAGCTATGATAAACTGCCCTGATATTCTATCACCAGAAGATAAAATAGAAATTAAAATAAAGCCACTGATCACCTGAGAAATTCAAATGAAAAATTCCAGGAATATAACCAAATCCTATTTGGTATGCCAAGGAGAAAATGTTCCAAGTAGCTAGGAAGAAAAAATGCAAGTATTGTGGAGCTACAGTCAGAATTACACAAGATCTAGCAGCTTCTACACTCAAGAATCATAGGGTTTGGAATATGATATTCTGAAGAATAAAGAAGTTACAGTTGTAATCAAGAATTACCTATTTAGCAAAGCTGAGTATAATTCTTTGAGAATAAAAGTGTATATTCAGTGAAGTCAAAGGCTTTCAAGTATTTTTAATGAGGAGATCAGGGCCAAATAGAAAATTTTTCTTTTGAATACAAGATTGAATAAAATCATAAAAAGATAAAGCAAAAGAAATATAATAAGTGACTTAATAACATTAAACTACTGATATTCTTATCTAGGAAGATATAGTTAACTCATGGGAATTTTCTTATTACTAGAGAAGTTAGAAAAAAAAAATATATATATATATATATATATATATATATATATGCATACACATACAGAGGGAACAGTGTGAGTTGAATGTGAAAGAATGATATCTAAAAATAAATAAAATTGCAAAGTGAAAGAAGAAAAGGAAAGGAAAATGTAGAATGGAGTAAATTATTTCACATAAAAGGGTGAAGAAATGTTTTCACAATGGAGGAGAAGAAGTGAAAGAATCTTATTTTTACCAGAACTGACTCACACAGAGAACACAGGAATAATATATACACATTTGGTGCTGAAATCTATATTACTCTACAAAAAATAGGAGGGGATGGGGACAAAAAGGGGAATAGGTGATATTAGGGAGAGTTTATTTGGAGAGTGAGTAGTCAGCAGCAAAATACATTTGAGGAGGGCAGGGTTAAAATAGAGAGAATAGAACATAAGGGGAAAGTACAGTTAAGAATAGTAATTATGAAAAAAATTGCAACAAGTTTCTTTGCTAAAGGTCTCATTTTTTCAAACACAGGGAACTGAGTCAAATTTACAAAAATTAGAACTATTCCTCAATTGATAGATACTCAAAAGGTGAGATAATCAAAAGTATCTATAACCAAATTAAAAAAAATTAAACTCATTATTGATTAGAGACATGCAAATTAAAACAATTCTAATATGCTACTATTAGACTGGCTAATAAGAAAAGAGAAAAAGAAATGACAAATGTTTAGAAATATTTGGGGAAAATGAGACATTAATGCACTCTTAGTGGAGTTGTGATCTGATTCACTCATTCCATATAGCAATTCAGAAATATGTGTAAAAGGCTATATAATGTTCATACACTTTGACCCAGACATACCAATAACAAGTCTGTTTCTCAAAAGAGATAAAAAACTAAAAAGGGGGGGGGGGTGGAGCCAAGATGGAAGAATGAAGCCAGGAAATTGCTCAAAATCTCTCAGTTTCCCTCCCTACATGAAACCAAGATCTGAATAGAGTCTGCAGAATGAAAATATTCCAAGATAGATTGGAAAAACTTCAAAAAAGGTCAATCTGATTGGGGAGAAAGGGGCATTCAGCACAGCTCAGACGGATCTGGGAAAGCCGGTAAGAGGGTCTTCATCACAGCAGATCAGCAAATGAGATCCATGGTCCTGGCTCAGTAGTGGAGCAAATCAGTATTTAATCAATTTCTCCAATCAGTAAAACCCAGCTAAGTCCCAGTTCAGATGGCAAATTTTGGGAAACCAGCCTGTTTTCTGGAAAGAGCAGATAAAGGTATTCCCTGCAAACAAAGGAGAATACACAAAGCCAAGGCTCAGAGCTGCACAGGAAACTTGGGATAGCCCACCATTTACACCAAAAGAAGAACTTGTGGTAAAACAATAACAACAACAACAACAACAACAAAGAATAAATGCAAAATGAAAAGGAAAAAAAATGAACAAAAATAGAAAAGAACCTTGACCATAGAAAACTATTATAATGACAAAGAAGACCAACACAGCAACTCAGATAAGGACAAAATATCCACAGAGGAAATCACAAAGAGTGATATGAATTTGTCTCATGACCAAAGAGGCTTCTTGGAAATGCTCATAAAAAGAATTTAAAAGGCAAAAAAGAGAGGTAAAAGTAAAAAATAAGAAAAGAAATGAGAGGTATACAAGAGAGAACAACAGCTTGGAAAAGCAAGGCAATTCCTTAAAAAAATACAGTTGACCAAATGCAAAAAAAGAAAAAAAATCCACTGAAGAAAACAACAACTTGAAAAGTAGAAAGAACCAAATGAAAAGAGATACAAAAGCTAACTGAAGAGAATCACACATTAAAAACTAGAACTGGAGAAATTGAAGGTAATAAATTTATGACACATCAAGATCAGTCAAACAAATGAAAAAGAATGAAAACATGGAAGAAGATATAAGATGTGTAATTGGTTAAACAGCTGATTTGGAAAAAAAATTTCAGAAGAGACAATTTTAAAATTATTGATCTACCTGAATTTCATGACAAAAAGAAATTTTAAAAAGAGCCTGGATAGCATTCTTTAAGAGATGCTCAAGAAAAACTAAACAGATATTCTAGAAACATAATGGGAAATAGTCATTGAAAGAATCCATTGATCATCTCCAAAAAAAAAGATCCCATAAAGAAAACCTCAAGACACATTGTTGCAAACCTCTGGAACTACAATTTCAAGAAAAAAAATTGCAAGCTGCCAGACAAAAACAATTCAAATATCAAGGAGTTACAATCAGGATTACGCAGAATCTGGCAGCTTCAACAATAAAAAAAAAAAAAAAAATTGAAAGGCCTGGAATATCATATTCCAGAAGGCAAAGAACCTGGGATTACAGTCAAGAATTAGTTACCTAGTGAGACTGAGAGACTGAGCATCATCTTTCAGGAGAGGTGATGGATCGTCAATGAAGTAAGAGACTTTCAATTATTTCTATTGAAAAAAAATAGAAATAAAATTTAATCTTCAAACAAGAAGCAAAAGAAACATAGAAAAATAAACAGGAGTAATATATATATATATATATAATATATATATATATATATATATATATATATATATATATATATATATAGTTATTTAAAGATTGAATTGTTTACATTCCTAGATTGATCAAATGATCAAATCTGTAATTCTTAAGAAGTGTATCTGTTATTGGGGCAGTTAGAAGGGGCATCACATTGATGGATTGCATGATTATGAATGGACTGTGATGTGATGATATCAAATTAAGTGGTGGGGAAAAGGATTGTACTGTGAGAAGAAGAAAAAAGGAAGTATAATGGAACAAACTAGACCCCATGAAGAGACACAAAAAATCTATTACAATATGGAGAAAGAAGGGAGGAAGTAAGCATTGTCTGAAGCTTGATTTCATCAATTTTGCCTCAAAGGTGGAATAACTGAATCATTCAGTTGGTTATAGAGATTTATCTAACATTATAAATAATATGACAAGAAAAAGGAAAGAAAAGGTAGAAGCTGGATAGAAGGGAGAAAACACTAGGAAGAAAAGGTAAAAGAAGGAGGGTGGGGTGATAGAAAACAAGGAAGTGGGTGGAAAGGGTAAAAAAAAATAAAACACTACTAAGAAGGGTGATAGAAATTGGCTAATGTGTGGAGTAAAAAACAAACAAACAAACAAACAAAAAACAGGGTGAGCAAACAATAAAATAGACCACAAACAATGAAGTAATAACAATAGCACCAAGTTGTAGAGCACACAAATTCTTAGAGAAAATATTAAATCAGTTACAGGGAAAAAATAGAAAAATTATTTAGTGAAGGAAACTGTCAGAATCAGATCAAATTTAAGGGGCTCAATATTTTTTTCCATAAGGAGAGTGAACAACCAAACTCAAAAGAACAAAGCAAAAATGGACAAAGTAAATAGTAATCCAATTTAACTCTGTCTAATTTTTCATCTTGAGTAAAATTTTGGGAATGTATGAATAAAGTTTTGCTACAACTATTGTAGTCTTTCTTCAAAATTGGATAACAGGGATCCCAATGTCTTCAAGGTACTTAGTTTGTTGTAGAGATGTCAGAGTATATGATGGTCTGAATTTTACTCCCAGAAAATGTATGATACAATGTCTTTACAAAAATCCATAGGTAAATAAAAAAAGATGAAACACTCAAATAGCACATTTGATTATTCTTAGAATGATAAAGCAATAAGAAACTGATAAACAGCAACAATGAAATCTTCCTATCTGCTTGTATTGTCCCAAGTAGGTATCTTTGACTTCATTAAAATAAGTAACTCCTGGGTGAAGAAATATCCTTTGTCAAGGAAAATAGGAACGTTTTTGTGACTTATAATCTTAAACAAGTGTCCAAGGCATGAAGATAGTAATTGACTTAGCTAGGATCACACAGCCAGCAAGTTGTAAGAGTTGAGACTTGAATTGAATCTCTCTAGTTTTAAAATAAACTTTCATTTAGAAGGTATACTAGCTAGAATCCTGGACTTGGGTTCAGGAAGATCTGAATTCAAATTTTGCTTCACTCACTTCACTATATAACCATGGAAAAGTCACAGCATATCTATATCTCATTTTCTTTTTTGCATAAAGGAGATAATATTATCATCTATATCTAAAGATTAGTGTGAGAATCAAATGAAATAATATATGCAAAGAATTAAGCTTTATTCCTTCAAAGATATCCAGTTATTGGTAAAAGATCTCTTTTCCTTACCTAGAAGTATAATGTTAAAAAAATCTCCAATACCTAGAAGGCTAATGCCTTTTCACCTCAAGGACTCTTGAACTGAGGACACTGAAATCTCAAGACTGCACATCAGGTGACACCAAAGGCTAGAAATATCTGTATGAATAACACTAGATTTTGACTTATTCTCAAAGAAGGAAAATATATGTATGCAATATTAAATATATTATTATTGCTGATTGGGCTTGGAGTGGGGGAGTTCTGAATGTTGTAGTCCAAAGATAGAGAGCTGAGAATTCAGAAAAATAAAGAACTCAGGGTCTAGTACCACACTTAAATGTGAAAGTCCAAAATAGAGAGTAGAGAACAAAGTGGAGAAAAGAAAATATGCCCACTATTTTGCAACTCCCTTTTATAAACCAGGGAAGGGGGAGAGAAAATCTGACTTCCCGACATTAAGCAACTAATCACTTGGAGGTAATCATATACCTAGGAAACTATTCAGAGGAATTTTTTATGCTCTACTAGCAAAAAATATCTATTTCCATGAAAAGTAGCTTTTTGACAGAGCTACATGCTCTTTAATCTCATTAAATTTATTAAGGGACAAATCAAATTGAATAAGAAATCAGAAACGTCTTAGAATATCCCCTCCTTGTACATTTATATGACTTTTTTATGGTGCCAAAATGCTTTACATACATCATTTTAGATAAACCTGTTATAAAATAGAATAAACAAAGATGTGCTGGATCTGGCTTGTAATAGCTTATTAGAACTAATTAATACATTTTCAGTGTGAGCATTTACAACTTAGAAACTAGTAAATGATACAAAATAATTTGATTCATTGCTATGTTCATCATTTAGGCTTAAAAAGTACTGGGAAATCTTAATAATACAAATTAATCTTAAATGTGCTTCATAAATACTTCCTCTTTCCCCCCCAAGAAAACCTTCTGTTAATAATTTAATAGGATCCCTTTGTCTAAAACTCATTGTTTTTATTATGAATTTGTGATTTCATCTGTGTGGGTATTTCCTATTATGGAAAGTTCCACCATTGATAGGGTTCAACAACTTGTCTATAATATAGTCATAGAAAAATAGATCACATCATGATTTGATTTGTAAATGGAAGACCTTAGGAGTCATGAAGACAATACTCTTCATTCTATATATGTGGAACTAGAGGTCCTGTGAGAAATGATTTGTCCAAGCTCACCAGGAATTGAATGATAAGGCCAGAATTTTCATCCTAGATGTCTAACTTTGGAATCTGTTCTCTTTGCACTGTACATGAAAAGCTGAGTAATGAAGCAGAAAGACAGTTTTCAGCAGAACCAGGAAGACTTTAGATCAAGTCCTTCATCTGGCAGTAGCTTTGTGACCCTGGGTGGGCATTTAAGTTTCCATTGCTCTAGGTGATTTTCTAAGACACTAAGTTGCAAAGAAAGTACTTATCTGCATTGGTATGTGGAGTTCTCTTTTACCTTTTCTGAAAAATCATTGACATTATGATTCAGTCCATATCTCTATCCAACTCAGCTATATGTCTGAAACAAGATTTGAATGAAGGACTTCTCCGTTGCTGGACATTTATCACCAAGGTTGGATTCTATTAAAATCATATTGCTTCTATGTACATATATCATTCTATCTAACATGCAGAGAAAGAAAACACGGCTGGAGATAATTAAGTTTTTTGTGGTAAATCTTGAAACTAGAAAAAAGTACCAGAGATATAGCTGAATTTTAGACTTTCAAGTACAGTGGCGACCTTTCTATTTTTACCAAATTAAACTCATTCAATTTACAGATATTGTTTCAGGAACCAGTAAATTTTCAGAAATAGGCAAATCTGTTTTTATTCAGTGATACTGCTTTTTACAGAGTAAGGAAGTAGAAGAATGATCAAGCTTTATAGTAATGTCAGAAGTGAAATAAGAAACAGAAGAGAAGGTAACAATTTCAACCTATTCAATTCTGCTTTTCCCCTTTGCAAGATCGGCAGCTGTTCCAGCACTGAATCCTCAGAAACTTAAGCAAAACAAAGGCTTCTTCCAACCCCAATCCTTGCCTTTATCCCCCATGCTGTGCTTACAGATCCTTATCCAAGATTTAAAACTAGGGAATCAGGCTTCAATTTAAACTATAATTAGGTTGAATCCCTTTAAAAATGTTCTCTTTCAGTGCTTACTTGGAATATGAGCTAAGTGTAAATGTGTATATGCTAGTCAAAATTGACGACAAGTCCCTAGAAACTCTGGTGTTGTAAAGTATAAAAAACAAAGGTTGCCCTTTCTTTGACAGGGAAAGATGAAAAGTAAATTTCCTGCATTTTATCTTTTTGTGCTCAGGTAGAAGTTTACAAGTTATAAAATTTAGATTAGCAAAGTAGAAATGCTAAAGAGAATTGAAATAGGAATATTTATTTACTAGGATGGTTAGATTTGGATGAACATCTGAAAGGCAGATGTTTGTGTAAATCTATCTCAGTGAAGACTGAGCGAGGGCTAGTGGTTGGATATTCCACTGGGCTATGTGAATGGATTGTCAAATTCTGTTTTTGTAAGTGGTGAAGGTGAGTGAAACAATGTTTTGCAGCCACATTCTGGAATAGTAGAGCTATGTGTTCTCCTTCCCAGGTATAATTAGTATCCTTCCTCTTTCAAGGACTGAAGCTCATATCTCATTCCCTTTCTCCAATATCTCATAACACTTATCACAATCCCTTTCAATGGCTTCATTGGGAAGAAGGCAGAAGTTTTATATTAAGCAATGAATCCTGACTTGATATAATATCTTCCTTGAAGACAACCTAGAGCTTTCATATGTTATCTTTAAAAATCAAAACGTATCTGTGATGAAATGGTATGTTAAATGACAATCAACTGAGAAAAGAACACACAAACAAATTGACTATTGACACAAATTGCAAGAGACCTTGGAGTGACCCAGAAATTTAGTTCTATCCATGTATTATATCCATGGTACTATATTGTAATGTGATGACTAAGACCTGCAGGTGACTACTGTGATTGTACATATGTCAGTCATTGAATTAAATCTAGAATCATAGAATCTTATAAATGAAAAAGACTTTAGATATTGACTAGTTTAACCCATAGCTTTTTAACCAGAGCCTGGCATAAACTCTATTTTGTATAATTTTCTCTATTGAATTTTAATGATGTAACATACATCTACCAGTTTCACTTCAAAACACTCACACACAGAATATATATGTATGTATGTATGTATGTATACATATATTCATATTAGGTTAGCTTATTCAAATTGAATTTATTAAGCATATCATATTTCAAGTACAATAATAGACCCTTGGAATACAAAGACAAAGGAATCCATCCCTACCATTAAGGAATTTATTAAAGGATTAGAAGACATATAAATAAGAATATATAATAATATATGTATGTACATAATAAGTAAATAAAATATATACATTTTATGTGATATTTATTCCTAATATGTTTATAAATATATTTATATAACAAATATATAATATTGAAAATTAGAGACTGACAATTGGGGAGATCAGAAAATCAATCAATTATCAAATCAAGCAAATTAATTAAGTACTTAATATGTGCCAGATGCTGTGTTATGTTTCGTTATATAAAGATAAAATGTAGTTTTATTTAACTCCTGATTCCAAGGAGTTTAAATAATGTTGGAGGAAACAACATGTTTAAATTTAATCATAATAATGCCTAATTGTTAGCAAAATACAAATAAAATAAATTTTGTGTGTGTGTGTGTGTGTGTGTGTGTGTGTATTTAAATTTAAGGGAGGGAGGAGACAATGTTTGCTATTGTGTGAGAGAGAACAAGAAAGGTATCAAGTAGATCTTGAGCTACATCTTGAAAGAGGTTATGTATTTATGTAAACCATGTGAAGAAGAACTATATTTCAGTAATTGGGGATAGCCTGTGCAAAGGCAGGGAGGTTGGCCTTCTCTAGGAAGTGGTTATGTAATACCTGTTCTAAGTATAATGAGGCATTCAGTACAATGTATATATAGCCCTTATCTACGAGGATATTATAGTATTTAAGGGAAAAAGACAGAAAAGTTAAATGAAGAACTATAAAAGAATATCATTAAGTGCCAAGATTAGTTGTATAAGAAATGTGACCTCTGATAATTTAGAGAATAATCAAGGTAATGAGAATTTTCCTGATGTTTCCATAGAAAAGAAAGGATTTGAAAGAATAGATGAATGTAGTATTTTCATAGTTGGGAAGAATAAACCCTTGCAAAGTTGAACAGGAGGGAAAGTATATGAACAGAAATGTGGAAGTATGTTCAGGAATAATTAGGAGAATGGTTTGGTATCCATGGAGGACTTCTATTGAATAATAGGAGATAAGGTTGCATAATTAGAGTGGCTTTAGTATGTAGACAAAATAAATAAGTTATTTGGAGGTTATTGACTTAATCAAGTGGATTTAGTAATGGAAATAGATGCTTAAATATTTCAAGGTGAAATAGAAGAGACTTATGAGTACACAAAAAATATCATTAAGTCAAAGTTAATCTATATAAGAATACTGTATTTTTGGCATTTGGAAAGTCTACCATTATAATAATTATTATTAAGATGACTTTTTATTTTCATTGAACCAACTTCTGTTAACTTGTGTTGAGGCTGTGATTTGATTTAATATTCCTGTAAAAATATTCCTATAAACTTCTACATGAAACAAGCCAACTTTAAAACATTAAAAACATGTACAAAATTTACTGTTACAGGACAATGTGCCTCATATATAATAATACTTCACTTTTCCTACTCAAAGGATGGGGATTTTTAATTTCATTTTTCTCACAGAAAACCCAGTTCATTATTGAGAATATGGTATGGGGGATGAAAGGGTAATCATGATGAAGTCTTGTGAAAGATCTCTATAAACTTATGTATTGGCTTTTGTTACTTTCACCCCAACAGAAGGGCTTTCTATTGAGAAAATGTGAAGTTGATAAAAAATGCCTTTTCACTACTTCCTGTGTGTTCTGGAGTTCTCCTTTCTCTAAACTCAGGGAAGACTGATTATTTTGGAAATATAATGAAAGAACACATTGAAGAGAGTTCAGCCTGAGCCATAGACTGAACTTACTAGACTATATATTTTTATCAAAATATGTAAATGTATGACATCTATTACCACTCCATGTCTATTTCACATTCATAGATTTCTGCTATTTACTTCCTCCCTTCCATTTTACATTCTTTTCCACTTAACTCCTCTGAATCTTCTAAGTTTATATCCTAACCTCATTTAGGGCACAATAACTATATTTTCTGTTCTGTATTTTTTATGAAAAGAACCTTTAGAGAAGTACCAACAATGAAGCTGTCAACTTTAAACAGGAATTTTAGCTGTTAAAATTGGTTTGAGTAGACTTAGTGACCAAGGGTATTTCTTCAGTCAATGGAACATAGGGTCTGATGTGTATTAATTGCATAGTTACTGTCCCCATTATCAAGATTATCTTTGAGTAGAAACCTCTTGAAAACTCCAAAACAACACTCCTCACAAGAGTAGTAATTATGTAGTAATATGCAAGGCTGCTGTTTATTAATGTACTCACTGAAGCCTGGTTATTCAGCCTCTTTAGTTTGTCTCAGAATCAAAGTCCTATCATTCAAACATATCATATTGTTCACATATTTCGTTTTCCACTTGCAATCACATATATTATATCATGGAATTATCTTAGCAGGAACTCTAATTTGAATTAGAGCTAATCAATCATTTAAAGTGTTTTATTCTAGTAACCCATGACTTTGAATTGGAAATTTGGAAAAGTCAATGCCCATAGTTTTTATGTTATCATTGTCTTATATTTCTTTTTTCAAAAAATCTTTGATTGCTCTTCTCTCTCAATTCTTGAAGTCTTCGTTTTTGTTGTTATATTATTTCAGTCATGTCTGATTCTCTTTGGCCTTATTTGGGCTTTTCTTGGAAATGACATTGGAATGGTTTGGCATTTCCTTCTCATATCATTTCATAGATGAGGAAACTGAGATTGTCCAGGGTCACACAGCTAATAAATGTCAGAGAATGGTTTTGAATTCAGGTCTTTTTGACTCTAGGGCTGGTATTCTACCCATTCTCTTATTTCCTCCCAAATCTCTTGTATTGGTGAGTGCTAATGCCTTCTTCACTGGAGTTATTGAATTTGTTTCATCAGAAAGGATGTGCTGATATTCAACATGTATAGGACTGCTTGCCATCTGGGGGAGGGGGTGGAAGGAGGGAGAGGAAAAGTCAGAACGGAAGTGAGTGCAAGGGATAATGTTGTAAAAAATTACCCAGGCATGGGTTCTGTCAATAAAAAGTTATAATTATGAAAAAAAACCATGTATTTGTCAACCTGCCATCTGAGGGAGGGAGTGGGGAGAAGGAGAGGAAAAATTGGAACAAAAGTTTTTGCAATTGTTAATGCTGAAAAATTACCCATGCATGAAAATAAATAAAGCTTGTAAATAAAAAGCTATTAAAAAAAAAAGAAAGGATGTGCTGGAAAATATTCAACAACTATATCTGTAGGGGAATATATATATATATATAACATTTGCATTATTAATATTTTCTCAATCACTTTTTAAGTTTTGACCAGAGATTTAAAACATGTGACTGAGAGATGCACAACCCAAGGTGAATCAGATTAAAATGTAGTTTGGAAATATTTAACAAAATAAATAAAATATAATTAAATATAATGATAATTTATAATTTTCTAAGTTAATATGTGACCTACAGGGATCCATTTAAACAATTTAGGCATTTTATCTCTATTGACTTTGTTACCATGGTGAATGATCAAAAACAAAACAATAATTTAGTCTGTGTTTTATAGGATTTGTAGGTATCTGAATGATCAGTGTTCTGTAAAAAATTAACAATTAGCTCTAGAAAGCCAATATGATCTGGCTTTAGCATATCCCTTTGAGTTACTTTTTATAAACCTTAATATGTTTATGGTATTTCTATGATTAGAATGTAAAACCATACACATTTCAAGGCCAGTCTGCCAGTTACCAAGTAAAGTAAGTAATTCATCTAGACACATGAACAATAATAAAAAATTACATATTTAGTTTTAAAGAACTGGCATATAGTCGAATTCAGAGTGCTGGGTTTGGAGTAAAAAAAGCAGATCATAACCCTGATTCTCCTTATTACCTTTATGAAAATGGGCATCATTTATTTCCCAGGCCCTTCTGATACTATGATTTTAATATCAAAGAATTATATGAAGTCCTTGGACAACTGGTGGTAGCTTTTCATCACTTTTTGAAGTTTGCAAAGGTTTTTTCCTCGTAAATACTATTATTTCCATTTTGTAAACAAGAGAACTGAGATCCATGAGATTATAGATTATGAAGACACATAATTTAACAGAAGGAATAAAGGGATAAGTTTCAGAATCCCTCAATTTGAATCCTGGACTTGTTGAATAACATTAGAAATCATCATTTTTGTGCCTCAGTTTCCTCATTTATAAAATGAGAGGTTTAGACTACAAAATCTCTGAAGTCTGTCAATTCCTTCTAACTCAAAAATGTTATGATTGCTTTTATTTGTTCATGGTTATTTGATTACATGGTTGTACATGGTTATATAGCTGGTGAATATAAGATGGAAACCTGAATCAAGTCAACAAGTCAAATCAACAAACATTTATTAAGCTCTTATTACATAGCAGGTTCTATACTATCATTTACTAGCTATGTGACCTTGGGCAAGTTATTTAATCTCTTTGAAATCTTCACCCTCAAGGAGGACTCTTAAGATCTTGTACTCTTTCCAAAATAGCTATTATCAGAGAGACAGAGACAGAGACAAAGAGAGGGAGGGAGGTAAGGAAAAAAGGGAGAGAGAGGGAAAGAGCGAGAGAGTGAAAGAGAGCAAGCTATTTAGTTGTAAAATGGTTTGAATTGTTCAGTTCAATCTTATAAATACCAATGTTTTGTAGAAGTAACTGCAGAATAATGTGATAACACAATTTCATCTTATAAATACAGATGCAGATTTTTTTTATTTTCAGTTGGGAGGGCAGGGTGAGAAAAAAAGAGACAATTAGCATAAACTTCAAATGATATTAACATGGGAGATTATATAGGTAGTCATTTTAAATTTGCAATGTAGAATCACTTTAAAATTTGCCAAAAGTTAAATTAATAAAAATTAGTTTATACCCTGCCTTCACCCAGTCAAGAGCCATGCCATTCTAATACTGTTGTGAACTTCCTAATGAAAAAACATAATAAATGAATAAAAAGTCTCTGTGTCAAAAGTGTAGGGCAAAAAAACCAGTAACAGACTCTTGACCTTTTCAGTCACATTGTCATGGAGGGAGGTGGAGTAATTTGAAGCAGATCTGCCCTCCACAATAGCCCCATTGTCAAGTCAGCTTCCCTTGTCTAGTAATTGGGAATGATCTTCTGAATGGTGTCAAGACCTTTTTAAATGTCAGGACTTTCTCGCTCAGGGCTCTTTCTTCTGTGAGTTCTTCCTAGAACACTGGGACTGGAATGCAAAGATGGATTGTTGGCACTAGCAGAAGCTGAACTCTCCCTGGAATTGATAGAAATAGCAAAAATTGGCCAGTGGGCAAAGGAAAAGGCTATAGAAGAGCTGCATGAATGTTGTAGAAATCTTTGGGTTTTCAATGACCTCAAGTCAGAAACTACTTAAAGTTAAAATTGATAGACATAACTACATTCCCATAGGCTCCAAATGAATGCTTGAACTTTAAAGATACCTGAAGAGACTAATAATTTTAAGTCAGTATTTCTACTCAAAATATTTATTTGTTCAATACATTTGAGTTTTTGTTATGTTATCACAGTCACCTGGTTAACAAAGGTCAACCATTCTAATTGTTCTAAAGGGATATGTTTGAAATAAATAGTGTCCATGTTTTTCTGTTAGATCTATGCTATAGGTGATACTTTTTGGTTAATTTATTTTATTCATGACATTTTCCCCCCTGGAAACCTTTAATTTTTGTATATACAGTTGAATGTTGGAAGGTGTTAGTAATAAATAGATGATGTAAATAAATTCATTTGAAAGCAATAAACATTTAGTAAATACCTACAATATGTATGAGATTTTGTGGAAAGGCTTAGAGGTCCTAAAAATCAAAAAGGAAAAACAATTCCTGCCTTCAGGGATCTTATATTCCCCTACCCCACAACAGCTGGAAAACAAGTAACTACAGCAATTTCAAAAGAAAGAAGGAAAACTTCTGGGAAGACCAGAAAAAAAACTATCTTTTACAGAAACCTTTAAGAAAGGTAAGAATATAATAAGTTCTATGAGATGAGTGAGGAAGGAATGCATTCCAATCAGGAGAGATGGCATAAGTGAAAGCACAAGGCTGGAAAGAGAATGCTAATGTGATGGAAAACAAGGAGGTCACTATGGCTAGAATTTAGTGTATGTAAAAAAATATAGAGAGGTTTATCTATCTATCTATCTATCTCTATCTGTATTTATATATCTATCTCTGTGTATCTATATTTCTATATCTATCAATCCATCTATCCATTTATTCATCCATCTATCTATTCATCTTTCTATTATAGATGGACAAATAAATAGATATTTTCTCCAATGGGTCATAGAGATTACTACAATGTTTTTGATTAAAGAAATGAAAAACTATTCTTTAGTTTGTGATGTACTAGGAATTATCACTCTCACCCCATCCCCATACTTGGTAAACTACTTATGATTCCCTATAAATACTAAGAGTAAATAAAAATCCTCTGTTTAGTATTAAAAACTTTTTTATAATACACACACACACACACACACACACACACACACACACAGCACATACATCTTTCTCACCTTCCACCCATACATCTATTCTTTGGTCCAATGCAGTGACACTGATCTTCTTGGTATTCCTCTATCAAGACACTTGCTTCTAGGTATTTTTTTCTGGCTATCCCTTATGCTTAGTTTTCTGTTGAGTTTAATCTCTGCTTCCTGACTTTCCTGGCTTCCTTTAAATTCAGTCTTTTATTTAAAGTTTTTACTGTTCTTTTTGCAATCCAATGCAGTCCCTTTCTAATTAATTTTTTTGGTAAATATTTGTTTGACTATTGTATCACCATTAGTTTGTAAACTCCTTGAAAGCAGGGACTATCTTTTTTATCTTTTTGTATCCCTGAAGCTTAGCACCCAGGTGCTTAAAAAATATTTATTGACTGACTGACTAGAATCATGGTTGTGTAATTGGAATGAATGGTTCAGAAATGACAGATTTTATGGAGGTAGAATTGACAACATGTGGCAACTGATTAGATATGGGAATAAGGAAGAGGGAAATCATCTTGCTCTTTTAAAATATATAATATAATGTTCAGAATTTATCATTTAATTTTTCAAAATAATTATTTATGCATTTCTTTAATTTTGGGGGAGATCAAGATTCCTTCTATATGAATTTCTGATTCTTCTGAGTGAAATTATTTATTTCTATGATTTGTACTTTGCCCCACTCATTCTTTAGGAATAGATTATTTAGCTTCCAATTAATTTTTAATTCTATAGTTTCATTGCCTTTACATTAAGGTGTGAAAAGGATACTTTTAACATTTCATCTATCTGCATTTGTTTATGAGGTTTTTGCCTATACATAATTAATTTTTTTTAATTATCATGCATAGCTGAGAAAAAATTACATTCTATTCTCATTCAAATTTCTCTAAAGGTTTATGATATCCAACTTATCTAATGTTCATTCATCTCCTTAACTTCTTTTATATTTATTTTATGATTAGATTTATCTAAATCTGAGAGGGAAAAGTTGATCATCCCTATTAGTATAGTTTCACTGTCTATTTTCTGTTGTAATTCATTTAATTTTAATAATTCAGATGCTATATCATTTGATACATGCATGTTTAATATTGGTATTAATTTATAATCTATGGTTCCTTTTAGCAAAATATAATCTCTGTGATAATTATGTCTTTTAATTATGTTTATTTTCACTTCTAATTTATCTGAAATCATGGTTGCTACTCCTGCTTTTTTTACATCAGCTGAAATAGAATAGACTCTTCTCCAGCCCTTTATTTCTACTCCGTATACATCTTTCTGTTTCTCGTGTGTTTCTTGTAAAAAAAAATAACATATTGAATTCTATTTATAATCCATTCTGCTATCTACTACTATTTTATGTTCCATTCACATTCACAGTGATGATTGGAAACTGCATATTTCACTCCATCCTATTTTTTCCTGTTTACTCTTCTCTTTTTTTTAAATCCTGTTCCTCATCAAAAACCTGTTTTACTTCTGACTTCTGCCTCCCTGTCTTGTCTCTCTTATTCCTTTCCTTCCTTGTTGGATTAAAAGGATTTCTATATTGAGTGTGTATGTTATTCCTTCTTTGAGCCAATTTTGATGAGAGTAGGATTCAAGTGTTGTTCACCTCACCCATCTTTTCCCTTTCCAATATAAAAACTCTTCCTTGTGTGCCTCTTTTACTTGAGATTATTCCACTGTTTTTTCTTTCTCCTCTTGCTTCTCCTAGTGCATCACTCTTATTCAATTCATAAATTTTTGTGATTACACCATCATACTGAACCTCACACCAGTATTCTATGTCTTTGTACACTTTTTAAACTTTACTAATAATGATGGGAAATTCTTAGGAGTTACAAGTATCAGTTTCTCATATAGGATTGTAAACAGTTTAACCTTATATAATTCCTTATGATTTTTCTTTCTTATTTCCCTTTTAATATTTCTCTTGAGTCTTTCATTTGAAAGTCAAAATTTCTATTTAGCTCTGGTCTTTTCATCAGGAATACTTATTTTGATCTTTAAAGACAATCTACAGCTACTAGTGTTAGAAAACATGATTCCTGAGAATTAAATTATTAGTATTATAAATAATAGAATGCTATATTTAGAAGTCCCATGAGACTTTAAACTTAACTATCTCTTTTCTGATTTTATAGATAAGCAATTCAATGACCATGTATTATACAAAATTTTAACCCTTGCCTTTCATTATCAAATTGGCATTACTAATGATATTTAAAATGACAAATAAAACCAGGTGACTAGAAGGATGATGGCTTCCAGTGCAGCAATAATGAGATATAGAAGAGGAGTGGTTTGTGTGCTGTTAATGTTACATTACTATAATAACCATATCTGTTATTTCTTTGTGATTTACTCTGCCCATCCAAAAATGAAAAGGGAAAGTCAGAGCTCTTAATCACTGGTCACTGTCACTAAGTGCATAGCCAGCTGTCCTTCATTTTAGCACATATGCCACAATAATAAAATGATATATGGGGCAGGAAGTAGAAGCAGAATTTTTCTAGCTACCACTGAGAAGTTGCTGAAATGTCTGCCTGTAAGCCTAGAATTTTGGGTCAATACTAAGCTCTAAAGAGGGGTCAAGTTAAGAGTTTGCAAAGCAGGGAAAATGGAACAGAATGGGGAAGTTTGGGTAGAATAAATATGCTTATGGTAGAAAAAAAATCCAGCAATTGGCTATAATAAGAAGAGTGGAATGGCATTCTTCTCCCCCACTCCTAATTGAATGATCACACACCACTTGAGATTAGTCCATTTTTGAGAGAACTGGGCTAAACCATTGAATTTGTAAAGACAAATAATATTCAGTAAGACTATGTAAGACTGAGTCAGGTTATGAAGAGTTTTAAATGCCATACAGACAAGTTTATATTTGATCCCAGAGGTAATAGGAAACCAATGAAGTTTATTCAGTATGACAAGACCTATGCTTTAGCAAATCCCTTGAAAACTGAGTAGAGAATGAATTGGAGCATGGAGAAATTTGAAGCAGTGAGAGCAATGATACAATTTTAAAAGTCAGTAAAGGATGATGAGGATCTAAACTAGAGTTATGGTTGTGTGAATGGAGAGGAGACATATAAAAGAGATGTGTATGTATAAGCAACAAGATTTAGTAAATGATTATCTCAATTTATTCTTATGAATAAGCTGGAGATGTGTGAACTAATTGGGAATAAAATTAGAAGAATTAGGAACTAGTGAAATGCTTAAACACAAAGAATTTTCATAATTAGCTTATCCAAAGATTTCTAGTGGATCATCCCAAGCATTTCTGATTAGCTTGCTTCTGATTGCTATTTAATAAGTTTATCGATGACTTAGATAAAGGGATAGGGGAAATACTCTTCCAATTGACAGATGGGATAGATAGAAAAGGTAATTAACACACTGGATGAAAAAGTAAAGTTCTAAAATGATCCTGGCAAAGTAGAGTACTGGAATGAATCAAAGGTGAAATTGAGTAAGAATGAATGTAGTCTTATTATTATAATGTAGTTCTGTCAACTTTATAAGTACAAGTTATGGTAAGTATTATTAAATATCATCTTGTCTGAAAAAAGATCTTAGAGTTTTAATAGGTTGGAAGATTAATTAAAAAACAAAAAACACTTCACTTTGAGCTCACTTGTCCATCTCTTCCATTTACCAACCAGCTTTCATACCTGGATTGGTTATCCTCTATCAATTTTCTCCTGTCTCCATTCTAGCTCCCATTTAAGTTTAGTCCTCTTTATTAGAATGTAAGCTCCTAAAGAATAGACATCATCTTGTATTTTATCCTGAGCAGTTAGCACAATGACTGGCATAAAATAAACATTTAATAAATGCTTCATTGAAATAGCTCGTGTGTCACTCTTCCCTTCCACTCCCTATTCCCCCTCAAGAGCTATTGAAATCTTATTATAATATAACTATATATTTAGTAAAAATGGAAAGAGATGTACTACAGTTATCCCTAAATCTAAGAAAAATTGTGTATCCTGGACAAAATATGCCTGTAGAAATGCCCTGGCACTTCATGTTCAGATGAAGGCAAAAAAATAAACAAACAAACAAACAAACAAACAAAAAAACAACAACAAAGGAACAATAGATACAAAAAAAATTCAGATTTCATTATGAGAGGTACAGCTTCCCATAAATTAATCAATGATACTGTCTCTGTATTTTGCTACTATTGGATCAATATGGACTATTGCATTCAGTTCTGGGAATAGATATGGATAGCAGTAAAAAAAAAAAAAAGAAGAAAGAAAGAAAGAAAAAAAGTTTGTAGATTTTCTAGAGGAGGTTAATTAGTAAAGGGTGTAAGGAAGAGTACAGTTTTTCTTATCAAGTATTTTAAAAGCTGTGGTTTCAAAGAGGGATTAGAATTGGCCTAAGCCAATTTGGTGCCAAAGTGTGGAACCCTAAATTACTTTAGGAGGAAAGGATTATTAGAAAGAAGAAATATATCTTTATATCATAATATGCCACTTAAAAAATAGATCTGTCCAAAAATTTAGTAGGTTTTCTGAAAAGACTGTGAATACTCATATTACCATATAATACCTCTTGAATATGTTATCACATGCATTCCTATTGGTCAATGAATGAGAACCTTTTCAGTTTTTATATTCTGTGATTCTGTGATTTGTTATAATAAGCTTCAGATTTTGTCTAATAAATTATCCTGACTATGTCAACATCCACTCTTGTAGAACCTGTCACTGCAACATACAAATACTTAGTATCCACAATTTGACCACAATTGAACATGAAAAATAGAAAGACAGATTTAGGTTTGATACAAAGAACAACTCCTCAATAATTAGAGCTGCTTGTAAGTGGGATGTCTTCTCTGTCACTGTAGGTATGCAAGCAGACACTAAATGAATGTCAGGATTTAAGAAGAGAGGAGTTTTATTCTTGTACTTTTTGAACACGATTATTTCTGAGATCCCTTCCAACTCAGATTGTGACTCTGGTAGTATTTTTTTAGTTGGAAAGCTCATGAAATCTTCATTTAAATGCCAAGTCATCTGGGAACTTTTTAAATGACCTCCAGAATTTGGAGCATGTCAGAGCTCATTGGCATTCAGCATTGGGCTGTTGTCAAACAGTGCCCTTCCTGTCTTTAGTGGGTTGAATGAATGCAGTACTCTCACTCATATAAACTCACATGGAGCAGAAAGGAGAAACATTTCTTGAAGATATTAGAACAAGATGAGAAAAGATACTTGGCAGAATTTTTGTTTTTAGGGAAATACCAAAGTATTTTTAAGGTTATAGTTTATTTTTATTTTTAAAAATTTAAGTATCTGGCAGCACATTTTAAAGAATCAGCATTTTAGAGCTGGAATGGATCAGAGAGCCAGATTTATATCTGGAAAGGGACTTAGATAACTACTCTAACCCCTTTATTTCTGGGTTGAGATGCATCAGGAGCTCAGTACTGGAGTGCTGCCACTGGATCACTCAACATAGAATAAAGAAGCCCTAAATACAAATCTGTCCTCAGACACTTACTAGCTATGTGACCATAGGAAATTATTTAATCTCTGTCTGCCTCAGATCTCTCATCTATAAAGTAGAATAACAATTATTGTTCTAAGGATAAAATGAGATAATATTTGTAAAATTCTTTGTAAACCTTAAAACAATGTACAGATACTAAATAAGAAATCAAGATAAAACAATTTCTAGGTTAAAGTATACAAGTAGTAAGTAGTTAGATAACTGGGCAAGTCACTTAGTTCTGTTTGCCTCAGTTTCCATATTTGTAAAATGAGCGGGAAAAGGAAATGTAAATCACTCTAGTATCTTTGCTATGAAAACCCCCAAATAGGCTTATGAAAAGTCATAGTCAACCAAAATGACTGTAAAGACTGAACAATAATAGCAACAAATAGAAAGTCCAGATCTTTCTTCACCCAGTTGAATGCTATTTTATCTAAATCACACTGTGACCAAGACTTCTCATATAAAAGATCAAGAACTTGAAACAAAGAAAGAAAAATGTAGCTTGTTCAAAGTCATAGTCAATTAGGAGAAGAATTAGGACATTTGAGGGTATTGATAGACTGAGATTTGTCCCTGTGAGTCAGTTATTTCCTTAGAGATTACAGATAATAAGCAAGAAATACCTGGAGAAGTAACTTTGAAGAGATATATCAAAACACCAATATTCTAAATTTCACTTACCACTTTGGAGTAAGTCAATTTTATAGTGTGAGTAGGAAAGGGGGAAATTTGGAGTGTCAGAAGCTAGTGGGCAGAAAATTAAATTTTGAAGTTAGATGGAAAAATCTGATTGTCATGGTATGAGCTGTATCTATATTCAATGTTAGCTTAGTAAGATAGTCAGACCTCACTGTTTGATTTAATGGTATAAGCTCCAAGATATTTATCTTTAAAATTCTACTTTCTATCCACAATTTTTTATTTTCTATATTTTTCTCTCTCATGTTTTACTCTCATGTTCACTTTTACTTGTTTGATCAATCCCTATTTTTCCAGTGCTATCATTTTGTTGTCACTTTCTTATATGAGCAGGATTAGCTAGCTCTATTATTAGCCCACTTGCCATCTGCTCTGCTACTATCCCTTGTCCCACATAGAATCCCCTCTGCAAACACTCTAAACAAGACTTTTTGAATCTGTACTTCCTTCCCTGGGAGAGAAATTTTGCCTTGATGTTGAACTATCTTAACTAATAGGTGAGTACAAAATCGCCTAATTCATTTTATATAGGTGGCTTCAGAACACTAATCAGATCTATCCACTCCCTGCCATTACATGTTACCTCTCTAACTTGTTTCTCACTGTCATACTTTCTACCTTTACCAAAAAACAAAACAAACAAACCAAAAAAAAAATCCTTATGTTCCCAATTTCTAACTTTTGCTCTGGAAATAGACATTAAATCATCACTAGCATTGTTTATGAGAAGAGCATGATAATTGGCTGTCCTGTGCCACCCTCATTATTTCTGATTTCCTTGAATAAAAACTGGCTTCACTACCTACCCCTCCAATATTTGTATAGTTTCTTCTCCATTAAGATGATGAGCTTTTGTAGTACAAGGACTGCTGTACTTTTGTAGTTGTCATCCCAGCAAGTAGCATAGAATCTGCTTGATAGATAAGTACTTAATAAATGTTATTACATTAATTTTATTCCATCCATTAACTTTAATGTTTTGATCACCACTACAATCTCTTGTCTTTGTATCTTCCAGGATAAACATGAAGTAATTATAATTCACATCCCTGGTAGTCCTCAATAATGATTCCTTCACTACTTCAGAGAGGCTGTTTAGTATCATTGGAGAAAAAAGTGAAATCATCTTGATTTCATTTACTACTATTCATGGTCATCAGTTGGGTTCTTTATTTTATTCTTATCGATTCTTTTATATTCCACAACAATTGTTTCAAACCTATTCTTCTCCTACCTCTCTCTCTAAACACTGTCCCAAATTTTTCAGTTAAAAAAATTGGCTTAGCTTCATACTTCCTTGAAAATATTTAGGCAATTAAATATGAACCATCATTATTTACCTTCATTCCTTATAACTTCTCAACATCCTCACTGCCTTGTTCTCTTCCCTCAGTTCATAAAATGTCTCTCTTCCTAATGAAGGCTAATCTCCAGTGGTACACACTCAATCCTATTCCTCCTAACCTTGTACAATTAGTAATCCCTTCTCTATCAGATATTCTTCAGTTCAACTAAATTCAGAATATATTTATTAAAATCTTACTATTTGTTAGGAATCTCCTTTATTGCCTAAATTTCTTGAAAAAGTAGTCAGCACCTGATCATTTCTTTCTCTTTCTTCATTCACAACTAGGCTTCTAATTGCTCTACTAAGACTGCCTTTAAAAGGCACTCTAACAAGCCCATAAAAAACTATTGCAGTGGCCCTATTTTCATGTCTAACTTCTTGAATTTTACTTAAGTTTTCCTACTTGCTATCTTTATTTGATCTTTTCTTAGTTTTTAGAAACATCAAGTTTGCTTTAAGTTCTGTTTTTCCCTTTTTATCTTATCCTGCTCTTTTTTATTCTTTCTTTTTGAGTCTTTATCCTCTTTCAAATGTCTTATTGTAGGGTATTCCCCAAATGTTTGAATTGGCTCCATATTCTCCTTTCTTTCCTCTTCCTCCTTTCCTTTCATCTTTTTCTTTCTTTCATTCTTTTTTCTTCTCTTTCCCTTTTTTTATTCTTTCCCTCCTTATTTCCTGTTTCCTTCTCACTAGGGATATGATTCAACTATCCCCTCCTCTGTTCACATGGTATTAAAAATATTTTTTCTGGATATAATTCTCACTTTAAAATTCCAGTTTACAAATTGTCTACATGATACCTCCAACTGGATCTATCATTGGCACCTCATAATCAAAATATCTAAAACATAATTCTCAATATGTTTTTCCTTCTTTCATATCTTTTTTTGGTATGGCATTCATAACCTTGGGATTTTTCTTCTCTCATCTATTTTCCTGCCTTCTCAAATTCTATCACTACTTGAAGTTAGTCTTCACATCTTTTGCATCCATCTCCTGTCTGTCTGCATTGCCACAAGATTAGAAGAGGCATAGGGAAAGCTAGATGGTAGTGTGGATAGAGCACTAGACTTGAAGTCAAGAGGACCTAAGTTCAAATCCAGGCTTAGACACTTAATACCTAGTAGCTGTATGACCCCGGGCAAGTTAATTAACTCCAATTGCCTCAGTTAAATAAATACATAAATAAATAAAATGATAATAAAATTTTTTAAAAAATTAACAGGAAAAAAAAAAACTTCCTTAGGTCCTCTCCCACCGAACTCCACAATAGGTCATCTCCCCACACCCCCAACTCTACAATTTAACTTTCATTCTGGCCCAAACGATATTTGGAAAGGTTACCAAAGAAGAAGATTGAAATCTATTTCAGAAACATACTTGTGTGACTACTATTTTCCTATAGTAACTGTTCTCAGTCATGGTCTTTATGTCTATTTAAGAGTGTAATATCTGGCTATGTAATTTTGGGGAAAATTTTAAACCTTTAAATGCCCCCAGTTAAGCCTTTTTCAATTGCAGAGGAACTATATCCTTATAGGAAGATTTTTTTTTTCCCCTTTAGGAGATCTTCATATTAATGAAGCAACAGGTCAATATTTTTAGCAGTCTATTAAAACAAAACAAAACAAAAAACAGGGTCTACCTCAGAGGTTTACCGTAAGTCTTGAATGAGATAATGTTTGAAAAGCACTTGGTAACTTTCAAGTATATATAATTGCAAGTATTATTATTTCCCACATAGTGATTTGTTCATATCTATCCCCTTCTCAATAACATTTAATGGTTCCCTATCCCTAATGCTTCTTGAATAAAGTTCAGATATCTCTGTGTGATATTTGAAACCCACCATAATCTTCCACAACCCTATTTTCCTAGATTTGACTCTCATTTTTCTCTTTCACACTCATTTTTTGGATTAGCAGAACTGTCACCTTGAATAAAGTTTGCTACTTCTTCCCACTGCTTCCTGTGTCTGGAATGCCCTTGCTCTCTTCACCTGATTCTGATTTCTCCTTAAGGTTGAAATCAAAGGCTATATCCTCTAGTAAGGCTTTACCTTTCCTTTGATGGCAATTAACTTTCCACTCAGATGTCACAAATCATTTTGTTTTCTAATTCTGTAACACACTAGGTGGTACAGTAGATAGAGTGTAAGGCCCGGAGTCAGGGAATTTGCTATTGCTGTCTCTCAGTCTTTTCAGTCATGTTTGACTCATTGTGACCCTGTTTGGGTTTTTCTTGGCAGAGATACTGTAGTGGTTTTCAATTTCCTTCTCTAGCTCATTTTACAGATGAGGAAACTAAGGTAAACAGGCTTAAGTGACTTATTCAGGATCATTCAGTTGCAACCTGACTTCAAATCTAGTCTCAAACATATTAGTTGTGTTGCCCCATTAAAAACAATTAAACAGTAAAAAAAAAAAAAAAATCTCTTTTGGAAGAATTAACATGTTTTTAGCATTAAGATGAGCTTGGTCATTGGGAAATGAGGTAGAGGAAATAAAAATCTATGCCTTCCCAACAACAGTAAAAATATCACCAAAAGTGAAAATCTATTATATATTTTTTTGTTTTTGTTTTTGTGTTTATCTTTTGTGGTTACTGTTCTTTTCTTCCTCTACTTTGAACTGTTAGCAATCTTTACAAGTACTACTTGCACTGCTAAAAAATCCCAAATAGCTACCACTGATGCCTTACCAATATAAAGACAAGTACTAGAGTGTGTTTTTCTTTTCTTTCTTCTAATATCCAAATTTATTTTAATTCCATCAGAGAAAAGTGTTCATTTAGTAAAAGGGATTACTGGCTGTTAACTCTTATAAAATTAATATTTGTTTGTGAATTTATGATATATTTACTATAACTAGGGAAGGTAGGTAAGATCCATACATCCACTTGCCCTCACATTGTCATACAATATTGTTTATTATTTTCTGCACGTATAATTAACTCATTGAAGACAGGGACCATTGTTAAAATGTAAATTTGCATATTTTCCATTTGCTACTACAAGATTCTGTGGGTATTAGGGTATTTAGCATGTTTATTGTTATAGTACATATAGTACATATAGTACATATAGTATATATAGTATAGTTTATTGTTATGTCCAATCAGATTTCTTTCTCAAAAACACTGAAGCACTGATGAGATGACTAATTTGGTGATTAGACTATAGCAAGTATCTTAATATTCTTTGTTTTAAATTCTCAGATTTGTTGGATTTGTCAATTCAGGCCAGTAAAATCATGGCTAGCAAAACATTAGATTTTTTTTCTACTCAGATAGTTACTTCCTCCTTCTAGTTTTTCCAAAATGTGTAGTATGCAAAAATGAAAAAGGGAATAATCTCAGACCAAAAGATTAAGATTTTAGAATATTTCTTTTAGCAATAGATTAAAACATGTTTATTTACATTTTTAATATAAAATTAATTTTTTTGCTTAAACAAAATCTCCTTTGGAATGACCATAACAGAAAAAGACCTCATTAATAAACTTTGAGCAATTCATTAAAGTTTAGAGACTTTGGAATATTTTAAATAATCTACTCTTAAAAAAAAATAAATGAATGATCAATAGTTGACATAGACTTTATTTTTACTTTTGACTGTAAGCATTGATTTAATTTAACAAACTTTTATTGTCATTCATGTTCTAGGTAATTCTTTGTGGCAAAATCATACCTCTCATACGTATTATCAATGTGGAAATGTAAAATTGATATATCCCTACATACTAGTACTGGCTTCTTTTGCTATTTTTTAAGACAACATACTCCTCTCCTGATTCTAGGTAATTTAACTGACTCTCCCCAGTCCTGAAATTTTCTTCCTTATCTTCATTTCTTGGCTTTCTAACTGAAATTCCAGGTAAAAACTTCTTTCCCCATGAATTTTTTCCTCATTTCTGGTAAATTGGAGCCTTTTCTCTCATGAAATCTCATGAGATTAAATTAAAATAAAAATTGAGATCAAATTTCAAATTTAATTAAATCTTATTTTATACATAATAGTATAATATATTTTTCTCCCTCATTGGAATTGTCAGATCCTTATAAGCAGAGACTACTTTCTGCCTTTCTTTTGTTGTTCTCAGCACAGTGCTTGGCACATAGAATTTACTTAACAAGTAATATTTATTGACTGACTAATGAACAACTTATTAATGACTTCAAGTAATATTTTTGATATTATAATGTTATAATATCCAGAGAATATATCACTCTTCTTTGATTGAGGGGGTTTTCTAATTGGAATTATAAAGATTGAAAAGCAACACAAAACAAAATCATAAATCAATCAATGTATAAAGCACTGGAATATTAATAAATCATTTCATTTTAAAACATTATTTGAATTTACTATGAATCAACATTTTGCTAAACTCTCATTGTGCATAACTAGAAAACAATGTTCTATGAAGACTAAGAAGAAAAGAATTCCTTTTGTACCTCTTCCTCATTCTGAACCAGTTTTTCTTGCATGGTCAATGGCCTGCCCCCAAATACATGAAAAATTAGATCACCAAGCAGCTTTTAAGTACCTACTATAGTTTCAGGTGGTTCATAGTTCTAATTATTCTTTTGAGAGAATTAGTATGTGTAATTACCACACAACCAATACAATGTGTAAACAGTGGCCATATTCAGTTTCTTACTCCCTTTTGATAGAGTGGAGAGAGAAAAACTCATGAAAGCCATAGAAAGAATGCTGGTCTTGGAGTCAGTAAAGGCTAATTCTATATCCTAGTCTGATATTTAGTGGCTTTGTGACTTTGGTAGACTGTCTACTTGTCTACCTTTCTAAATTTTATTTTCCTCATCTGCAAAGTGGAAATGATGACATTAGCAATAGTTACTTCACATAGCTCCTGTTAAAAAAAATGCTTTGCAAACTTTAAAGTCTCATAGAAATATGTATTTAAAAAGTGGACAACTATCCACTGGTATGATTTACATTATTACCAATGGACTACATGAGAAGAATAGGGGGAAATAAAATTGAAGAAGAAACACTAGGACTTGTTTCAGAGGTCCTGGGTTGAATTCAACATCTGCAACATACTAGATGAAAGACTTTAGTTAAGTCAACTAATATCTCTATTTCTTAGCTCCTCATCTAAAAAATGAGGCAGCTGTAATATAGGTTCTCTATGGTCCCTTCTAGTTGTAAATATGTGATCCTATTGTGGAGTATTGGACTTTCATACAGCCTTAGTAACTCTCTTGCTTGGCCATGTATAAATCAGTAGAAAACTAATCTAGTACAGACTAGAAAAATCAGGTATCAGCAGAGTTATCAGTACAGAATAGCAGGCTATGATGCAGAAACACTGAGATCCACTTTTAGTTCTGTTCCTAATAGGTCTGATGACCTTGCACAAATCCTTTCACCCTCTCTATGTCAGTTTCTCCCTCTGCCAAACATGGAGATTTAATAGTTACCATCTTGCTTGATAGGGAAAACGTGAGGATGATGATTAATGTTCATGAAAGGTTTGGAGGGAAAGTGCTGCTTAGGTTCAGTGCATTATTATTTCACTCAGTCACATTTTTCTTGGCAGCTCATATCTATGACCCACTCTCTATGCAACAGTAGCCCATCAGACTTATTTTAAAAAAAGATAAAGGAAAGGAACTCACAACACACATCAAAGAAAAAATTACAGCAATATGAACTCTAACACTATAGAATTCTTTCACGGTCTGGTACTTTTTAATCTTGAATCAAAGATGGAAAAAGTGAAGAGAAAGGTAAGAAGCAACAATTGTATAGTATGTGAAGCAAGCAAGACTGTTTAGATTGATCACTTCACACCCTTGGAAACAGCCACAAAATGCCATGGAGGCCTCAGACATGCTTTCCAAGATAGGAGTAGTGGCTCAACAATTACAGTTTGAAACAACTTTAAATTGGAGCTCTTATTTTCTGTCTTATTTCTGGAGAGAAACCCTACACAGTCTCATGTTTTCATGTTGTTTTATGTTCCTAAAAGAATTGTAATTGTCTTAGTTTGTTAAAAATTATTCTGGAAAAAGGAAAGGTGGAAGGATGTGTATCGTATGCATTTATTTATTAGTTCTTCTCCTCCTCCCCTCCAATGTCTCAGAGTTTCTCTAGGACTCAAGTAACTACAATTTTATCGTAAAACCTCGGAATTGTCACAATTTAAGTGTTCATTGTATTCAAATTGACTTGGATGAATTTTAATGAAGGCAGTAGAGGAGGAATGTGTTCGTATTATAATTTTAATCTTTTACACAGTTATAGCAAATGTTATATTTTAGGTTCAGAATTCTAGAATTGGAATTCTAACCACATATCTTTGCCAAATAAAACCTGTATGAATTCAACCTCCAAAGTGATTTTAAATGGTTTATCTATCATCTATGTATCCATCTACATAGCTATCTATCATCTAATTAAGTTCATTCATCTACCTACTAACCTATTATCCATCCATCCATCCATCTATCTATGTATCTATGTAGCTATCATCTATCTATCCAACATCTGTCTAACTGATACTGTGTTTGGCAGCAGGGCTTTAAAAATGAAATGACATAATTCTCATCAAGCAGCTTCTAATCTAGTCAGGAGAGGAGATATAAACCTAGTGCAAAAATAAATATGAGCAATAAAATGACAAGAGGTAAAATTGTGTAGTAAAAAAATACGATTGCTAAGCACAGAACCTTAAGAATACTAGTGTTTAAGGAATGGGAGTCTCCAATCAAGGAGACTAAGCAAAAACAATCAGCAAGTTGGGTGGACAATCATGAAAGTATGGTGCCAGTCATAATTTTTAGTCATGAGAAGGTAGGCTATCAAAAGGAAAGTAGGGATCAACAATGTCAAATGACATCGAAGTTTAACAAGAATGGGATAGAGTTTCAATTGTAATACCATCAGTACAGAGAACTTCCAGGAGATGAAACTCATTTTACAAATGTGAATGGAATTCTTGCAGTTTATTTCCTTAGAATATTCCTAGATTTCTGACATAGTAAATAATAATCTCAGGCCACACAGGCAGTACATACAAAGATGGGTATGGAATTCAGATCTCTTTGGTAATAAAATCAGTTATCTATCTGCTACACAAGTAGATACCATTCAATAGTGTGTAAACACTTTGGGAATTCACAGTTATGATACAAGTGTTTCATGGTAAAAAAAATATTTAAAAACTACTTAAATGTTAAAAATTTCCAGGCTATTACAATTAATGTTATTTTACTCAAGAGCTTTGAAATATATTTGTTCTTGCTACTTAAAAGATTCATAAAACAAAGAACATTGAGAATCACTGCCTTAAATTAAGTTTTAAAGCAATGTATGTTGAAAATTAATTAATTAATTAATTTTAAAAAGAAATTATATAGTCCCACAGTCTAAAATTTATAAATGATGCAATTGAAGTGAAGGGACTTGCCCAAGGTCACACAGCTAGTTAGTAGCAAAATTGACATGAGAACTCTAGTTTTTGCAAGCCATACTTTCTGTATCTACATATCTATCTTTAGGATTAAAGGGAAAAAATACTCTAACCGATTTAATAGTAAAAGTAGCAATGGATTGGTGAGAGGAAAACAATGGGCCTTCTGCCCAATATTATTTTTCTTAAACCTTGTTAAAATTTAAGGGAAATTTCCAATAGATAATAACTTTTCCCTGTGATTAACAAGTGGAATTTTTTTGGGGGGAAGGTTGTTTGTTTTTTGTTTTTATAAAAAGTTATACTAAAAAAATATATAAAGGGGAAGGAGTCTCCTATACTATTTTTTTTTTAAGTATGCCTTTGTTTTTGAACACAGGTTTTTCTACTTTTCTACCTCTCAAAATATTAGACAAAGACCGAAGGAATGGAACATCTCATTTGCTGACAAGTAAACCACTGAGGAGCCTAAACAAAGCAGATTTAGTTAAGGGAAGGGAAGAGAAATTAAATTGGAAGTGATCAGATTTCAGGAAGAATGAATAGATGGAGAGGAATTGGAATTTCTAAATAGAAACTATTCTTCCTTGAAATTTGATAATGGCAAAAATAGAAAGAAAAAAATAACTTTAAGAATGACTGGATCAAAACTGATCCAATATGATTATTTTAGGAGAAGGGACCTAAACATGTTTGTGTTCTGAAGGAAAGGAGTCAGGAAAGGGAGAGATTAGAAGTGTATGGTAAGGGGAGTGACTTATGAAACCAAGTTTTAGAGAACCTAGGAGAGAATAGTATTAAGGTTATAAATGGAAGGTTTAGAATTGGCCAAGAGAATGGTCATTTCATTTAAAAAACCCAAGAGGTCATGAGAAAGATATCAATACACTGGGGAATCATTGTTACCCATTTTCCTATGCAACATTTTACTTCTTACTAAAGAACTTGTGGAATTCGAAAAACTCTTCAATAATTTTCTTTCCCTAGGCTTACTTGAAAATGCACATATATAATAGTAGGAAATTTGTGTTATTGTTGCTGAGGATCATTAATATTGGTATCCTATATACTCAGCTTCATTTCCAGAAGAGTACTAGCACATACCCATGCTTAGCATAGGAGTAAAAACAACAATAACACCAAACAATCATCACTTTGTCTCATCAAATCTCAGAAGTGATAACTATTGTTGTTTTCATTCCTCTCTATCATCCCTTGGTAGCTATCTTCATTTTCCATCTGTCATATTATACCAATCTGGAGATTAATTTATTGTATTACCTTCCAACTTGGCAGTTAGCTGAGAGAAAAATGAAAAACAAGATGTGTGTATGTGTGTGTAGGTAGATATAAATATATGTGAAAGTTTGTATGAAAAATAGGAAATGCATTTTCAAATAGAATGATCTTCCCTCTATCTTGTGTATGGAAGAAGATCTGAAGAAAGTAAGAAATAACATAGAATGTTGACAGTAACATAGTAAAAAAAATGGCAAAAGAGTGTTGGGCATTTGTTGAAAGCTGTGCCACAGAAAGAAAGAACCTACTTCAAGGAAATTTAGAGGATTTCTTGGTGGACATTGAACAATGATCACTATGCAAAAATCAGTTTTGATCTTGAAACAAGTAATAAAACATGAATCTTGATAGAAAAAAAACAAAACAAAAAGAAAAACAAACAAACAAACAAAAAACCTTCATTCTCCAATGACTAGAAGTGTTGGAATTTGACTGGAGACAAGAATAATAGTGCCTCTAGAAATGGTATATTGCTATGTTTTTCTGGTCCCATCAAAGATATATGGATTACTCAGGGAAGACTAGCATCATTGATATGAAGGCTTGAAGACACCTTTACAGGGCAACTAAGTCAACATGTACCTCCATTCAACTCTAACCTATGGCTCCAAGACATTCTAACATGACATTTGGGAGGTGTCATCTACTCTAAGCATGTGAAGACTTCTTGGGGCAGAATGGGTGGATGAGAACAATTTGTTTCTCTTGCCATGAAGGTGTTTAAAACACATTGTGAAGCACTTAGAGCTGGATCACATATAGAAAGCAATGAGGTTATGAATGAATCCTACGGGGCCATTACCAGTTACTTTGACTTTTGTCTTTCCAATGGACTTTTATGACTCTGGAAGAGAGTATGAGGCTGATGGCTTTGCACAGCTTTGTCTCATTTATATCCAATTCTCACATGAGTCAAGACATCATCCTATGATGCTGTTGTTCATTTTTGAAAAAGATCAAAATATTAACAACCAGTTCTAAACTAAAATTTTTTTACAGTAAATACTTTCCTCTATGGAGTCTACATATATTAGATTTCCAAATATTTCCATAGATAGCTGTTGCACTTTGCATCAGTTGCCTATATATGATTAAGATTTTGCGGATGAAAGATACAGAAAGATCAGGGAGGCCAAAAACTGAACCACAGTGATATAATCTCGGGAAAAAAATGGCTGATAAATTGAATACTGACAGCAGTAAAGAACGAAGCTAGCAAAGAATACTAGAGAGCTTAATTTTTGGTCACTATCACATATTAATGATAAACACCTAAATCAGTGTTCTCCAGGAAATCATCCAATCAATCAACAAATATTTATCTAGCCCTAACATATGCCACAGATAGGGTACAAAAAGAAAAAAATAAAGTTCTTGTTCTTAGAGAACTCACATTCTATTGGAGAGACAACACATGAATGAATTGCCATAAACAAAATAAATGCAGAATATATAGAAGTAACCCTCCAATAGGTGAAAAAATTTTAAATCGCTTGGGGACAGCAGAAATAAACATTTAAGCAAAGTGGCTCTTTAGTTAAACATTAAAGGAAGCCAGGGATTCAAAAGATAGAGAATAAGAGCGAGAGAACAATCATGAAAACCCAATGATGTTTTATTATTCAGGAAGTGAAAAGAGTCAATAACTGATCTATGTAATTTCTTTCTGGATCACTAAATAGGGCCAGGTATCAAAGGGTTCTAAATACCAAAAACAGGTGGTTGTACTTGAATATGGAGGTAATAGGAGCCATTGGAATTCATAAGATCAGATTGACCTACACTTTAGAGAAATACCTTTGGCAGCAGTATAGGGATATGGATTGGAGAGACTAAAGACAGGGAAATAAACAATAAGAAGCTACTAGTTAGGAATAAGAAGTGATAGGGACACAAACTAGAATTGTGTAAGTGGATAAAATAAGCTCCCTGGTATTCCAAAGAATTTGAATTTGAATTCTATGAGAAATATTTTTATGCAAAAGATATTCTTCTATAAAATATTAAATATGGAATTATGCTCCATTTATATGATCATTTTAATTATACAATGTACTTTATTTTTTCTGTTTTCTTCAAATTTTCTCCCATACCCTTCTCCCTTAAAGTTGTTCTGTTTCTCCAGACAAATATCTATGCATTCCACCAATGTATTTTAAGACCAAAACTCTTTTATGGTTAGATTACTTGGAGAAACATTGTTCAACTTGCACAAAATGTAGGTTTTAGGAGCTAGAAAAAATGTGCGTTCTTTTTCTCTATTCTCCTACTCTGAATTCATTCTTCTTTATCTTTTTTTTTCCTGTTTTACCCACTGTTATCTTGATTGTCTTTATTCATCTTGTCTCCATTTTTTTCTATCATTTTTTTTCACCTAGCTTTCTGTTGATCTGAACTACTTTTCATTTCTTTTCACCATACTCTTTTCCTTTTCTTTGATCCTGATTTTCCCTATTTTTGAAATCTTATCTTAAAAAAATTACTAATCCTTGTCTGGACATATATCCAGAAACAGTTACCTCTATATGAATATTAGTAAATCCTCTGGTAATATCCTTTTCATATTCCCCTTTATGATACAACAATTCTGAAGCTTACATGAACTTTTGCTGTATATCCTACATACTTGCCATCTTAAGCTGCTTTGATGACTTAATAACTATCCTGAAGAGAAAGGGAGGAAATGGGTTTTATTTTTAAAGCCTTCCCATTCTAACTATGTATTCTCACTTACCTTTAATGCTTCTGACTTGTAAAGATAATCCTACATTTGACAATTATCAGAACTTTGGGCATTCATTAATTTCATATTACATAAAGGAATTATGGGAATCATTAATCAAACCTGGGAAGGTCATAGCAAATTATTATTTTTTTTTTCTGAAGAATCGAACAGTTGATTTATGTGAGGATGGATTTGCTGTTCTTTATAGTGTTCGAATGTGATTGGTCTTTGGGGTGCCATAAAGCTAGATAAATGAGCCTCTAACCTCAATTTGTCTTTTTGTAAAAAGAAATGGGTCTTTTCCTTGTGAACTTTTTATTACATATGTGATTTTGACTTTTTTGCCACTGTGATTTGACAACCTCAACAGGATAAAGGTATTACATATATACTAAAATCAATCCCTTTTGTCTGGTTACATAAGTCATTTCTACACCTGTGGTTATTAGTTTCAGAGAGGTAACCTCTGCTTTCAGCTCCATGTATATACATTTTAGAATAATGTCATTTAGGAATAGGCAAAGACTTTTGTCAGTTTCTTTGAAGTGAAACAAGAATTCTAAGATTTGAGATTCTTGCTTAGCTCTTTACATTTACCATTCCCTTCACACTGATGACCAGAACATTCTCATTGATCATTAGGGAAAGTAGAGAACAGGTACTTGATCTCCATTTCTACATTTTTATCTCCAGGTGCAGCAAGAAAAAAGAAGATAGAGATGATTAATGAGAAACACTGTGAGGTTGATATTAATGACCAATGTACACATTAAAGAGGGAAATGAGAAGAGGTGTATTCTTGCATGGCAGAGACTGATGATGCAAAGGTAATATGTTACCCCTAACTCCGTTTTCATTCGGGTCATTAGTTCACAAATGTTTTTTGAAATTGTGATCTAAAACTATTAGTTTTTTAATTGTCCCCAGAAGTAAAACAATTTCATCATTGTCTATATTCCACAGTCCATAAATAGACCTTGACAGTCCATCTGGAGAACATTGTTTTTATGGTTAATAATGATGTTGACTAATTTTGTCCTAAAATTATCTTTAATTAAATGTTATATGTGAGGAACTTAGTGATAAAATAAAATGAAGGAAAGAGTTATGTGCATATAATATTAAGCCCCCTCTTTTTGGTGAATACCAAACTAAACAGACTAGCACGTTCTTGAAGTAAACTCTGAAAAACTTCATTTTCATGACTTTTTGAGACAGAATTGTTTGAGGCAAAGAGCTTTATTTTTAATATATTGGATTTAGACTTTGAATATCATTTAGTAGGTTCTATAGTACTTTAGAGAATGGCATATCAACACTATATCATCAAAATGAGAGCTCCTAGAGAATCTTATCATCTATAAGGCATTCTTCTTCCATTTCAGCTTCCTGGTGCATATCTTTTCTAGCAGTTGGGAACTAGATAAATGAGAATCTAACCTTAATTTGTCTCCTTGTGAAAAGAAGTGGGTCTTTTCGTCATGAGCCTCTTATTACATGTGCTTTTTTTTTTTTTTTTTTTTTTTGGCACTGTGATGTGATAACAGGATCAAGGTATTACTTATATACTAAAATCAATGCCTTTTGTCTGTTTACATATGTCATTTATATATCTGTGATTAATGGTTTCAGAGAGATAACCATTGCTTTCAGCTCCATATAGTCAAGTTTTGTCATAATGTCATTTAGGTAGAGTCAAAGACTTTTGTTAGTTTCATCCCTTTCCACATTTTCATCAAGATACCTTTGATAATTATATAGATCACTGTCACAAAGATTTTATAAGGTTGAGAAAGTAAGATATGGATTTAATAGCTACTTGTGTCTTTTTAATTTCCTTTATTTTTGTAATAGTACCATTTAAAATTTCCTTACTTTCAATAAATTAAAAGTTGCTCTCACAATTCTCTCAAAATTGTATCACTTTCAGGAAATATAGGTCATTTGAGCTGACTCCACTGCTCTTCTCTACCTTCATCTTCTTAAGTGCCATTTCATTTCTGCTTCCTACTTTTGCATATTAAGTTCTGAAGTATTAGTGTTTAGTAAGCTGCAGTATATTACCAACAGTGATATGTGTAAGAAGAAGTAAAAGACATAACTCAGTAATAAGGTGTTTCAAAAAGAGTAGGCTGGTCATTAAGAGAAAGTGAGAGATAACATGTACAACCTGAGTATAATGTTGGTATTCAGCAATCAATCAACAAAAAATCATTAATCATTTACTAAATGTCAATGCTAGAGCCTAGGTATGCAAAGAGAAAAGTGAAATGCCCTTAAGGAGTATACTGAATGGGAAGGACAGGAAACTTGTACACATAAAGATGCATACAAAATAGATAATGTGTGTGTGTGTGTGTGTGTGTGTGTGTGTGTGTGTGTGTGTGTAGAGGTGACACCAGTAATTGGAAGTGGATGAGAGAAGGTCCTATGAAAAATATGAGAAGTTAGAGATTCTGTGAGGATGAAATGAGGAAGGGGAATGTTCAAATGTCTAAAGCTTTGGTTCCTAAAGCTTTTGCTTTTCTAGACTCTTTTGTACACTTAAAAACTTATTGAGGACCTTAAAGTGCTTTTGTTTATTCTGATTATATCCAATATATTTACCATAATAGAAATTAAATTAGGTAATTAAAATATTTATTAATTTTAAATTATAATACATCCATTATATGATAAAATAAAATTTTATTTTGAAAAATCGCTATAGCATCCCAAACCAAAAAAAAATTATAAAAAGAAAAGCATTAATTTTGAAAATGTCTTTAACAATATCTGGAATATTAGTAGATAGATGTATTTTTCTTATATCTTCTCATTTTTAATATGTTTGGATTTATATAGTTGAATTCTATGAAAGTCCTACATATATAGGTTGTTGAAAAAAGGAGTACTTTGTAGGCCAATAATATCTTTGTGTCATTATGGAAATAATTTTGATCTTGTTCTCTCTGAAAGGATCTCAGTCAGCCCTGAGGGCTTCATTGGCCAAACTTTGAGAACAATTGACCTAGAGGGAGAGTTCAAAAATACTAGATATTGGATCTAGGGAGAAGTTTGGAAAACATAAAGAAAAGAATGACTCACAAAGAGAAATAATGTATAGTTTCAATTTTATACCCTGGTGGGGGAGGAGGAGAGAAGAAGAGGAGGGTGAATGACCAGTTAGAAAGAATGCTAAAATTGGACTCTAAAAACCTAGACATATCCTAAATGTTTTATTTCTTACCCATTTGACAAAAGGTAAGTCATAGGTCACCTATTATCACTGTTTCCTCACCTAAGAAATGAGAACATTAATTCAGATAATCAAAAGCATCCTTTCAGTACTGCATCTATGATCAGTATTTTACATACAAATATATGTAGCTAAGCATAGGAGAAAATTGTCTGCAATTAACTGAGCCTAAATCAAATGAATATGAGTGTCAGTACAAGGTAAGATTAGTATACCTCCCCCCAAATAAAACAAAACACATAATGTAGACAATGTTGGCTTTTTGTTACATACCAAAAAAAGTTTCAGGAAAGGGAAAGTTGTTTTAATAAACCCTGAATAACTAAGATTTGTGTTCTCTTTCGGAAAAATAAAAAGAATCTTAAAAAGAATAAATATTCTCTTTGGATTATTCCCCAAAGAAATGAAAATTTATGAATAAGTAAAGAAAAAAATTTGAAAAAAATCATCTCTTAATATTTTTGAAATTATGGTGTATCTGACAAAGCTAATCAGCAGAATGGAGACATTTGTAAATGAAAGAAAAAATACAAAAAACAAAACACAAGCAAACAAAAAAGCCTCACTGAGATTGTTATTCATTGGAGTAAGTTTATAAATTCCTTTCAAAATTTCAGACATCTCAAAAGGCTTTGGGGTTCCCCTTTGTTTCTAGGGGACTTCCTATTTTCCTTAAGCAACCTGGATCAGTTCCAATTAAGTGTTTTATTGTGCAATCCAATAAATTGGAAATTCAGAATTTGGCATTCTGTGTACACTGGTTCATCAACTCTTGATATAAATCATGTTTTGAAGAGTCATAAATGCCATGGTTTCCACTGCACCATCAGGAAGTAATAAATAATGCAGAGCCAGAAGAATTGTGATTCTGTCGATTGCCCCATATGAAATAAACATTTTCAAATCCACTTTTAATTATACTTATGGATAGATAAACTTGCTCTTCTCTTTATCCAGCTGCCTCACATGTGTAGAACTTATTAATAGGTAGTTTACTATCAGAGAACAAATGGATTTGGGGAAGCATGAAAATATGTTTATAACTACAAATAGAGGGAGGGAGGGAAAGAGGACAGTTAATTAAATGATAATCAGAAGTGTCATAGACTTCAAGGATATAGAAGTGACTGCAAGGACTACAAATCAGCAAGAATTTTGCATTATTATGTTGAGTCTTCTTTTCTTTTGGGACACAGTACTTTAATTGTCTTTAGACTTAATAGAGATAGAAATGCATTTTTTAAGCACATGAATGATTTAGTTCTTCCTAAGACAACACTTATACTCATTCCCAAATGTTTTGCAATTTTGAAACTGTTCTTAAAAAATTTAGTAGATAAGAGATAGACAAAATGTAGAGGGCCGGAACTCCGGAGAAGTATACTTGAAACAAGGATGCTTACAACAAAGTGTTAACTTGGTGGATGATAAGATAATGGTTTTCTAGTTCACATATATTTAGTATGATATAATAATATAATCACTCTAGTTTGATATAATGACATAATCATTCTAGTTGACATATACTCAGTATGTTGTAATGATGTAATTGTAATAGGTATTTAAGGGCTGAGAGAACTGGGGACAGAGTCAATCAGTAAGTCAGTCAGTGAGTCAGTCAGGCAGAGGCAGATTGGCAGACACAGATTGTGAAGCACACAAAGTCAGTCAGTCAGTCAGGGTGAACAGATTGTGAAGGAGACAATAAAAACTTTTAACTCTATTCCTAACCATCCTTGTGGTGACTATCCTGAAGAGACCAAAACCCTTCTGGAGGACCTCCAGAAAGCTAGCCTGGACATTACAATACATATATACATATGTTTATTTATATTCATATATACATAATTTATAATGTTAAGTCATTTTTTAAGTGCTGTCCCACACTTCATGATTCCTTTTGGTGTTTACTTGACAAATATATTGAAGTGGTTTGCCATTTCCTTCTTCAGCTCATTTTACAAAAAAGGAAACCGAGACAAAAAAAGTCAAGTGACTTGTCCAAGTTCACATAGTTAGTAAGTATCTGAGGCCAGATTTGAACTCACAAAGTTGAGACTTCCTGACTTTGGGTCTGACACCAATCCACTGTGTCATTTTATTCTCTATTATATTATAATAATATTATCATGTCTTCTACAATATTATATGTGCATAAATATAAAAATGTATATTTGGGTGTGAGTGGTGTCTTTCTAGTTTTTGTAAGATTGGACTTGTACTTACCTTCCAGTAGTGACTCATTTTCATCACATAGTTGACATAAGTTCGATTTACTGCAGTTGTGAAAGGTGATATTTTAAAAAGTGAACTAGCAGAATAGGTTCCATAGCAAAAGAGTAATGTTTCTAAATTTAGACTTCCATCACTCTGTTACTGTCTTCTAAGAACAAAATGGAAGAATTCAGACTTTGCCTCCAGGTGCAAGGTTATAAGTTGAGAAAGAAATCACTCTCATCCAACATCCAATTAGTTAAAGGGTTTCAAGAAGAGGTCAAAAAATGCAAATGTGGGATATCCAGAAGGAATCCATTGAAGAGGGAAGGCATTATTGAGACAAAAGGATATATTGAGAAAATAAAAACAGATAAGGTGAGAAATCTGTGAAGAGGAGAATAAGCAGTAGTCATTGAATATGTCTTTTTGGGTGACAGAAGGAGAAGAAAGCTATTAGAAGAGCATATGTATTAGAAAGATAGATGAAGTTTGAATTTGAACATGTGTGCCTAGATGAAAAGTAGCTTTCTTAAGCTGCCTTTATATAGGACAAGAAACCTCTGGTCTGTGAAGGACAAGAGCCTACTGTGAAAAATAATCTGCTTCCCAGTTCCTATTTTATTGAAACAAAAAGATTCTTGTCTGAAAGGTGTAGGGACCTTCATTCAATTTTAGAAGCCAAACAAAAAATATCTCTCTCATTGCAAAAATACATACGCACTCACACACATTTGAAATGTGTTATGTATACAATTTGTATATTTGTATGTGTTGTTAAAACAGGTAAAAATAGAATGGGTAAAAAATATTCATTAAAACTAGATTCTCTCTGTCATACAGAGATATATGTGTACAATCAAGGTCAAATCACACTTTATTTTTTAATGTAATATTAAGTTATACAGTTTTAGTTTTTATTAGTTTAACTATTCTTAGTTCTTTAGATTGAAAAAAAAATTAATAGAATGGGTAACCCTAAAGTACTCTACAGTATGTTTTTTAAAATAATATTCTAGGTGGTGACCCAAATGCTTCTCATGCAACTAGCCACCTATTTTCAACATGGCTTAACTAATTCTATAAATGAGATTATTACCTTAGGATATTATGAATTGGTGGGGATGATTCTGTTTTGACATTTTGTTCTCTATGATGTCTAAGATGTTTTAATAAATGAATAAAAATAAATTATTATTATAAAATTATATCTGATATTCAATTATAATGATTATTTTTAAAAAATATATTATAATAAGGGCAGCTAGATGGCGCAGTGGATACAGCACTGGATCTGGAGTAAGGAACACTTAAGATCAAATCCAACCTCAAACTCTCAATACTTCCTACCTATGTGATCATGGGAAAGTCACTTAACCCCAAATGCCTAGACACAAACAAACAAAAAAGAATATTTTAAATGAGCAGCATGATTATAATCTATGCTTTTTAGAAAAGAATATAACATATAACTGATTAAAAGTTGCATGCAAATAATAAACTCCATAAGAGAGAATAGACTCAGGGTCTTTGTTTTTATGTCCTTGTATCACACTTTCCTACTCTGACTCTCTCATAAATCTTATCATCCTCATTATTATCATCATTATTGACACATAAAGCAGAGAGAAGTTGTCTGATGCATGCTAGTTTTATGAGCAAGGACTACAAAGACTAGTTTTTTAGTCTTTGTTTACTTATCCCAGGCAAATCTCTAAGACATAAGTTATAGACAACTAACTGATTGCATCAATGGAGGTGAAGTTATCATCATACTAACTATTCTCCACCTTGGTGAAATCAATGCCTACAAATATATATGTACAAAGTATAATACACACACACACACACACACACACACACACACACACATAAAGGATGTAAGCTCCTTGAGAGCAAGAACAGTATTTGATTTTCAATGCTACCTAAAACATACTACCTAAAACAAGAATAAATATGTAAATCCTTGATAAATACATCCATATATTCATATATTTATGTATCTATATTCTCTAACATTTTCAAAATGCAATATTTTCATTTTTTATTCATTTCATTCATACACAAAATGTAACACCTTTGTGATATGGTTATAATTATTCTTATCTTACAGATTTAGAAACTGAGGCCCAGAGAGGCTGTGTTGCCTTTGGTTACACAGCTAAGTGTCAGAAATAAGATTTGAAGCCAGATGTTCTGACCCCAGTTTCAGCCACTTAGTGACATCCTACAGCAATTTCTGTCAATGTTCATATTCTATTCTTTACAAAGAGGCCAACGAAGTTTCCTCCTCAATGGTTCTGTCACCAAAGAAAATTTTGTCAGTGTCCTAGTAGGGTACAGAAACTCACAGCTCTGAGAATATGGTAAAGGTATGAGACAGCCTGACACCTGCAACTGCAAAATCTCAGAACAGCTCAGCAAAGTCCCTTGATTAGTTTCTCAAGTGAGATGTGCAGACTTGGGATTTTTCTCTGGGGCAGGGAGCAGCAGTCAGAGCCTTAATTGGGTCTGAGTGGTTTGTGAACAAAGGCAAAAAAATCTCTGAAGAAGGGTCTGATAATTAACTTCTGCTCCTACAGAGTTCTGGAATTCTATGGAGATCTCATGCTCAGGCAAGTGGAAGGTATATCTTCTGCAAGTTGTTTTAAGTTTGGGAGATGATGACTAATTTTTATGGCATCCTAAAGTATATTACCTAAAGGAAAGAAGATTTTTATTGATGACCTGGCTCTCCGGACAAATGACTAGATATTCTGAACTGTACCTCAATAATAACTCTTGAATGTTTTAGGAAAGGATGCTAGCAATGAAGCAGTGTAAGCCAAAGTATTTTAGTTAAGAGTTGGCCCTTCTTGTTTACAGAAGTTTCATGGATCCTATGAAATTAATTTTCCATATTTAAAGAAATCAGAATGATTGTTAAGGAAGTTATACAATGCTATAAAAAAGAAATAAGTTCAAGACAGGAAAACCACTTTTTCTGGTAGTTGTATTTGTAAATTCAACACAGACTTCTTACTAGTCTCAGAAACTGATAATTAGCAATAGAATTTGGAATAGAATTATGTTTACTATTGTAATAGTATCTTTTTCTTTCATTCATTATCATTTGAAGAAAGCTGGAGTGAATTTTGAAAACGTCAAATTTTTATCATTTTAAAGGATTTGGGCTGGAAATGTGGAGCTTCTAATGGACTGAAAAGGAAAACAAAATAAAAACAAGGGCAAGAAAAGGTCCTCAGTCAACATGCAGCACATTATTGATGTAAGGGAAAAGAGGGAAGAAAAGAATGAATGATTTTGGCTATAGACCTGACTGGTGGAATAGTGCATAATTATGGGAGCTTTTCTCAATTTATTCTTACTAAAAATAATTGGTGTGTGCAACATGAGGATCTGTTCTAATAAATGGATCCTCTTAGGATGTAGGAGAATGATAGTAGAATGACAGTATAATTTAGCACAGAGAGTGCTGGAGGTGGACACCATTAGCTGCAGCATTTCTGGTGACATATTGCACTTACAAAGACTGCTCATTCTTCAATGAGCAGTGCAAAAAGGTAAATGGAGTAGCAGCTTGCAGTGTCTCAGGTCCGACTAAGCTAATTAATTAGTCATCACTCCAGTGTTTGTATATTTCTGCAAAGGGTTCTTTTGTAAGCTGAAAGGACAGAGGATCTAACTGCAGCAAAAGGCCCAAGCCCAGACAAATTATGATCTAACCACAAGCCCATTACAGTAGTGGAAGGAAGTAAATTTTATCATTTTCTTTAAAAAGAGTTAAAAGAAAATTACATAATCTAGGTAATACCTTAGGCAGTGGTTCCTCTTTAAAATATATCTCAGTTCACCCCACAATTCAATATGGAACAAAATCCTATGTGCGAAAAAATGATGATTGGAGTCATCCTCAAGATTACATTCCTTTTGTTAAAAATTTCAATAGAATTTTATTTTCCCTAATACACGTAAAGATAGTTTTCAACATTCATTGTTGTAAGATTTTGTGTTTCAGAATTTTTTTCCTCCCTTCCTTAACCCCCCCCTCACCAAGAGAGCAAATAATGCAATATAGGTTAAATATATGTGATTCTTTTAAACATGAGAAACAAAGAAACAAAATGGTGAAAACACTATACTTTGATCCATATTCAGACTCCATAGTTCTCTTTTTGGGTAGGGATGACATTTTCAACCCTAAGTCTAAGGGAATTGTTTTGAATCACTGCATTGTTGAGAAGAGCTAGTACCATCACATAATATTACATCATTTATCACTCTCCACTGTTCCCCAAAATGTTACATTAGATCAAAAACAGGAATATGGGATTAGAGTTAGAAGTATGTGTCAAAATGTTTGTGGCAGCTCTGTTTGTAATGGCTAGAAACTGGAAATTGAATGGATGCCCATCAATTGGAGAATGGCTGGGTAAATTGTGGTATATGAATGTTATGGAATATTATTGTTCTGTAAGAAATGACCAGCAGGATGAATACAGAAAGTCTTGGAGAGACTTACATGAACTGATGCTAAGTGAAATGAGCAGAACCAGGAGATAATTATATACTTCAACAACGATACTGTATGAGGATGTATTCTGATAGAAGTGGATTTCTTTGACAAAGAGACCTAACTGAACTTCAATTGATAAATGATGGACAGAAGCAGCTACACCCAAAGAAAAAACACTGGGAAACGAATGCAAACTATCTGCATTTTTGTTTTTCTTCCCAGGTTATTTTTACCTTCTGAATCCAATTCTCCGTGTGCAACAAGAGAACTGTTCAGTTCTGCAAACATATATTGTATCTAGGATATACTGCCACATATCTAACATCTATAGGACTACTTGCCATCTAGGGGTGGGGCTGGAGGGAGGGAGTGGGAAAATCGGAACAGAAACGAGTGCAAGGGATAATGTTGTAAAAAAATTACCCTGGCATGGATTCTGTCAATATAAAGTTATTATTAAATAAAATAAAATATTAATAATAATTTTTAAAAAGATATCTAGTCCAGCATTTGTATTCTCACCCAATTATAGATGAAGAAGTAAGATCCAGAGTGTTTTAAGTGAATTGACAAAAGTCACACATGTAGTAAAGAAGAAAGACAGGATTTGAACCCAGATCTTTTGACTCCAAATTCAGCACACTATATGAGTTGCAACATGGATTGAGGAGGCTTGCAGGTACTTTATTTTAGATCAGACTTTATAAAGTGTTATAAATGGGTAGGATCATTATATTGGAAGGAACATTCTCTTAAATACTTCCCAATTGGGATCTTGAAAATAAAGCTTAATTGGAGAATTGGGCCCTAGAGAAAATGACCTCATACCCCTAATTGGATTTGAGGTTTTCTCAGAATGAACATCTATAAAGAGTAATTCAATTGATATGGCTGTTGCTTAGGGCAATATAGTTAATACTTAGGCGATATGAAAAAAAATCTTTCCCCTGGGTATGAATTTATTTTGGACATTGAATTAAGATCAAGAGATGGCTTGGTGAGTACAAGAATCTGAGAGGAAATCAATGGAACAAACACAAGTCTCAGAGCCAGAAGAACTGGGACTTAATCCCATTTGTAGCAATTAGCTAAATGTGATCTAGGCAAAACCATATAACCTCTTAGGTCCCTTCTATTTGCTGTGAGCAAAGAGATCTTTCCAAAACAATCTGCCAATTCCAGAGCCAGTACTTCTTACTTTTTGGATTTGCTAATCATTAGTTAATTCTCCCACATATACAGCTTAAAATTTGTCTCTTTGCCAATACCATCTGTTTCTAGTTCCACCCACTGAGGATAAGTCAAGCAAATGGAGATCATCCTCAATATCTTCAAGTATTGAAGACTGGAATCATGTACCTTCTAAGTTTTCTCTTCTTCAGGTTAAACATTCTCAATTCCACTGACTCATTCTCACATGCCATAATTTTCTTTTCACTATGCTATTTCCTTTCTCCTGAATTGCCTTTGCATTGTCTATGTAGGAATGTGCTTGGAAATGTTTAACAACTGACTCTGAAAATGCAAGATTTTTTTATGTTTAATCTATATTATTAGCATTTTCTCCACTTTTTTCTTAAGGCTAGATAATAAGAAAAACAATCCATTTATCTCTGATTTGTAGCATTTACCAATTTCTGAGTTTTCCACATTTAAACCAAAAATTTAACAAATTGTTGGCTGTTGTGATTTGGCACCAATATACTCCTGTCAATTCCTCCTGAAATATGGCACCCAGAGGAATAAATCAAGTGTGATCTGAGTAGAACAGGGCAGAGAAGAACCATACCCCCTTTCATTCTGTATACAATAACTACTAAAGCAATACAAGATGGCATTTCCTTTTTTACTACCATGCTGCACTGCTGACACATTGAGCTAATTGCTACTCAAACTTCTGGATCTTTCTCACAACCACTTCCATACTGAAGATGGAGTTAACTTTCTGAGCTATGGGATAGAAATTTAGCTATCATTATAACATTTGATATATAGCCCATGAGAGGTAGCAGGATGTTTTGGAAAGACTACCACTGAGAGCCAAAAAATATTTGTGTTTAGGTCCTGCCATTGACTATAACCCTAGTTATTTGACCTCTACATACTCTAGTCAACCCGGTTAAAACTTAAAGTTGCAGAGAAGGTGCTGGCTTATTTTATTGTGGTCTTCTTATCCAGATATTTCCTGTATCTTTGGTGTTAAACTGACATAGAAATGTAATCAAAAAATTGTACATAAGGATACTTGGAGAGTCACATATTGACCTAGAAATCACTATTAGTATTATTTACGTTCTATATTCTGTTCTATTATTATTTATTCTGTTATTTTCCAATTGCAATTTAATTTGATTCTGGCTTCACTTAGGAAGTGTTGAGAACACATGGGGCTGCTTGATTGACACTTCTGCTTTATGACATCATAATGAAAGATCAGTTTCCTTTTCTTAGACTTAGTCCATTGTTTTGGATTGTTGAGATTGTTTTGGATTTTGAGAGTAATCTAGTCTGTTAGTCAATCATTAAACTGCTATTAAACATATAAACTATGTGTCAGACAATATGTATTGGGGGTAGAAAATGGCAAAAACCATTTTTGTTCTCAAGAAAATCACGTTTTTGCCTATTTTGCTCATTGCCTTATTATCTACACATTTAGCAAGCATTTATTCATGCATTCATCCAAGGCACTGATAAAAATTTTAACAGAGATACCCAAAGGGCAACCTCTAGATCACTCTCTCCAAATGGGCATGGAACCCATTAATGAATACTCTTTTGTTCCAAACATTAAATCTTTTGCAATTCTATCTAACTCTATTATCCCTTTTCACACACTTCTGTCAACAATTAAGACACATCTTTTTTGGTCAGAAGTTCTGCTGAAATCTGAATATTAACTTTTATAGTAATGTCCTTAATAAATCATCTACTTACTTTCTCAGTAAAGGGAATAAGCATGATTTATCTCTTGGGCCTAAAGATATTATATAGGCTTTGGTAATTTTGGTTTTTCTTTTTAGTTCTTTATTAACCATTGTTTTAATAAAATATTTCATAACCTATTGCTGGGAGTATGTCAAGATCATAGGTCTATATTTTGCAGATTCATGCTTCTTTCTTAAAAAAAAAATTAAGGGGAAATTTTCTCTAGATCAGACTTGCTGAACCAAGATTTTAACTCCAGAATAACACCAGCTTAAGAGTAGGTCAGAGCTTTTATCATTAGATCCCCTTTCAAGATTTACAAGATCCATAGATACAGAATGTCATTCAAAGTAGGAAATCTGACATAAAGTCTGACTTTTGGCTTCTTATGGTGGGAATTTTCTTCATGTGCTTGATACCTTATTGTATTTGAATAAGGAAAGAAAAACAGTATTGAATGAGTCAGCCAATTACAAGATATGTGTAGCTTCTTTTTGTCTTTCTTTCCTAGTGCTTGAGAAAAAGATAACAAATGCTTCCCTTGTTAATGAAATAATATTGAGAGTAGGAGTCCTAGTCAAGTTTGATGAATTTTGCATCCTACAGTTAATGAATTCCCAGTTAGGTCCTCACCATTACATGATAAACTTTTTTTTTTCTTTTCTTAGTCCTGTTATATTTCCCTTTCCTTCTTTCTATTAATAAGAAAATCCATGCATCTGAGAAAATAAAGGATATTATGAGCCTCCCTCTTCTCAGCTATTGTGTCCTAAAATTCTTTTAATCTTCTATTCCCTGATCCTTTGTTCCAGTGCACTTAATTTTGTCAAGGATAACTGTTGTACCTGTGTCTTGGATTCTTTCCCTTTACATATCCTCCCAGAGCTTATACCAGAAGTCATTTTCCTCCCTTACCTATATTCTTTCTAATATTTCTACTTTGTTTTCAAAAGCCATTTTGAATATTTTTATTTAAAAATTCATAACATTGACATAATGGATTGTGGCCCAATGTATAAACTAATATTCTGAGTTTATTTAGAGGGCTTCTTCTTAGCTCTGGATTTTTTTTTTTTTTATAGCAGGTTTCTTTTCCCCATAGAATTTGTAACTGCCAGCTTCTTTTCCACAGGTATTTTTTGCTGCTGGAGGTTCCCTCCTCCAAGTTTCTTTTTTTCTGTTGTGTGTGTGTGTGTGTGTGTGTGTGTGTATGTTTGTTTTCCTTCCCCATAATTTTCTTTGTAAGAGCTTCTTAGATTCAGCTTCTCTGTTTTCATATCTAATCCTTTTTTTGCCCCCATATTCTTCTTTAGCATAGAAGCTCTTTTATTTTTTCCTGATTCTCAAATTGTTAGCCTGAGAAAAAATTGTATTTTAGCATACTGTCTTAGCATATGGATTCACTTTCATCATGATTCTCAAGTATTTGAAGTACTTCTTGAGTACTCATGCCTAATTTGTTTGCATTGTACAAGAGGTAACACCTTTCCCCTCTGGATCTCTGGTCTTTTAAAATCCTAGTAAGGTTTCTGTTGGTCATCTTCTGTATGAAAAAACTGTAGTGACTTTTCAGAGTAGCAGGTCTGCACCATGTAGTATACAGAAGATCCAACTTTAAGAAGTCACTTTCAGTCTAAATACAGAAGTGTTCCATGTACCCACAAAGAACAAGTTACAAAAGATTTATTTTTAATTTTTTTTTATTTTTTTGCATTAAAGCAGAATAATACCCAAAGTGTTGATTATACCCTTGTGTTTATTACTGATGATATGATGTCCCTGACATTGGGCCTAATGACAGTTTCTCATTTTACCCTTACCTATGTATGTGTGTGTGTGTATGTGTGTGTGTGTGTGTGTACATAATTCCATTGTTGTGCCATAGTTCTCTTTAGTTGTTTTTTCTCAGTTTCCCTAATTGGTTCTGCCTCAATTTCCCTGAATTGTTCTTCCTCAGTTTCCTTAACTGTTGTGCCTCAATCCCCTTAGTTGTAATCCCTCCTCCCCCCTGGTTCATTAAGACTGAGGGCCACCGCTCTGAGGTTATAAATTTTTAGTGTAAGACTCAAGATAAGGAGGAGTTCAGACTTCCTAGCTCCTAACTCCTTCTGCCCTCAAGAATTTATGGCACTACCCTTCTAAATATTCCAAAAGATAAGACTATCCCGGGTACCTCATCGACATCTTTACCTCTGTTTATTCAGACATCCTGACTCTAGCTTCCCCCAACCCTCCATCAGAACCAGATTGATAGTCCGTTCCCATTCTTAATGTTCTGACTCTGACCCTGCCTTGGTCTACCCCTGTAGCTGAGCCATGTGGCTGTATATGTCATTGAGTTTATATATGTCATTGAAAACTCACATTCATCACTGGATACATTGAGACAAGAGTCCTCCAATCAATCACACTCTCTAATTAATAAAATATTAAAACCTCTCTAATCTCTATCTTGCCTCAGTTTCTCTAGCATTACATTTGGGGGTCCCAGTGAGATATTAGAAATTGAGTATGGGAGTAAAGATTAGAGATCTTTGGGTCTCTGCCTTGGACGATGGGGTGGCTGGAGATCTGAATTCTTGGCCTGGAGAGGCCACTTAGGAGAAAGTAAATAAACTTATGGGCTAAATCTTGAGAAGGATTCCCGTTAGGAAATTGAGGCAGAACCAATTAGGGAAACTGAGTCAGGACAACTAAAGAGAACTGTGGCACAACACCATGCCTTCTGGATGTGTTTCCAGAGTCTCTAGGGGAGAGAGTGGTTTTCAGTTGCTGCCATGCCTAATGGTAGACACCTTCATATTCAGCCTTAGAAGAGTAAGTCTAAATGTCTGTTTTAGGACATCTGATCTGTTTATCTGTTCTAACTATGCTAGCATCTGTATTCTCAGAATAATAAAATGCCAATGGGCATTAAATTCTGAGAAGGATATCATTTTGGAACGATGGAAGATATCCTCTGAGTGTCTTCTAAGACACATCTGGTTCTATGTGCCAGTGGCACAACTCTGGGTATTCTAGAGTATAAATCTGGCTGGGTGTTCTGACACCATCTGGGTCTGGTTCTGATTCTGGTTGCTTCTGGGCAAAATCTTGGTTCTGGTTACATCTAGGCTTCTGTGAAGGCAGAAAAATGCACCAAATGGGCTTGGAAGTTTAGAGAATCTCCATTTGGATTCTTAGAGGGAAGAATCTCAAGCTGAAACAAACTAGTCTGTATGTGTTAAATGTTTGTTTAATGTTGTAATTGCAGTCTGTGTGATTTGTGTTCTGTGTTCCATGTGATGTGTGTTTTATGTTTTGTGTAAGTTGTCTGTTTTGTTCATTTTAAAGCTCTCTTAAGTTTTAAGAACAATGATTAAGAAATTTGGGAATTGGTTATTTGAAAATTTGCTTGTGATTTTAAACTTTTTGACCTGTTATATTAATTTGTAAGCAAATGTAAGTAAATTTGTAAGTAAACTTGGCCATTTTAAACACACAGGAAAGTTTTTTTCCCTTAAAGCAGTTTTCAGAGCCTGCTAGAGTAAAGGGCAATAAAACCTTTTCTGATTGAAACTCAGGCAAGAGCAAAACATTTGATTATGAACTTTGGGGTGATTCTGAAAATTGTGAGAAATAATTTTGCTATTGCCTTTGTATGCTAGATTCATTTATTTTGAGTATAGGATCTTGGAATTTGAATATTGATACCTTTATTACTAAAGAGGAAGGGAAAGAGCAATAAAATTCAAGCTCTGCCTAGATAGATAAGAGAGATGTCAGACAACACTCAGGCAGAAAAGAAAAAAAAAAAAAAAAAAAAAAAAAAAAAAAAAAAAAACTTTTGTAAAAAGTTTGCTTTGATTCGGTTTATTTGTTAACCTAAGTTAGATTTTAAATCCAGCCCTGCTGGGCACGTGTGGGTTTTGTGGAGTTTTGAGCTATTTGCTATATATTGTGAATCTTAAAAGTTTTGAAGGGAACTGGAAAGAAGAATGCAGGTGATTTATGAAGGATTGATTTGTAGAAGCAATTAATGGTTTGGATGATTTTAGGGAATAAGAGAAGGTATTGGGAAGGTATTTGAGAATAGAAAAGAAGAGGTGGGGGAGAGAGAAATGGGAGAGGATCCTTTGTCCTCAAAAGCAAAAATTAAACACATCCCCCCACTGCTTTCTGCTACTTTAGCAATGAAGCATCTAGTTAGGAAAATTGTTGGAGATTGTTTAAGACATGTAGCAAGAAAGAGAAAGCTGGGAAGCATGATGGACTTGGGAAGAAACTTGATATTAGGAGAAAGTAAATAAACTTATGGGCTAAATCTTGAGAAAGATTCCCATTTAGGAAATTGAGGCAGAACCAATTAAGGAAACTGAGTCAGGACAACTAAAGAGAACTATGACACAACACCATGCTTCCAGCTTTTTAAAAAGCAGAATTGCTTTCTTGGTATTCTTATATCCCTCAACTTTACTTTCAACTATTGGAGTAAGTTTTGAAACTTCCTTAATTTTTATAACCTTTTGACATAACAGAGACTGTCCACACAGAGCAGATGGCATAAACATTTTTTGCATTTTGTATTCACTCTGATGACAAATCTTTCTAATTATATAGGTACATATTTCTGAACATATGCTGGCCAGAACCGTAAGTCTCTCCACTGCAAATATAAGAAATTTGAGCAATAACTCTATCAGTTCCCCAAAATAAGCATTAGTCTAATGACCTGCTAATTCAATTACAGCAGAAGGTTGCCTATTATTTTTGCTTAAATTCATATGAAGAAAATTCACAATATCTAGATGGATTGGACTCTTTAATACAGTAGGCAAGTTATTATTATTTTTGTTACCAGATATGTCCCTCTTTTCAGAGTAAAGGGATAGCAAGAGACATACATAAGCACCAGAGAGTTTAAGACTTAATGTTTCCTCACTAGTCCAAGCAAACATATTCAAGTATTTTTCATTTGTAAAAAGAAAAACAAAACAAAACAAAAATCAAAGTAAAATCTTTACTTGATGTTTCCATCCCTTTAAGCTATTATCTATTATACTTCCTTTTCTTTTCAGCAAAAAACTCCTAGAGCCATTTATACTTGATGTTTCTACTTTCTCATGTGGAGCCCTCAAACCTTATCAGTCTAGCCTCAAGCCCTAGCACTAGTGAAACCATTCTTTCTAAGGCTATCTATAATCTCTTAATTGTTACACCTTATAGAGTTTTTTTCAATCTTCATTCTACTTCATTTCTCTCCAGCTTCTGATACTCTTGGCTAATCCCTCCTTGATCTTCTTTTCCCTGCTTCTTCTCTATTCAAATCCCACCCTGCTAGGCCCCATGGAGAAAGATGCTTTTTATACCATTGTTTCTGCTTTTTTTTTTTTTTTTTTCTCTATTGATATTCCCCAAAATGCTCGCTACCACTATGTTTCCTGCTTCTGGTTCCCTAATTTCTTCACAAGTAATATACACACTATTGGACCCATCTTTTATTGATTGTGTTTCTTTTAAATGAAGCATGGATTTTAAGGGCCCTAGACTACCAAGTCTGGGAGTTATTTCTTCAGTTAAATTAGCAGCACTCTCTCTAATTACCCTTTGAACATTTGTATACAGACATTTGCTAATGCTTTTTCTATATTGTCACCTGGAAATAGCTGTTGTTTTCTTCTGCTCTTTGATCTCCAATTTGCAGGTAACACTCTCAGTGGTTCCAGGTTTATCAGATTCACATGGAAGCATTTTCTCTCTTTCTCCCTATTTTTTTCCTTTTTAATATCCTCTTGATCAGACTTACAAGGTTCCAGGAAGAAAAAGAAAATCATTTTAATAGCTTTTCATAAATATGTTCCATTCATGCCAAAGGGCCCATCAATTCTCATTTTTAATCCATGATTCAGAAATACAAATGCTATTATCAGAAACCATCTTCTTTGCTAGCTGTTCATTTCCCAAATCACCCTTTCTCTTGCAAATTGCTTAAGCAGAGATAAAACAGTGACTATGCTCCCAAAGTATTCAATTTTTGTTTTGTCTAGAAAGTCTAAATTATTAACAATCCTTTCTAGGTTATTTTTATAATTCAACTATACCAATACTTATTAAGTGCCTACTATGTGCAAAATGAAAAACAGCAGAATGTAATCCAGAACCAGCTATTATTAATTACTAATTGGCATTGCTATTATTAATAGCTAGTAGTTAAGATTTGAAAAGCACTGTACAAATATTAATTTCTTGATCTTAATAATGGTCTTGAGGGATGGGTGGTGTTATTATTCTCATTTTATGGGAGAGGAAATTTAATCAGAGTATGAATAATTTACCCAAGGCCATACAATAAGTTTATGACACAAGATTTGAACTTATCTTCCTGACTCACTTCATTACCTAGCTTCCTAGAAACACCTAGAAAAGTGTTGGGTACAAGTATAGGCTCTGACATATACCAATACTGACTGTATCCTTGGACAACTAGCATAATAAATTTTCATTGCTCCAGGCAATTCTTTCTTAGAATAATTTGTAGGAAAAAAGTGTAATTCTTCTTTGGTAGAATATATTTTCCTACTGGGAGTTGCCTATACCTATAAAGATCATCAGTTTTGCCCCCAATATTCAAATGTACAAGATCTCATGTCAGTGTAAAACATTCAAAAAGGAAACAGTTGTCAATACCTTTATATTCTACTAAATATCTTGAGGATGACACACAGACAGATAATTCACTGGAAGGTAATTTTAGGAAGAATAGAATTAACAACTTGGGAAAGGGCAGAAGTTTTCCACAGAGCAAAGCTATAGAGGACTCTAAGGATACTAAAAGGCACTCTGAGGCCAAAATTCTAGAAATGGGGATAGCTAATATGAATGGAAGGGATGGGAGATGGAAAGCTGACTTCAGGAAATGGCTAGTCATTCAATTTATCTTGGGCAATATTATGCTGAAGGGAATGATATGAAATAATTTTGGAAAGCTAGCTTGAAGTTGTATTATAGAGGTCTTTTATTGTCTGGCTGAAGGATTTTAAAAAATATTTTATTCTAAAGGAAGAAGGAAAAACTAAAATTTTTGATAATACCATTTGTTCCCATATCAATCACTGGAAGTGAGTAATGGCTGGTAGGTACAGAAAGTTTCAGGATTTTCTAAATCTTGTCGTATGCATATGCCCTGGGAAGACAGAAGCTCCTCTCCTTTCTTTCAGTTCTACAAATAGCTGCCTCAGAAACCTGAGTGATAAGTTACCGGTTTCTTCTAAGAGGATCCCAGATCTACTTTTTATAGGAAAGCTCTCATCGCTGTTGCTTAGTTCCAAATATTCAGGAGCTCTGCTTTTTATCTTCTTGTCAAAATATCCTGGCATAAAATAGATTTCCTCTCTTCCTAATTCACAACCTTTCTCAATTTAGTACACCTGGAGGGATACGTTCTTAAAACATGCAAAAATTTCCCAGAAGATTCTTGCCCTGGGTCCAACATACTTTGCGGGGCCATAACCCTAAATAAATGCAAACCTCCAGAAGCATATTTACATCAGTAGTCAGCCAGATGACAAAATTAGCTCATAATGAGGCATTTAGTGTAATAGCATATTAAGAAAATTAGCAATGAAGAATTTCCTTTAGAAACAGAGCTTTAATCTCTCACAAAAACATTCAGAATCAAAATGAAGAATGAACACAAATAAAGGCAGGTAGAGACAGGAGAGATACTAGTGGCAAAGGCATAGCATTTTGGACCCACTGCTATCTCATTCCCTGCAAAGATTTTAATGTCTTTCTTCTACTGATGTCATAGCATTATTGTTCTTCATTTGTAGTCTGTCCTGGATGTATGATTCTGCCAGATGATTTTTTAGTGGACTTCCCGTTAAAAACTCCTTTTTGCTGGACTTCTGATTTCTACACATGTGATTTGCTTAGAAGCTCTACCATATCAGTCAATCAATTAATATTTATTAAGTAAATTATATCATTATCCTCATTTTACAGAAGAAGAAACTGAATCAGACAAAAAGATAAATGATTTACCCTGTATCACACAATTAGTAAATTTATAAGGAAAGATTTGAATTCAAGTTTTCCTTACTGTTAGAATACAGTTCTATTCACCACTTCATTTAACACTGTGCAAAAGACTGAAAATACAAAAGCAAGCAGAAAATAGTCTGTCTTCAAGGATCTTACAGTCTAATGGGGGAGATAACATGAAAACAAATATATAGTAAGCTATATATGTTATAAATAATAAATAATTATTATTATTGGCAAGAGAAATAATCGGGGCTAGGAAAGGCTTCTACACTTTCAGGAACTGGCTTGAATGAAATTCTTAACTAAGGTACTATTGGCAGTAACCTTTACCTATGACCAACAGAATTATCTTCACTTGTGTTCCCTTAGAGTCAGATCTCAAAGCTTATGAGTCAGATATTTTCAGAAATAGATGCCAAGCACTTTAAGAAAAACATGGCCATCACAGCAAGGTAATGATACTAAGGGGGCAGCTAGATACTTCAGTGGATAAAGCACCAGCCCTGAAGTCAGGAGGACCTGAGTTCAAATTTGATCTCAGACACTTAACATTTCCTAGCTGTGTGATCCTGGGCAAGTCACTTAACCCCAATTGCCTCAGCAAAAATAAAAATAATTAAAAAAAAGATATTGATATGAATCTTAGCATTTGCCTTCTTATGTTAGTTTTTCAATGAAAATGAGTAATCTACTAAATAGAGACAAATTCCTCTAATTCTTTTACTTTTTTCTGTAGGAAGGAGGAAAAATTGGAACTTTATATAAACATAGATATATAAAAAGACTACAAAAATATTGCCTTCAAATCAATCAGTGCAAAAATTTCTTTGTCCTCAATAACTGCCTGAAGTCATATTTCTGACATTTTGGGGATAAATGTGTGGCTAAATGATCTGATCACTAATTTGAATATTACTATTTTTATGATAGGTGAGAGATAGCTATCTCTGCAATCTTTTCAACAAAGTTTAACTTATTTAGCAGGAACTTATTATTTTTAAAGTAAAACAATGAGATTTACTAAGATGTCTTTAGGTGGTTTTTAAACTTATGAGCATGGAAAGCCAGATCTCTCTTGATTCAGATGTGAAGTTGTAATGAAATGCAGCATCCATTAAATAAAAAAGGTTTACGTTGCCCAGACATAATATAAGGATATTCAGCAAGCATAATACATATCTTGTCTAGATGAGTTCCCTCCCCAACTCCTTCTAAAATTGTGTCTGGTCACTTAGTTATCGAGATGTGGAGACTTCCATGGTCTTGGGCACTATTTAAAGCTGGCAGGCACTGTATAATGTGACCAGGCTTCAAGACAGGATCAGGGAAACTTGAGCCATGGGTAGGGGGGAACAGAGCAGGAAATCAGAGAAATTGTGCCAGGAAAACTATAGGCCTACAACCTCTATCGTTTATCAGCATTCTTGTCAAGGCACAATAGAGAAAGTCTGTCTACAAGGAAATTATGTTATTGGTTCTTCTTCCTGCTAATATCCAATTATCTGCCCAATATAATTATCTACCCAATACTTTCTTGATCACTTGATTCTCTCTGAGTAGTCTATTTTATTTTGCACCTATCATTTTCTATCCACAAATGTCAATTCACTCGGAAGTTTGGCTGCAGTGTGAGGGAAAAAAATGGCAAGTGATCTCAACTTTGACAATCTACAAGTTCCTCCATTGTTATAGCTATAATCAGATTATGAAGTGAATTGTTAATCTAAATATAGTTGCAATGCACTACTACTATCTAACTTGGATGTTTTGTTTTGTTCTTTTTTAAGAGAAGAAAAAGCATATCTATGTGAGAAAACATAAAAAAAATAGTTTGGAGAAACAAACATTTTTGTGGACCTGAGAGAATGCAGCCCTTCAGATAAAAGTACTAAAAGTACCTTTTTAAAACAGCTCAGAGGCAAAAAGAAAGGGAAAAAAAAAACTTACTGATGTTAGAGATGACTGAAGTGTATTGTTCCCTAGCAGCTAATTTGCATATTACTATTTTCAGAACATCAGAATTTTTTTCTGGGAAATTACATCAAAGATTTGGGACTATGAGACTAATGAATAACAACCATTTATTTTGTATTTAATAGAAATGTCGATTTGGGCTTTCTCATCAATTGTAAAGGTGAGGCACTTTGCATGAAGAAACACTTCTTTGATGCAGGAAATCCAAACAAGAGAAGCTGACCAAGAAGAAAAAATAAGAGAAGTTTTCAACACAAGAAAAAAGGCACAGAAGCCAGAATAGATTTAGCAGAGACTGAATAGAGGAAATAAGAACAAGTGAACCTATCTTAGCTAGTGCAATGGATAGAGCTGAACTTCTAGTCAAGAAGACCTGAGTTCAAAATTTAATCTCAGACCTATGTGACCCTGAGATAGGCACTTATCATATAAACTATTTCTGCCTCTCTTTCCTGTACTTGTAAATTGGAGGGCATAAGTCCTCCCCCCACTTTCTAAGAGTTGTTGTAAAGTCCAATAAGGTATTATTTATAAAGCTCAGCACAATGTAGGAATTGAATGCCTTTTTCCCTATTTTCCTTCTTTTCTTATGTAGCCTTTCCCTAGACTAAGGCCCTAGTTACCTGAAGGTACCATTAAAGGATAAGAAAAAAAAAAGATAGGTTTTGCCGCTACAAGCTAAATGGAAGAAAGCAATGATTCTAAAAACTGTTCAGAAGGAAAAAAAAGATTTCTCTGACATTTGAAAAACTGACTGGCCTTGCCTGTCTTTTCTTTACTATTTTCTATAGCTTGAGAAAGAAGAAAGTCTTTAGTTCCTAAGCTGGGGTGCATGTATTTCTATCTGTTTGCTTGCTTGTGTGTGTGTGTGTGTGTGTGTGTGTATACATATATTCCTGTATGCATTTATATAACACATATTAAAATGATTATATATGCTATATATAATTATATATAATTTATATGCATCTAAAGTTATATTATATTTATAATTTTACATATATATATATATATAGAGAGAATAGTTTACATCTATTTAACTCTGTCAGTCTCTATGTATTTATACACAGACACACATATATAATATATTTACACATAGATATTAACCTATTTCAGCAGAATTGGTTACCTTTGTAATTTATATTTTATTTTGCACATTTAAAACAATTATACTAAAATACAATTCATGGGCTTCACTGTACTGACAAAAAGTCCATGATATAGAAAAGAATAAAGAGGTTTTCAGTTCATGGCCTTCTATAAGTCCATGTAGAAAAAAAAGAAAAGAAAAAAAATCTCATAATTCAGAGAATAGACTTGTGTAGCTTCTGAAAAACTATTCTAAAAAAAATGATTAAGGAAATTGCATATTTCTTAAAAGATAAAACACTGCTTTTTCTTGAAAAAGCACACAAACCTATTGTTCTTTTAAAAACCATGTTATTTTAAATTCCAAATTCACTATGTTCTTCTGTCTTCTCCCTTACACTAACAAAGTGAAAAATAGGATAATTGTTGTATGAAGTGATGCAAAACATTTCCACATTAGTCATTGTAGGAAAAAAATAGCAAAACAAGTAAGGAAAAAAGAAAACTTTAATCTGCAGAGTCCATAAATTTTTTCTTTGGAAGTGGATAGCATTTTTCTTCATGAGTTTTTGGAACTGTCAAGGATCATTGTATTGATCAGAGTGGCTACGTTTTTCACAATTGATTATTATTGCATTATCACTATTGTGTACAATATTGCCCTGGTTTTACTTACACCATTTAGTAGTAATTCATATCAGATTTCATTTTTTTCTGAAACTATCCCCTTTATCAGTACAATAATATTTCATCATAATCATATACCACAAGTTGTTCAAATATTCCACAATTGGTAAACATCACCTCAATTTCACATTCTTTTCCCATATAAAAATAATTGTTTTAAATATTTGTGTACATAGAAATCCTTTTTCTTTGATTTTTTTTAGGAATATAGACTAGTAAAAGTATTGCTAGGGTCAAATGGGACGCAATTTTATAAGCCTTTTGTTCTCCAGAATGATTGGAACAATTCACAACTTCACCAAAAGTGCATTAGTGCCCCAATTTTTCTATACTCCCACCAACATTTGTAATTTTCCTTTTCTGTCATGTTATACAATCTGATAGATATAAGGTAACATACCAGAGTTGGTTTAATTTGTATTTCTCTAATCAGGAGCAGTTTAGAGCATTTCCCCACAGTTAAGAGTTTTTGTTTCTTCTTCTGAAGACTACCTATCCATATTCTTTGATTATTTATCATTTAGGTAGTGGTTCTTTTTTTTTTTTTTTTTAATTTGACTCAGTTCCCTATATATTTAAGAAATGAGGCCGTTATCAGAGAAAACTAATGTAATTTCCACCACCCCTTTCCTGCTTTCCTTCTGATTTTATCTATGCTCACTTCATTTATGCAAAGCATTTTCAATTCAAGGTGACCAAAATTATCTATTTTACCTTCTTGGATACTCTCTATCTCTTGTTTTGTCATGAACTCTTTCCTTCTTCATATATTTGATAGGTAATTTAAAAAAGTATAATCTCCTAAAGTTTCAGAGCGGCAGTGAAGCAACTTTGTCTAGCAAGAAAGTAAAGAAACCCAAAAGATAAAAATGTCATGCCCAATAGATAATACCTGGTGTATAATCTAACCTAAAAAGAGCAAGGATAGCAAGGCTCAAAAATGAGTCATAAGCCACTCTAGACACCTAGATTCTTATACTTGTTTGCTTCAATACTAATTTTCTGGTGTGCTCCCTCTATCTATCTATCTTGGGTATCATTCAAGTTAATAAGTAGATAATTGCAAAAGTACTTTATTTTTGTTTAAAAAAATTCTTATTTTCACTTTCTTGGTTAGTAAATGTTTTATGTTTAAGAGTGAATAGTGTCAATGGAAAAAATGTGTATAGAGGAAAACATATCAGTAGGGGCTCAGGATCTATAGTTGTCTGCATAAATATATATTTTCCCATACTAGATTTACCATTAGGACTCTAAGAGTCATTTCTAGTTATGTTACTTTCATAGCTAGCTCCCTGCCACCTCTTCTCCCTTGCTCCCTGATCTACCAGTATGCTTTAGGTAACACAGAACAGAGAAAAATAAGGATTATATAGATGATCAGATCTACACAGATATTCAAACATAGTATCAATTTAAATTTCTATTCATTAACAAATGATTATAGATATTGAATTGAATTATTAATTAAAATAATTGTTTTTATGAGTAGACAAAGACTTGGAAATATTTGTTTGGCTTAACTCAGCTTGGTCCTGTACACAAGTGTGAGAATCAACTGTTTTTCTTCTTTTTTTTAATCCTTTAGTTTTATTCTTGTTTGAGTAGTCTACATATTTTTTTCTTCAAGTTGTATAGACAATATGTTGTTTATGAAGTCAGAAATAGTTGAGTCCAAATTGTGCTTCAAATACTATCAGTATGTCCCTAAGCAAGTCACTTTTCTAAGTCTTAATTTTCTCATTTGTAAAATTATAATATTACCTACTCTATAAGATTGTCACAATGATCAAAGTAGATAGCACATATGAAGCACTTTTTAAAAAATCTTAAATGTTAGATAAATATTAGCTATTGTTATTTTACTATTACCTCTGTTCCCATTGCAATCATGACAATATCACTATTGTTTTCTTTTTCTATCACAATGCTAACTTTATTTATTTTAGAGTTTTCAGTTTAAAATTAATTTTTCTTCCTTCCCCTTCCCTTTTTTCCCCTTCTTTTTAAATTGTTTTTTCTCTTATTTTTCTTTTTCTTTCAATAGAAAGGAAGAATAAAAATATGGCCTCACATGGTGAGGTGGTGATGTGTATCATTTTAACCATTTTTTTTTTCACTTAGACAAATGGTGTTGAAAAATGACAGGTTTAGATAAAAAAAAATAAAAAACAACTTTTTTTCCTGTATAATTCAAATATGTTGATTCACATTTTAATATTATTGAATGGTTTATTAAACATATTTTAGTCTTTGAGGATTGAGAATGATATTACTACCTCAGGATAATGAAAGCCTAATCCCAAGATATTTTCCATTTTTTTTTTCATTGTTTTGTTTTGTTATTAAGGAAATTTAAGGAAAATGCTTAATTTTTTTTTTCTCCTCTGTCTAATTACTGGAGGTTGGGGAAGTTAATGGAGATCAAAAATTCATTCACATGTGAAAATGAGTAACAATGAAAATATGAAAATAAGTATTAATGCATATTTATTGAATATCTATGTGCCAATTAAAAATCAAAATCAAAAATTAAAAGTTTTAATTTTAAAGCTTTTTTCCTTTAATTCTCAATTATCTTAAATATATTTGATGCTAGCCAATAGAAAGATTAAGGAGAAAAAGAGAAAGACTTGTCTTCCTATTACTGAATGACTAGTAACTGAATTCAAAAATTGCTGTGGATTAGAGGATGGTAATTTTAGAGCTGGAATCAGGCCATACATCTACTTCATAGATTGAAAGAAACCTTTACCTTCAGTCCTGGGCTTGGCTCATGATTCCTGGACTCTCAGAAAAACCACAAATGGAAATGAGGGAGTAATTTGAACTCAGGTGAAAAGTGTAATCTGTGTATTGCTCTACTTCATGCACTTAGTGAATGAGATTGTAGAAAATGCAGATAATAGCTTAAAATGTCCTTTTTTATTCCCTTTCAGCTGGCTCTTTCCTCTCTACTCTTCTCACTCAGCTCATTCTCTTTTTTGTTCCTATTTCTGGTAGTTTCCCTACTCAAACCAGCTTTTATTCTTTACTGAAGCAGCAACATGTAGATAAGATTTTAGGAGAACTATTCCATTCTCTGTTCACATGGCAAAAGGCTGCCTATATTTGGACATGTTCCAGGGGAAAATGCAAATAAAACCAGTCAGAATTCACCACATGGGTTCCTTTTCTTTTTGTCTTTGTTGTACTTTGTTTTTTCCCTAAGTGTTCCCCATTCTTCTTCTACCTTGGTCTTATTCTTATCTATATCCTGGGTGAGAATGTTAAGAAGTAGTGAATTTCTTCATCCGCTTTCATTATTATCACTGAGTCTCATTAGACATTTGCCTTGGAATGTTTCATTTGACAGAATTTTTGCAAACAGATGTGGAAATGACAGGGAACAGGTGTTAGAACATTCAGTTGCTTTGCACACTCTATCCTCTGTAGTTGAACCTTGAATCTTTGGGTGGTTCTGCTTTAATTGGGGAGAGAAAGAGATAAAAGGCAGGTGAACAAGACCTTCATCATGTTCCTGGCTTTTGAAGGAACTGCCTCAAGGGTGGCATTAATTATTTCTCTAGCATTTTGAAGCTATAGAGCTATTATTCAGATATGATGGAGCATCAAGTAAAGAATTCCCTGTGTCTGTAAGTAAGAATTTCTATTTCTGTCATGCTTGTTATTTGTTTTGAAAATATTTATTTTAGTATGCTGTACAGCCTTTTATGAAATGTGGTACTCTTTTTATGTGTATGTGACATTGTAGGATCATAGTGTCAGAATCAAATAAAAATGATTCTTGCAGTCCCTATATTGTTTAAAAAGCACATATTACTATTGTCTAGGCTGTATTTTTTTTTTAAATCTGTTAAACATTTCCTAATAACATTTTGAATTGGTCAGATGGTACTAGTAATTTTTGCAGCAAAATAGGCTTCAGGTGTGACCCTTGTGTTATAGGGAAATGTAGTTCTCTAGATAGAAAAGAAGTGATGGAAAAGGGCCAGAAACAATTTCTCAAGCTTACTTAAGAATGTAAGAATTATTAGCTTTGACTCAGCATATCTATATTTGACAGTAGCACAAAAGTATTTTCATGGGACAAAATGATACTTGTCCCCATGACTTTATCTACAGAACATAAATGTAGCTTATATATTCACTGTAAGCTTTTTAATTAAGCAAACAAACAAAACTCTCTGAATTTATTTTAAACTTTTTTAAATACATTTTTCTATAGAAAGTTCTACAGTAATATTTCGTTGTGGTTTTCAGATAACACTGTTTCAGCAAAATCTCAATAGATTCTTAGCCTGACAAAATACCAAGAAACATCATCAGAAGGCTAGAAATCAAGATACTGGCTAGAAAAAAGATATTTCTATACTCATAAAATTTTTAAAAATGGATTAAAATATAAATTTGGATTAATGATACTTAGCAATAGAGACTTGAGATTTACAAAGTACATACATATACTATATATACACATAGTATATTTTATATATGTATACAAACCACATATATTTATACACATACATATATACACACATACATATATATATATACAGAGATGTATGTGTGTTCACATATAAAATTAGATAGATAGATAGATAGATAGAGATAGAGATAGAGATATATGGAAAGAAAGATATCTCCACATATGTATACAACCTCATTTGTTTGCAATCAATATATTTATATATATATATATATATATATATATATATATATATATATATATATAATATGTATATATATAGGCTTGTATATATTTACACACATATTAAATCTCTTATATATGGGTCTATGTATGTATATGTGTATACATGTATATGTACAAGGATAAATATATTCCAACTTAATCATGAGCATACATATATGTGTATGTTATATATGTATTTATGATAGGGTATGATAGTACAGAAGCACTGAATATCAAAAATATATTGTAGTTTCACGACTCTACTTATATAGTTCACCAAATATCTGAGAGTGGGGGTTGGACTTCCTCAAAATTTGGGGTTTTAGACTGGAGTCCTGAGGTTTTTCAAAAGAATTTAAAGGCTTAGACTATCTTCAAATCAGGAGCCAAAGATTTTCTTATGCTGCTGACAGCAGATTAATTTCCAAAAGGAATTTTTAGCAATTAACAAGGGGAAAGATTTGGGTTAAATTCCCTAATGTAACTCACCATAAACAAAGGAGAAGAAACCATTAAAAGAGGCTAATTTCCTATTGAGCTATTCATTGTGATGTTTAGTAAGCAGACTAACCCTAAAAGAAGTTAGTTAGGGGATTATTCCATTGAATGGCAGGGTAACTCTAAGAATAATTAACTTTCTAAAGGAGTTAGAGAAGTGGGCTACTAGTAGGTTCTTTTATAGAAGAAAAATAAACTTGGGAGTTAATATCACAACTTGGCCTTCTAATTGGATATAGTAACTGTGGGATCATGATGACTTTCTCAGTGCAAGTAATTTAACAAGGAATTCAGCAATGGACTACTGCAATAAAGGCCTAGTTAGGATTAAAAAAAAAAAAAAAATTTACTTACACAGATAATACTGTCAATGCTCCTCCCCACTTGTTTTCATAGAGTAGTTTAGATAGCAATTCAGGCTGAATCCAGTTAATGCTCCTCCTTGGGACCCTCCTTGGGTGTATATATATATATATATATATATATATATATATATATATATATACACACACACAGGGGTCCTCAAACTTTTTAAATAGGGGGCCAGTTCACTGTCCCTCAGACAGTGGAGGGATGGACTATAGTAAAAACAAAAACTTTGTTCTGTGGACCTTTAAATAAAGAAACTTCATAGCCCTGGGTGAGGGGGATAACGTCCTCTGCTGTTGCATCTGGCCCGAGAGCCGTAGTTTGAGGACCCCTGACATACACCTTCAAAACAATCCTAAGGTATTATATATTATTCAACCCATTTTAGGTAAGAGGAAATTAAGACATATGTGTCTGTATGTGTAAATATAAATATAAATGTATATATGTATATGTATGTATGTATGTAAAGGTATAAATATATATTGTGTGTCTGTAAATATGGAGATGATTATTATTTCACTAAAAATAATATGCCAATAACAGGGTCAGGCAATGTTCCTTGAAGCAGAGAGCACTTAGGATGAACCTTTAGGAAGAAGAGGAGTGGGATACATAGTTAAGATGGTAGAATAAAAGTAGGGACTCATCTGATTTCTCCTCCAAACCCCTCCAAATATCTTTAAATAATGAAACTAAATAAATATTAGAGTGTCAGAACCAACAAAAAGACAGAAAAGAACAATTTTCCATCTGAAGACAATTTGGAAGGTTGGCAAGAAAAATCTTATGCACCAAGGTGGGATTGGTGTTCTGGCCTAGCCACTACTGCCCAGCTCCAGCCCCAGACGTCCAGGAGAGGTCTTGGGCCTTTGAAGCAGAGGTGGCAGTGATCAGACCTCTCAGCTTACAGATGTCAAGGATGAATTAGAAATTTATTAGGAAAGGTTTGTCTCACAAGAGTGTGAGGGAATTCCTAGCAAACCAAGAGCAAGCTTTGGCAGCCAGCTGTGGCAGCAGTAGCAGCTACTTCCTGAAGTAAGGAAATCAAACAGCTGGTCAAAAGGCAGTACTTTTACTCACACTGAGGCACAGTAGAGTGGGGACCACTCATAGACAAGGCCATTCATAGACCAGAGACTATTCAGGCCAGGAGACTAGGAAACATATTTCTCCTTGGATCATACTATTTTGAAAGAACTGAAAACGTAAAAGTTCCTAGAAGGATCTTTGAAAACAGCTTGCATAAAACCTTTGAAGTTTGGGACATTGAATCTTCTATTTTAGAAGCAAAATATTAATTTAATAACTAGATAAAAATCAAATAATAGACTGGGAAAATGGACCAAAAAAAAAAAAAAGAAAGAAAGAAAAAGAAAAGATTCTGATTCTAGAAAGTTACCATGGTGATAAGGAAGCTCAAAACACACCATCAGATACAGATAGCAAAGTCAAAGCTCCTGCATGCCAAACCTCCAAGAAAAATAAGAATTGGTCTCAGACCATGAAAGACCTCAAAAGGAATATTGAAAATGAAGTAATAAAGGTAGGGGAAAATTGGGAAGAGAAATGATAGTGGTGCAAAAAGAAGTATAAAAAGCTAATGAGAAGAATGCCTTAAAAAGTAAAACAGGCTAAATGAAAAAGGAGATACAAAAACTCAATGAGGAAAATAATTCCTTAAAAATTAGAATTGAGTAAATGCAAGCTTATGACTTTGTGAAAAATCAAGAAGCAATAAAAAACAAAAGAACTTTTGAAAAAAAGAAAATATTGTGAAATATTTCATTGGAAAACAACTGACTTGGAAAATAGATTCAAGAAAGATAATTGAAAAAATATTGCTTTATCTTAAAACTATGGGGTGGGGGTGGGGAGAAACACGCAATATCTAACAGTATATTTCAAAATATTACTGAGGAATACTGCCCCCCCCCTCTCTCTGTATATATATATATATATATATATATATATATTATATATATATATACACACATATACATATATATATATACATATACTTATATATATGTATATGTATATATATACATATATATATATGTATATATATTATTTAAAGCAGAGAGATAAATAGAATCAAGTAAGAGAGGTAGAGGAAACATTGGAAAGGGAAATGTGAATAGTGCAAGAAAATCATGAAAAAAGAGTTAACTCATTAAAGGAGACACACGCACATACATAATACTGGAGAAATAAACATGTTGAAAATAAACTATGGTAAATGATAAAGAAAGAACAAGAAAGCAATGAGGAGATTGCCTTAAAAAGCAGAATTGGCCAATATTAAAGAGAGGCAAAAAATTCACTGAAGAAAAAAACTTAAAAAATAAAAATGGAAAAATAGAAAAGGTTCAAAATTGCACTGAAGTAAACAATTCTTTAAAAATTTGAATTGAGCAAATAGAAGCTAATGACTTTATGAGAAAGTAAGAAAAAATACAACAAAGCTAAAGGGATGAAAACAAGTAGGCGGGCAAAGTGAACTCCCTCACTGGAAAACAAAACCAAAAAAAAAAAAAAAAAAAAAAAACTGAACTGGAAAATAAATCCAAGAAAGATAATTTTAAAAATTATTGAAATATTTCAAGAAAAGCCATAATAAAAAAAAAAAGCCTATTCATCATCTTTCATGAAATTATTGAAGAAACCTTCTCTGATACTCTAGAACCGGAGGGCAAAATAGACATTTTAAAAATTTACTGACTACTTACTAAAAAAGATCCCAATATAAAACTCCCAAGATTATTAGATCCAATTTCCAGAAATCCCAGATTAAAAAGAAAATATTACAAGCAGTTAGAAAGAGACAATTAAAACATCCCACAGTCACAGTCAGGAAAACAAAGTAATAAAATCTCAAGAAAAATAAAGTTAAAAAGTGTATGCCTTCAATATGCATCCATATGCCATCAGTCATTTCTTTGGTTAAAAAAAGCATTTTTCATAAGTCCTTCAGAAATTGTCTTGGATCCTGGTATTGCTGACAATAGCTAATCACAGCTGACCATCTTACATCATTGCTGTTATTTTGTTCATAGTAAATTTTACTTTGCATTAGTTCATCTAAGTATTCTCAGTTTCTTTGAGAACATCTTCATCATTTCTTATAGAAAAATAATTTTCCATCCTAATCACACAAAAAATTTGGTCAGCCATTCTCCAATGGACAGGTATCCCTTCAATTTCTAATCTTTCCCTCCAAAAAGTAGCTATAAATAGTTTGTGCTTATACTTTTTTTTCCCTTTTAAAAAAAAATCTCTTTTTAAATACATTGTAGTGGTATTTCTAGGTCAAAAAAATATATATAGACTTTTATAGTTCTTTGGACATAGTTGCAGATTTCTGTACATAGTGGCTGAGTCAATTCACAGCTCCATCAATCCATTAACATACCTTATACAATTTGTCATTTTCCCTTTCTGTCCTTTTACCCAGCATAATAGGTGTGAGAAGGTACCTCACTCAGTTTTGTTTTCCCATGTCATGTCATTCCTATGTCCTGAATACTGTGTCACAAGGAGTTAGCAAATTATTTTCTCTTCTTTTCCTCTAGTAAATTTATTTATTTTTAATACACATTGTTTTATGAATCATATTGAGAGATAAAAATCAGAGTAAAAGGAAAAATAAAGTGGGAGAGATAAAAATAATAGAAAAAAGAAGTAAATATAGTATGTGTTGATTTACATTAATGTACTTTTTCATATGCCTATATATACCATGTTGTGCTCCACATTTAAGCTCCATAATCCTATTTCTGAATGCAGATGGTTCTCTCTATCATGAATTGGCCTGAATAATCTCATTGTTGAAAAGAGCCAATACCAACACATGGTTATCAAATTTGATCATCATAAAAACAATATTCTCTTGGTTCTACTCATTTCATTTAATATCAGTTCATGTTAGTCTCTCTGAAATCATCTTGCTGATCAGTTCTTATAGAATAATAGTTTTCCGTATCATTTATATACCACAATTTATTTAGTCATTCCCCAACTGATGGGCATCTATTCAGTTTCCAGTTTAATGCAAAAAGAAAAGGTCTAATAAAACATTTTTGCACATATGAGTCCTTTTTTTCCTTTTTTATGATGTCTTAGGAGACCAAGGAGAAATATTGCTGGATCTAAGGGTGTGCACAGTTTGATAGCACTTTGGGCAGAGTTCCAAATGGCTTGACATAATGGTTGGATTAGTTCACAACTCCACCAACAATATATTAATGCCTCAATTTTCCCTCATCTCCTTCACCTTTTATCAGTATCATTTTCAGTCATCTTACCCAATCTCAGAAGTGCCTCAGAATTGTCTTACTTCACATTTCTTTAATTAATAGTGATTTAGAGCATGTTTTCATATACTAGAGATGTCTTCAATCTGTTTTTTTTTTTAAGTCTATTCAGATCCTTTGACCATTTATCAATTGAATAATGGCTTTCATTCTTATAAATTTGAATTTTCTAAGTGTATCACTATATCATCTATAAAGAGCAATAGTTTCATTTCTTCAATAGCTATTCTAAATCATTTAATTTCCTTTTCTTTTCTTCTTAATAAAGGCAAAATTTCTAGTATAATGTTGAACAATAGTGGTGATAATGAGCAGTCTTGTTTCACCCCTGATCTTATTGGGAATGCATCTAGCTTCTCATCATAACAAATAATGAATGCCATTGGCTTAAAGAGATATTACTAATTATTTTAGGGAAAGCTTCCTTCAAATCTATGCTCTTTAGTATTTTTAATAGGAATGGGTACTGTATTTTACCAAAAACTTTTTCTATATCTATTAAGATTATCATATGATTTGTTGGTATTATTATTAATATAGTCAATTATGATAATAGTTTTCCTGATAATGAATCATCCCATCATTCCTGACATAAATCCCACTTGATTATAGTGTATTACCCTGCTGATTAGTTGATGTAATTGATTTGCTAATATTTTATTTAAAATTTTTGCATCAATATTCATTAGGGAAATTGGTCTGTGATTTTCTTTCTCCATTTTGACTCTTCTGGTTTATGTATAAGTATCATATTTGTGTCATAGCAGGTATTTGGCAAACCTCCTTTTTTATTTATTTTTCAGTTTAAAGAATATTGAAATTAATTGTTCATTAAGTAATTAATAAAATTCACTTGTGAATCCATCTGACCATGGAAATTTTTTTTTCTTAAGGAGTTCATTAATGGCTTGTTTGATTTATTTTTCTAAAATGGGACTATTTGAGTAATTTCTTCTTCTGTTAACCTGGGCAATTTATATTTTTGTAAATATTCATCTGAGTTAGATTGTCAGACTTGCTGCCATAAAGTTGGGCAAAATAACTACTACTTATTGCTTTAATTTCTTGTCATTGATGATAAATTCACCCTTTTCATTTCTGATGCTGCTAATTTGTTTTGTTTTGTTTTTTCTTTTCTTTTTTAAATCGTATTACTTGAAAGTTTATCTATTTTGTTTTTTTTTTTCATAAAACCAATTCTTAGTTTAATTTATTAGTTCAATAGTTTTCTTAGTTTGTATTTTATTAACTCATCCTTTGACTTTCAGAATTTCTATTTTAGTATTGGGGTTTTTTAATTTATTCTTTTTCTAGTTTTTTAGTTTTTTCTAGTTTTTTTTAGTTGCATACCCAGTTCAGTGATTTCCTCTTTATTTTATTTATGTAACTATTTAGACTATAAAATATCCTCTAAGAACTGCTTTGCCTAAATCCCATAAGTTCCACTCTGCTATTTGCTTCAATTTTATGGGAAACTTTATCCCATTCTCATTCACAATTATTGTCATTCTTTTGGATGAAATTATGGATTATTTCTGTGATTTGTTGCTTTGGCCACTCATTTTTTAGATTTAGATTATTTAATTTTCATTTGGTTTTTAGTCTGTCTTTCCCTGGTCCTTTATTGAACATAACTTTTATTGCCTTTCTGCATGTACTGCTGAGAAAAAGGTGTATACCTTTTTGTACCTATTTAATTTTCTCCAGAGGTCTATATTGATTTCCCTAGTTTCTTTCTTGCTTATTTTGTGATTAGATTTGTTTGATTCTGAAAGGGAAGGCTGAGGTCCCTCACTAATATAATTTTACTATTTCTTTCTGTAACTGGCTTAAAATCTACTCTAGAAATCTGGCACTGTCCCCCTTGGTGCATACACATTCAATACTATTTTATTTTTTTACAGTACCCTTTATCAATATGTATAGTCCTTCCTTATCTCTTTTAATAAAATCTTTATTTACTTTTGCTTTATCTGAGATCAGAATTGCTGCCTTTTTTTTTTTTTTAACTCCAACTGAAGCATAATAAATTCTGTTCCAGGCTTTTACTTTTACTTTGTTTGTATCTCTCTGTATCAAATGTGTTTCTTGTAAAGATCATATTGTAAGATTCTGTTTTTAAAACCATTCTGCTATTTGCTTCTGTTTTATGGGAGACTTTATCTTATTCCTATTCACAACTATGATTACTAGCTCTGTATTTCCCTTCATTCTATTTTCTTTTCTGTATATATTTTTTCTCTCTTTTCACTCTGTCCTTAGCTTTTTTTTTTTTTTAAATCCACCCTACCTACTACCTTATATCCTCTCACCCCTCTTCTCTTATCCCTTTCTCCTGGTATTGCTACTCTCCCTTTTATCCTCTTTCTCCTCCTATTTTTATAGGATAAAATAAATTTCTATACTCAGTTGAATGATTTGAGCCAAAACTGATAAGATCAAGCTTCAGACAATATTCACTCCCCCTTCCTTTCCTTTGATTGTTATAGGTTTTTTGTACCTCGTCATGTGAACTAATTGTCCCATTACACCTTGTCTTTCCTCTTTTTTCAGTACATACCTTTTTCTACTTTTTATTATTTTTTCATTGATTTCATCACATCAGGTTCCCTTCACAACCACATATTCAGTTCATGTGATGCTCCCCTTTGTCTGTCCCAGTGTTAGATATAGTTCTCAAGAGTTATAGATATCATTTTCCCATGTAGGAATGTAAACAATTTATCTTCTCTCTCTCTCTCTCTGTATATATATATATATATATATATAATATATATATATATATATATATATATATATATATATATATATATATATATATATGATTTTTTCCCCTTGCTTAACTTTCTATCTTCTCTTGAGTACACTATAGATTCAATTTTTTGATTAGTTCTGGTTTTTTTAGATAGACGTGACTGACAGTCTCTTTGTTGAATCTCCATCTATTTCCTCTCCAAAAGATGTTGCTGATTTTCACTGGGTAGCTAATTCTTGGATGGAACCCTACATCCTTTGCCTTCCAGAATATGGTTCTCTGATATTTATTTTAGAAACTGACAGATCCTGGGTATTTCTGACTGTTGCTTCTTTATTTGAATTGTTTTTGTTTGGCAACTTTCAGTATTTTTTCATGAGATTGTTATTCTGGAATTTCACAACTATGTTCCTTGGAGTTCCTTGGATTTCTTTCCAAAGGACACTGATGGACTCGTTCAATGAGTATTTCCCCTTCTGTTTCTAGAATATTGGGGCAGTTTTCTTAAATGATTTCTTAAAGAATGCTATCCAGGCTCTTTTTTTGGTCATGGCCTTCAGGTAATCCCAAGAATTTTTTTAAATTGCTTCTTCTAGATCTATTTTCCAGATCAGCTGTTTTTAATGAGGAATTTCACATTTTCTTCCATCTTTTTAGTTTATTTAACTGATTCTTGCTGTCTCACATAGTCTTTAGCTACTCTTTGCCCTATCCTAAGTTTTGATGTGTGATTTTCTTCAGTTAGTTTTTATATCTTTTTCCATTTAATTAATTCTACTTTTTAAGGTAGTGTTTTCTTCAGAGAATTTTTTCCCCTTCCATTTCCAAGTTGTTGACTCTCTCATGCTTACTTCTCTTTTCTTTCTCTCATTTTTTTTTTTTCTGTTTCTCTTATTTGCCTTTTGAAGTCTTTTATAAGCACTTCCAAGAAGCCTCTTTGGCCTTGAGATCACTTTCTCTCACTCTTTGAGATATCTACTGTGGACATTCTGTCCTGTCTGAGTTGGTGTTTTGGTTTGTGCTATCACCATAGTAGTTTTCTACGGTCAAGGTTCTTTTCTGTTTCTTGTTCATTTTCTTGCTTTTTATTTGGCATTTTCTCTTTATTTACTTTTATGGTCAAGCTTTTCTCCTAGGATAGAGGGGGAGCTGTCCCAAGCTTCCTGTGGAGCTCTGAGCCTTGGCTCTGAGCACAGGGACCCCTTGTGTTTGCAGGGGGTAGTTTTTCCTACTCTTTTCAGAAAACAGCCTGTTTTTCCAGAATTTGCCTTTTGAGCTGGGACTGGAAACTACCCTCTTTCTGTGTTCCTCTCCTAAATCAAGACTAAGGTTCTTAGTTACTAATTTGCTCTGATTAAGACTCTCTCAATGGCTTTCCCAGAGTCTTTCTGATCTAGGCTGAACACCCTTTTCACTCCAGGTGACTGACCGTTCTTGATGTTTTTGCAATCTATTATGAGCTGGCGAGTGGTTTCATTCCATCAGACTCTGTTCAAAAGCTTGGTTTCATGTGATTTTTGACGACAACTGGGAGAACTGGAGCAGCTTCCTGACTTTACTCTGACATCTTGGCTCCACCCCTGGAGGAGAATTTTCATTTTTATTATATTAGCTCATCTTACTATGAATCCTTGATATTCTTTCGGTTGTGTAGATCTAACTTTAATTGTTTGAAAAGTGTTTTGTAATTGTGTTTTTATAGTTCCTGGCAGGTTATAGACTCCCAAATATTTTATGTTAGTTACAGTTATTTTAAGCAGAATTTCTCTTTGTACTTTTTGCTGCTGAACTTTTTTGGTAACAGAAATGCTGATTTATGTGTGTTGAGGAAACTGAGAGAAACAAAGTGACTTACCCAGTGTGACATAGATAGGAAGTGATTGTGTCCATATTTGAACTTGACTTTAAGGATACATTTGGTATAAAAAGTAGGCTAATTATTGAGACCATGAAGTTATACTACTCAGAGACTAAACAAAATAAGAATCCCTATTAATGATCATTGTTCAAGAGCTGATGTTCTGCTTCTGCTAATATAAAACAATATGATATTTTTCAGTATGCCCCAGAAGTGTACAAATTGTATGTAAGTTATAAAGCAGAGATTATTCTTTCCATTTAATTCAGTAATGGAAAAGTGTAAAATATCTAGATTCTTCCATGCAGATGAATAAAGTGCTGCCCTTAGAAATATTGTTTGAATCTTCTTTAAGCGTCAGTTTCTTTCTTTTCTTTCCTCCTTGCCTTTGACTTCTTTTTCTAAAATATTTTTTTTCCAATTGCATGTAAAATATTTTTCAACATTCATTTTTATAAGATTTGGAGTTCCCAATGTTTTCTTAATTCTTCTTTCCCATCCTCCTTCCCTAGGCAGATTTTGTTATATATGTGGAAACACGAAAACATATTTTCAAATTAGCTATGTTGTGAAAAAAAGAACAAATTTTAGTTTCTTTATCTGGAAAATAATAACAGCACCTACTTTATGGTTGCTATGAAGATAAATTGAGATAATATATGGTAAGTACTTTTTAAAACTTTAAAGCACTTATATGAATGTTAGAATTAGGGACTAGACCTGTAACTGTCTTGATGTAAGGGAGTACTAGAAACAGAATAAAATGTAATTGAGTGATGTTTAATTTAAAAAATATAAAAAAAGATTGTTATTTTATGATTTTCCAAGTCAAAGTATTGCTCAAAATCCATTTCTATTTGAGTTTGACATAACAAGTCTAGAAAACTAACTTAAGTGTTTTGCTTAAGGTCATACTATTGATATGTTTGAAGATGGGCTTGGATCTTGCAGGTTCTATATCCTTTATACAACATTGCCCTCTTGGGCAATAAACATTAGTTGTTTTCTTTTGTTTTCATTACTGTTATTATTACTGTTAGGAAAACCTCCTAACATTTAGAGTTATGTATAGATAGAATGGACTTGTGAAAACAATACCAAGTACTCAGATTCAGGTAAATTCTGTATAATTGCTGTACAAAAAAGGATGAAGTTCATTTATAATTTGGACTAGATGACTTCTAAAAATTCTTCCAAATCTTCATTTTTTAAAAATTCTATTATTGTTTTTAACTAATTTATCTCTTTTAAGGCTCAAGGAATATGTGTTCTTTTCTTACTAATTACTTTAAGATTCCCAGGTGAATTTAAATGTTGGACCAGTCCTTCCAACCACTTAGAAAATTGTAAAACATAAAGGTTATTATAGGTAAGTAGGCAGTGCTAGGTCTTCTCTTGTGTAGTCTAGCTTTGAAGGGGAAAATCGCAGGTTGACAGAAGGGATTTATGAATAGTTTTACAAGTGAATTACACCAACAAAGGCTAATAGTCAAGCATTTTTGTTTTTAACATTTGGGCCTTGTGATGTGGGTTAGTGAAAGTAAGAGAAAGCTGGAGAACATACCAAGTTTAAATTTCTATTGTTCTTGGATAGAGAAAACCTTTTAAAATCATATTCTGGTGCCAATGATTAAGCAAAAAGTGGCCTCTATAAAAAGTACAATTAAAATATGTACATTTCTACAAGAGAACATGTTAATTTATGTAATACATTAAATAGACTATCATTTGAGGATGATTTATTTTCTTATTAATTTCTTTTTCATTCCAGTACCTCTCCTACCTCTCCCACCAGATTGTCAGCTTGCCCAAAGGTTGACATAGATCAAAGCTGTAACTTACATTTTAGTTCTTTGTCTTTAGAAACTTGTTCCAACTAAAATTTATTTAAAAGAATTAAAAGGAGTTGTCATGGAATTATGATTGCAAAGTTTAGGTATAGGTCCTAAGAATATATTAAATAAAAACTTCTATTTTTGGAATCAACTTACTTGTCTCATGTAAGAACAGTACTGTTTTGAACAAACTTGTAGGAATATAAATGAATGCTCATGTGCATGTGGCATGTTTGTGTATGTGCTCATTTAAAACTCAAAGCAGCTAAGTCATCTAAAATGTTTTTTTAATAGCACAGTATACTATGACCCTCACAGCAGGTTCTTGCTCTGAAAGGGAGAGTAAATTTCTGACCGTTAACACATAATCACACACATTCCAAGAAGTAGAATTGTTTTGCTTTTCATCCTGTCAGGTTCGATTTCTTGGTAAACTCAAAATAGTTTAAATGTGCCTTGAAACTATAAAACAATTGAAACCTCTAACCTGTGATTGAACTCACCAGAGAAAAACAAAGAAAGATGCTTGTGCTAGTGTGGGCACAAAATGAAAACACAGTGGAAGTGATTTTATATTCAGCTATGATGGTCTGTCCACATCAAAACTATAACCATACTTAAAGTTTGGCTTGCCCTACTCTTCAACTCACTTATATTACCTTTGTTATCTCAAAACAAGCACAGTCCTGACTATTTCCAATGTCCTTTCATCTCCTCAAAGTAATCACAATTATTCCCCATTGTAGCCTAGAGGAAGAAGGGGAAACATTATTCCTTAATATGTCCCAGAAATATTTGAGTCATAGTAATTTTCTTGGCAATGCTCAGAATGTGTTATATTCCATCTTTTGTGGTTATTAAGGGGGTAGTCAGAAATAAAGACCATCCCACAGATCAGTAAATACCACATAAACATGTGCCATGGGAATCTTAGCATTTAGGCATAAAGGCTTATCAATAGGAATATTACTTTTTACTGCCCTAAAGAGAGTGTCAGTGGAACATAAACTCATTCAGTTTTGTTTTTAATTAAAAAAAAATTCCTTTCAGGGACATCTAGGTGGTGCAGTAGATAGAGTACCAGCCCTGAAGTCAGGAGGACCTGAGTTCAAATTTGATCTCAGACATTTAATACTTCCTAGCTGTGTGACCCTGTACAAGTCACTTAACCCCAATTGCCTCAGCAAAACAAACACACAAACAACAACAACAACAAAAAAAAACTTTCATCTCCAATATCTAGCCATTTTCTTGAATCCAGAGGACACTAAAATTCTAGTTGGATAGAAGTAGATCACTTTGGACTGAAAGTGTTAATTCACCCCTCAATGCGCCCAATTAACTTCTAAGAAACATATTCTTCACCAGAAGCCAAATGTAACATCAAATGGAGTTATATGCATATAATTGGAATAATCTTTCCCTTTATATGACAGTTTGAGACATCATGTTTTTCTTTTCTTTTCATAAATTATGTTTTGATAAATAATGAGCACTAAATTGGAAAAACATTAGATTATTTAAACACAGATTGCTAATTCCATCCTTAATTTTTTGGTTAGGCTCCCCAGAGCAAGTTAACATTAAAGTTACATTAATAAAATAGAATCTGTTCTCATTCAGCTAAATTAGGTGATCATAAAATTGCCTCTGCTTATGTCAAAAATGTAAAATACAATTATGGTGTCATATACTGCATATCTTGTGCTTTTGGAATTACCAGGGGTAAAAATATGATCAGTGAAAGGAAAAGAGAATATTCTATTGCTTATAGCAAAATTGTAGGGTTTCATGGTACCTAATAAATTTCCAAAGACATCACAATTTGCAAACTTGTCCTCATATGTATTAAGATACTCAGGATGAATTATGACAAATGGAAAAGTGCTTTGATTTCTGACCTAAAGATCATGTGGTAGACACCCTTTTCTCAACCTGTTGCTAAGGATTAATGAATTTGATGAAATTAAAAGAAGAATCATTAAAATATTCTCAAAAATGAATATAAATGTCTTTTTTCATTCCTTCTTCCTTCACCCTTCCCTCTTTTCCTTCTTTTTTTTTCTGATTCTCAATCCTTCTCTTTCATACAGGGTTTTCTCTGGACCCTCTGAAAACTTGGCAATCTGTTTTACAAGATCTGCTTGATTTTCCTATCCCATAAACAAAAAACATATAAACTCTACTTTTTTTTCCCTTGTGTAGATTTTCTCTTCCTCCCTCTCATTCTTAATCCTTACCCTCCCTGTTTCCCTTCCTCCCTCCCTCCCTTTCTTCCTCCTTCCTTCCTTCCTCTCTTTTTTCCCTTCTTCTTTCCTTTTCCTTCCTTCCTTCTTTTCTTCTTTTTTTCTTTCCTTCCTTTCTTCTTTCTTCCTTCTGTCCTTCTCTCTCCCTTACTTGTCTTTCTTTGTCATTCTCTGTTTCTGCCTCTCTTTGCTTCTCTCTTATCTCTTTCTCTTTTCCTGTCTTTGTCCTTTCCTTCCTCCTCCTTCTTTCCTTTCTAGAGAAACAATGAAATTATAACTCTACTAGAAGAGAATAACTAGAATTAATAAATGAAATTATGATGTATTTTGTAAAGAATTCTTTATGTCAAGATATGCATGTGGATTTTATTCTATGGACATGGTGTTCTAATAACCTAGCATTTGTGTGTAAGATCTATTAAGAAAGAGGTTGGATACAAAGATATCCATTAATAGAATATTAATAAGTAACAAGTGATTAATAAGTAATAGGTTTTAAAAGGCCATACAAGAGGTATCAATAGGAATAGTACCCAAAATTTACATTTTATTTCATACCTTGAAAGTTATTTTGCTTTTACATCCACCCTCCTTTGCCCAGAGAGTCATCCCCTTAAAACAGTTAAGAAAAAAAAAAATTAAAAAGTCCAACAAAATAAATCAATTCACTAAACATAAATGACAGATCCATAACCACCTACCCGTGAAAAGAAGAGATCATGTAGGTAAATGTTTGTCAGAGTGAAGCTAGGGAAATATTATTATATACTTTTTATTTTAGGTTAGTTTAATTTAATGAGATATAGAGAGTAGTTCTTTCCATTTATGATGGTATATCCTTTATGCATATTATTTTTTGCTTCTAATTATGTCATCCTTTATCAGTTCATACAAGTCTTCCTATATAGCTCTAAATGTTGTATTGCATCTTACAGTGCAGCAATATTCTATTACTTTTATTATATTATATTTTATTTAGCCTTTCTACTATTGATGAATGTTTATTTTGTTTTCAGTTTTTGCAATAATAAAAAGGTACCTATGCATATTTTGCCATAATTTAGGAGCTTTTCTTTCTGTTACTAATCTCTTTGGAGACTATGCTTAATACTGGGAATACTGAGACAAAGAGTTATGTGTAATTCTCCTTTTTAAAAAATATATATATTTCAAAATTGCTTCACAGAATGATTTGATTGTATTAGTGATTATTTGTTTCTATAGCCTTTCCAATAGAATATTTATATCTTTTCTCATATTTGTCAATTTGTAGTGAAGTAATACTTGAGTTCTTTTAAATTCAATTTCTCTTATTTGTTGCGTGTCAGAAGACTTTTTTTGTATTATTAATGTTTGAATTGTTTGAAAAACTATTTGTTCTTATCTTTTGATAGTTTATCCTTTGTGGAAATAGCTGTTGGTCTTATATATCATATACATACATGTGAACATATCTATGTAAACACATTATATATGTGTATATAAGCATATGCATGTATTTGTTTTGTGTATCTTATATATTTGTATTAATTTTTACTCTTATCTTGGTATCAGACCCAGTGACATCTGCTGTAATTTTTTCCCCAATTTATTTTTATTACTAACTTTGGTGCATTGATTTTGTTCTTACAAAAATTTTTCAATTTCATATACTCAAAAGTATTGATTTCATATTTAATGATTGGCTCTATCCTTGTTTAGTTCAGATTTCTGCATTAAGACCAGTTGTGATTTGATACTTTTATAATTGGTTCTTCTTTCACAATATTGCTGATATCCAGCATGCTACATTGGCAAGCATGATCGATTTTGAATTAAGGATGACCTGGAATCAAAACTGTTAGTAATTATGTGGTTAAATAATTTAGTCTTTATGATCCTTAGTGTCCTTATTTGTAAAATAGGGATTTATATTGATAATACCTATCTCAGAATAGATAATCAAAGAAGATAATATAAGTAAAATAACTTTCAAGGTATGAAATAAAATGTAAATTTTGGATACTATTCCTATTGATACCTCTTGTATGGCCTTTTAAAACCTATTACTTATTAATCACTTGTTACTTATTAATATTCTATTAATGGATATCTTTGTATCCAACCTCTTTCTTAATAGATCTTACACACAAATGCTAGGTTATTAGAACACCATGTCCATAGAATAAAATCCACATGCATATCTTGACATAAAGAATTCTTTACAAAATACATCATAATTTCATTTATTAATTCTAGTTATTCTCTTCTAGTAGAGTTATAATTTCATTGTTTCTCTAGATATCAAAAATATTCTATCATTTCAGTAATATTTTTTCTAACCTTTGTAATTAAAGACTAATTCTCCTCCAATTTTCACCTTCTTCATGAAACTATTACTATATTTTCAGGATGAATGAAGGATTGATCAGAAAATAATCATAGGGACATAGATCCTATCATCAAGAAACTTACTGCTTAATATAGGAGATAAGGCATATTTAGGAGACTAAAATAAAGGAGCTGATATGAAAAGTTCTGAATTGAAGTTATTTTTACATATGTGAAATAGTAGAAGTGGAGGAGAAAATAGAGATTAAAAATGTAAAGAAGAAAACAAAAGACTACAAAAAGATTTTTGTTAATCTCATATTTTAGATAAGAGAAGAAGAATCAGAGCAAGGAGCATAACTGGGAAAGTTCACTATTAAAGAAACAAAGAGAGTAGATATTATATTTATATAACAAAAGGGGAACCTTAAACAATGTCAGATCTGAGATATTGGATAAGAATCACAAATCATTTATTGAGTATTTACACTTAGCTCAGTTTTGTAGAAACAAACAAACAGCAACAACAACAAAAACAAAAAAAGTCCTTTCTCACACAGAAAAAATAGCATATTTTTGAAATTATCAGTACACCAAATCACCCCTGGAGTGGAGTAGAATAATTCTTTTAGGAAGACCACTATGAGTCAGGGTAATAGGATTAACAAGACACATCTTGGAGCTATTGAGAAGCTAGTATGATTGAAGTAGAGAGCTTAAATTAGAGAGGATTAAAAAATAAGTTTGGAAAAATAGTTTTGAGATTATTATCTATACATAGAGTACTGGCCTAGCAAATGTCATAGTCATTCATTATGTTCAAGGTTTTGACTTAAAGTATTTTTCATTATGTGAAAATGCTGGAGGTTTTTCAAGATAAGTTTCATATATACTCATTCTTCAATAGGGAATTAACAAAGGGCAGCATATATTGGGGGTGGTTTATTATTAGAAAGAGAGAAAAAAGGGCACTATATCTCATTAAGCTTTATTTAAAAAGGAGGATCAGTTAGCCCTTATAATACTTCAGAATAATAGGAGCAATAAAAGTTGGAGTATGAAATTAAAATAGTTACAAGAAAAATATAAACCTCTCGAGAAGAATACATTCTTGTCCTGGAAACTTCTGTGTCATTTTGATTTTCTGAGTTGACTTACAAATAGTTTATTTTTGCTCCAAATATCACATGTAGAGAAAACAGGGAAATGATATTAGTCCTGTGAAACAGAATGGAAGAGGAAGAAAGAGCAGAGTAAAAATTTTTAGGACTCGAAAGATATGAGGACAAAAATGTAAGGCCAAATTATCTAGTGTAGTCAAAAAATATTTTCCTCTTCATGGTGCTATCATCATAAGTCTTTTTTTTTTTTAAATTAAAGCTTTTATTTTCAAAACATATGCACCAATAATTTTTCAACATTGACTCTTGCATAACCTTGTGTTCCAAATTTTCCCCTCCTTTTCTCCACCCTCTCCCCTAGATGACAAGTAATCCAATATATGTTATACATGTTAAAAATGTTAAAATGTATGTTAAATCCAATATGTATAAACATATTCATATAATTCTCTTGCTGCACAAGAAATAATCAGATCAAAAAGGAAAGTAAATGAATAAGAAAACAAAATGCAAACTGACAACAAGAAAAAGAGTGAGAATACTATGTTGTGATCCACATTCAATTCCACAGTCCTCTTTCTGGATGTAGATGGCTCTCTTCATCACAAAATCATTGGGGTTGTCATTAGTCATTGTTGTGATCTAGTTCAGATGGATCTGAATCAGTCCCTGTTTGGGCGCCAAAATGTGGTGATCTTCTTCCCAAATGCAGCCAGGTGATAAAAGTTCAGATCTTTTATTATCTCCAATATAGCTCAGTTAGCTTAGAGGCCTATCTCTCTGCTTGGTTCCAAGAGCTCTTGCTGCTTTGTCCTTTGCTTCTGCCTCTGCTTTCTTCAGCCTCCAGAGCCAGCACCACTCTTCATGTCATTCCGGTGAAATCTGATCGAGAGCCTCTGTCTGTTTCTTTTATACAAGAGGGAGGAATTGTGGGATATGAGAGAGAGGGATTATGGGTTTTCTCCCATAGTGCTCTCTGGCCCAAAGAGCTTCAAGGGAGGTATGAACTCACAAAGTTACAAAGTTTACTTTGTGAAGCTGGCATACTTGTGAACTCCAATGAGTAAAGGTGTAAACACAAGCATTGTACTAATTAGCTCTACTTAGAACCTTGTTTCAGGTTTTGGCCCAAAACATCTTCTTGTAAGATTAGATCAACTCTAATGAGTTAGCAGTTTGTAAAGATTCCAACATCTCCCCCTTTCTTTTGTTTTAGAACATAGGGTGGTCATGACCTCCCTGATTTCTCAAAGAGGTGAGAACCCCACCTAAAAGATGATCACGCCTTCTCTGACATCTGACCAACCAATGCCCAGTTTTTTAGAGAGATTTGCTCTTCCTCTAAGAACCAAGGGGAGGTGCGTTTTAATGTAGCCAGAAGTCTAGCTGCCTGTCCCCAAGTTACAAGTAGCCCTTGATCTTCTATCAGCTTAAGCAGGCTTTCTATAGCACCACTCCTGGGTGGGGCTGGGGTTGGGGGGGTTGGAGTGGGGATGGAGAATCTTTACCTAGGATCTGTCCCATTTCAGCCAAAAAAGGTTGTACTCACTCAGTTCCTGGTCATTGGAGACTTCTTCAGTGAAAGTAGGGTCCTTGGGCCCCACGTTGGGCGCCAAAATGTTGTGATCTAGTTCAGATGGATCTGAATCAGTCCCTGTTCGGGTGCCAAAATGTGGTGATCTTCTTCCCAAATGCAGCCAGGTGATAAAAGTTCAGATCTTTTATTATCTCCAATATAGCCCAGTTAGCTTAGAGGCCTATCTCTCTGCTTGGTTCCAAGAGCTCTTGCCGGTTTGTCCTTCACTTCTGCCTCTGCTTTCTTCAGCCTCCAGAGCCAGCACCACTCTTCATATCATTCCGGTGAAATCTGATCGAGAGCCTCTGTCTGTTTCTTTTATACAAGAGGGAGGAATTGTGGGATATGAGAGAGAGGGATTATGGGTTTTCTCCCATAGTGCTCTCTGGCCCAAAGAGCTTCAAGGGAGGTGTGAACTCACAAAGTTACAAAGTTTACTTTGTGAAGCTGGCATACTTGTGAACTCCAATGAGTAAAGGTGTAAACACAAGCACTGTACTAATTAGCTCTACTTAGAACCTTGTTTCAGATTCTGGCCCAAAACATCTTCTTGTAAGATTAGATCAACTCTAATGAGTTAGCAGTTTGTAAAGATTCCAACAAGTCATCCCTTTGATGGAAAGAGTCACATTCATCAGAATTGACCATCATATAATATTGATGTTGCTATACCATCACAAGTCTTAAGAAACACATTATTCAGTGAATGCAGTTGATAAGGTTAACTAGGTCAATGAGGACCTCAAATTTCTTTTTAAGAAGTCAAATTGTGTAGTATATTTCAAAGACAAAAGTAATTTTTCTCTCATAACCTTTATTATTTTTAAAAATATACATATTGCTTTATTAATCATGTCTGGAGAGAAAACTCAGAGCAAGAGGGATAAATCATTAAAAAAAAAAAAAAAAGAAAAAAGAAGAGAACATCACATGTGTTATTTTACCTTCAGTTTCCTTAGCTCTTTTTCTGAATTCAGATGGCATTTTCTGTCCAAAGTGTAGTGGGATTGCTTTGGATCACTGAACCACTTAGAAGAACCATGTCTTTCCGGAGTTGGACATCTTGCATCCTTGCTGTTATGTACAATGTATTCCTGGTTTTGTTTGGATCACTCAGAATCAGATCATGTAAATCTTTCCAGGTTTTTTTAAAATACGCTTATTATTTTTTATAGAACAATATTCCAATATTCCATTCCACAACTTGTTCAGCCATTGGTCAGTTGATGGCCATCTTCTCCTTTTCCAATTCTTTGCTACCACAAAAAGAGCACAGGCATTTTTGCACATGTGGGCCTTCTCCCTTCTTTATGATTTCCCACTAATGGTATTGCTGGCTAAAAAAGTATGCACAGTTTTATAGCCCTTGAGCATAGTTCCAAATTGCTCTCCACTAACAATAGTGTCCCCAGTTTTCCCATATCCCCTCCAAAATTTATCAATATATTTTCCTGTCATCTTAGCCAATCTGAGAAGAGTGAAGTAGTAGCTCAGAGTTGTTTTAATTTGTATTTTTCACATGACTATAGATGGCTTTAAGCTCATTACCTGAAAATTATCTGTTCATATCTTTTGACCATTTATCAATTGGAGAGTTACTTATATTCTTATAAATTTGACATTATTCTTAATATATTTTAGAAATGAGTCCTTGATTGGAAATACTGGCTATAATTTTTTCCCACTTTTATAATTCCTTTTTAAGGTAGATTTGGTTGGTTTTGTTTGTGCAAAAACCTTTTAATTTAATGTAAACAAAGCTGTCCATTTTGCCTTTTATAATGTTCTCCAGTTCTTCTTTGTTCATAAATTCCTTCCTTCTCTACAGATAGGATAAGTAAATTAATCCTTGTTCTCTCAATGTGTTTATGGTGTCAACCTTTATGCCCAAATGATGTAACCATTTTGATTTTATTTTGGTATGGTATGTGAGAGATAAGTCTATGCTGACTTTCTGACCTATTATTTTCCAGTTTTCTCAGCAATTTTTGTCAAATAGTGAGTTCTTATTTCAGAAGCTAGAGCTTGAAGGTTTATCAAAAATTAGATTAGTATAGCCTTTGATTGTTGTGTTGTGGGTGCCTAATCTATTCCACTGGTCCACTATTCTATTTCTTAGCCAGTTCTAAATGGTTCTGATGAAAGCTGCTTTATGCTATAGTTTAGGCGTACTGCTAAGCCATCCACTTTTTGTATTTTTCCCCTTAATTCCTGTGATATTCTTGACCTTTTTTCTTCCAGATGAATTTTGTTATTATTTTTTCTAGTGCCACAAAATAATTTTTGGCAGTTTGCTTGGTATGGCACTGAAAAAGTAGATCAATTTACAAAGAAATGTCTTTTTTTTTTCATATTAATTCAGCTTACCTATAAGCAATTGCTATTTGTTCCAAATGTTTAGATTCGATTTTATTTGTGTAACTAGTATTTTGCAATTGTGTTCATATAATTCTTGGGTTTGTCTTGCGGGTAGACCACCCCCCCCATGTATTTTATTTTGTTTATAGTAATTTAGAATGCAATTTCTCTATCTCTTACTGATGGGCATTGTCAATGATATACAGAACTACTGATGATTTGTATGGGTTTATTTTATATCCTGCAACTTTGCTAAAGAAGTTAATTATTTACAGTAGGTTTCTGGATGATTTACTAGGATTCTTTATATATATGTTTCCTTCCCTATATATATATATATATATATATATATATATATATATATATATATATATATATATATATATATATATATATATATATATATATATATGTTTCCTTCCCTATATATATATATAAAATCATGTCATCTGCAAAAAGTGATAGTTTTATTTCCTCATTATCTAATTTCTTTTTCTTTTCTTATTTCTAAAGCCAACATTTGTAATAGAGTAGTTGAATAGAGTATAATAGAGTGATAATGGGAATGCTTGTTTTACCCCTGATCTTGTTTGGAATGCAGACAGCTTCTCTCCCTAACAAATAATATTTGCTGTTGGTTTTAGATAAATACTGTTGTTTATTTTAAGGAAAGCTCCCTTTATCCCTATGATCTCTGGTGTTTTTAATAGGAATAGTGCTATATTTCTCAAAAGGCTTTTCTGCATCTATTGAGACTATCATATGATTCCTGTTGGTTTTACTGTTGATATGGCCGATTATGGTAATAGTTTTCCTGGTTAATAGTTTTCCTGATATTGAACCAGCTTTTCATTCCTGGTATAAATCCTACTTGGTCATAATATATTATCCTACTGATAAATCACTGTCATCTTTTTACTAATGTTTTGCTTAAAATATTTTCCTCTATATTCAATGGGGAGATTGGTCTGTAATTTTCTTTCTCTGTTTTACCTCTTTCAGATTTAGGTATCAGTACTATATTTGTGTCATAACAGGAATTTTACAGAACTCCTTTACCTATTTTTCCAAATAATTTATAGAGGATTGGAATTAATTGTTCTTTAAATGTTTGGTAGAATTCACTTGTAAATCCATTTGGCTCTTGCTATTTTTTTCCTAGGGAGATCATTAATAGCTTGTTCCAGTTTCTTTTTTTCTAAAATGCGATAATTTAAGTAATTCATTTCCTCTTCTGTTAATCTAGGCAATTTATATTTTTGGAAATATTCATCCATTTATGCTAGATTAACAGACTTGCTGCCACACAGTTGGACAAAATAGCTTCTAATTATTGCTTTAATTTTTTTTTTTTTTTTTGCTGTTATTGGTGGTAAATTCCCCTTTTCATTTTTGATGCTAGTGATTTTTCCTTTCCTATTTCTAATCAAATTAACCACAGGCTTAACTAGTTTTTTTTTTTTTTTTCATAGAACCAACTCTTAGTTTTATTTGTTAGTTCAATAATTTCCTTAGTTTCACTTTTATTAATATCTTTTGAGTTTCAAATTTTTTAATTTGATATTTAAGTGAGGATTTTTAATTCGTTCTTTTTCTAGTTCTTTAGTTGCTTGCCCAATTCACTGATCTCCTCTTTCTGTATTTTATTCATGTAGCTATTTGCAGATGTAAAATTTCCCCTAAGAACTGCTTTGGCTTTGTATGTTGTCTCATTACTGTCATTCTCTTCTGTGATTTGTTGTTTGTCCCACTCATTTTTAAAAAAAATTAGATTATTTAATTTCTAATTGGATTTTAGTCTGTCTTTCCTTGGCCCTTTATTGAATAACTTTTGTTGCATTTTGGTCTGAAATGCAACTCTTACAATTTGTGTCTTTCTCTATCTGATTGTGAGGTTTTTATGGTCTAATACAAGGTCAATTTTTGTTTAGGTGTCATGTACTGCTGAGAAAAAGGTGTATTGCTTTCTGTATCTATTCAGTTTTTTCTAGAAGCCTATCATATCTAGGTTTTCTAGGATTCTATTAACCTCTCTAATTTCTTTCTTGTTTATTTTGTGGTTAGATTTGTCTGATTCTGAGAGGGGAAGATTGAGGTCCCCCACTAATATCGTTTTGCTTGCTTTCTATTTCTTCCTGTAGCTGGTTTAAAATGTTCTCTAGGAAATTGGCTGCTCTACAACTTGGTGCATACATATTCAGTACTATAGCTACGTAATTCTTTATGGTATCTTTTATCAATATGTTCTTTCCTTCCTGATATCTTTTAATAAGATCTGTTTTGAGTTTTGCTTTATCTGAGATCAGACTTGCCATCACTGCTGTTTTTTACTTTAGCTGAAGCATAATAAATTTTGTTCCAGTCTTTTACCTATACTGTATATGTTTCTCTGTGTCAAATGCATGTCTTGTAATAAAGATATAGTAGGATTCTGGTTTTTTTTATCGACTTTGCTATTTGCTTTTTTTTTTATTGGAAATTTCATTTCATTCCCATTTTCAGTTATGATTACTAGCTCTGTATTTCTGTATTTCTCTTCATTGTATTTTCTACCCTGTAAAAGACTTTTGTTCTCTCTACCTTATTCTTAGTTGTGTGTGTGTGTGTGTGTGTGTGTGTGTGTGTTTTTTACTCACTTCCAACCACTACCTTATTTCCTATCATCTCTAGCCCTTCTTTTAGAAATGTTTTTTTACCCACCCCACCCACTACCTTATCTTCTAATACCCTTTCCCCCCAATCTCTTATCTTTTCTCCTAATGTTTCTGCCCTTCCTACTATCCTGTCCCTTCCTTTTCTTTCCCTTTTCTCCTCCTACTTCTTTAGAGGGTTAGATAAATTTCTATACCTAAAAGAATGATTGTTATTCCTTCTTAGAGCCAAAATTGATGAGATCAAGCTTCAGAAAATACTCGTCCCTCTCCCTTCTTTCTTTATATTGTCCAGAAGTGATTGATGGATTACACTTCTGTTTCTAGAATATTGAGCAATTATTTTTTAGTGGCATAGAATGCTATTCATGGTCTTTTTTGGTTATGGCCTTGTTAGGTCAATAATTTTCAAATTGTTTGTTTCTTCTGGATCTATTTTACATTTTCTTCCAATTTTTTAAAATTCATTTTAATTTGTTTGACAGATTCTTGCATTCTCACAGAGTAATTAACTTCCATTCACTGTGTGGTTTTCTTCACTTAGCTTTTGTATCTCTTTTACCATTTTTTTACTTTTACTTTTTAAGGAGTTGTTTTCTTCAGACAATTTTTTTTCCTTCCTTTTCCAAATTGTTGATTTTCTATTGCATATCTTTCATTTTTTTTCTTATTTTTTTTTCTACCTCTCTCATCTGACTTTTAAAGTCTTTTATGAGCACTTACAAGAAACTTCTTTGGACTTGAGACCAATTCACACAATTCTTTGAGATTTTCACTATGGACATTCTATCCTGGTCTGAATTGGTGTTTAGTCTGCCCTGTCACCATAGTAGCTTTCTATGATCCAGGTGCTTTTCTGTTTCTTATTCATTTTCTCTATTTTTTTTTTTTTAACTTTTATGATCAAGCTCTGCTCCTGGGGTAAAGTGAGCATTGTCCCAAGCAGCTCTGAGCCTTAACTTTGAGCACAGTGTCCCTTGTGTTTGCAAAGAATAGTTTTGACAGCTCTATTTAGGAGATAGCCTAGTTTCCCAGAGTTTGCCTTCTGAGCTGGGACTGTAAACGATCCCCCCGCTGTACTCCTCTGTTGAGTCTTATGTTGATTTGCTCTGATTAAGACCACTCTCACCATCTTTCCCAAAGTCTATCTGAACTGAACACTGTTTTCAGCCTAGTGAGGCTGAGCTTTCTTGAAGTTTTTTCAGTCCTTCTTGAGGCTGGAGAAGAGTTCCATTCATCAAATTCTTTTCAGAGGCTTGGTTTAATGTAGTTTTGGAGAGAAACTGGAAGAGTTCGAACAGCTTCCTAACTTAACTCTGCCATCTTGGTTCCACCCTCTTTTAAACATTTCTTTTTGTTATTTTAGGCAATTGGGGTTAAGTGACTTGCCTAAGGTCACACACTAGTGTGTTAAGTTCCCATGTTCAGATTTGAATTCAGGTCTTCTAGACTCCAGAACCAGTAATTTATCCATCATGCCATCTAGCTGCCCTGTAGCCCAAAGTAAATTAATAACTAACTTTTAAATTCTTCTTTTTGGCTTGCAGATAATTTACATTCATGATTTAATTTGATTCTAATACTAATTAGATGGGACATGTCATGTAGCTACTATTATCCCATTATACAGATGAAGACACTAAGACTGAGAGTGGTTAAGTGAAACAATGTGGAATAGTGGAAAGAACAGTGGATTAGGAGCTAGAGAACCTGTATGTGATTCCTGTCTCTGTTACTTGCTAACTCTATGACCTTTGGGAAGTGTCTCAGTGTGTGTATATATATATATATATATATATATATATATACACATTCGTTAAATGAAAGCCACAGAATCAACTATCTAGACTTAGAAGAGACCACAAATATTATTTATAATGACCCCTTCTTTTTAACTAAAGAAAGAAAAAAAAGAAAGGAAAGAAGAAATGAAAGAAAGAAGGAAGGAAGGGAAGAAGGAAGGAAGGAAGGAAACAGAGATGAAGTAGATAAAATTACAAATGAAATTCTTACAAGGGCTCAGATGCTTTGTGATATCCAGTTTGTTACAAATCCTATTTCTCTCCAAACTGGAATCAGACTGGTTCATAATATTTTCATCTACTCTAAATAAAGCATGTTTAGAATATAGGATAGCTAAGTAGTGCAGTGAATACAGTGCCAGGCCTGAAATAAGGAGGACATGAGTTCAAATGCAGCCTAAAATACTTATTAGCTGTGTGACTCTGGGCAAGTCATTTCACTGTGTCTGCCTCAGTTTCCATTACTGAAAAAATGGAAAACTTCTCAAGTATTTTTGCCAAGAAAATTCCAAATAGAGTCACAAAGAATCAGATATAGCTGAAAAATCGCCAAGTAAGGCATGTAGGAAGATAATGCCCTTTAATTTTTTTTTTTTTTAACAATTCCATTAAATTGTTGGAAAGGGGACCGATTTTTCAAAAATAAAAATGTTTTTGGTTGTGTTTCAAATATTAAAAAGTTTGTGTATATACATAGCATAGTATACTATCCATATTATTTTCACTCAGAATGTGAGCTTCTTGAGGGTGGAAACTATTTCATTTTTATCTTTATATTCCTAGAAATAGAAGAATGCTTAGCATATAATAGATCCATAATAAATTTGATTGATTGATTGAATTAGTGATTGATGGTCATTAGAAGTTTGGTATTAGAGTAAGGATAACCTAGATTAAAGTCCTGTCTCTAAAGCAAGTTAGTTGTGTGACCACTGGCAAGGTTCTTAAACTCTCAGTACTCCGAGTTATTCTTGCAACTTATTGCAGTTATAATGAAATGGCTGACCTGCATTGGTGAAGAGAGTTTTTACATTAGGAGCTATTCTGTGCTGATAAAATCACAGGTCTTCATCAAAATATATTCATATCTTTATTTTAGTGATTAAAATCTAATTACATGTAATTAGTTTAAGTATATTCTAATCCATACATTGATCCAAAAAATTCCATACACACACACACACACACACACACACACACACACACACACAAGTAATGGTAGAAGAATTCATTTTTTAAAAATTTGTTAATACTTTTTTCTTCAGAAATATGCATCTCCCAAACAATTGGGAAAAACATATGTTTTGAAGAAATATTCAAAACCTCAACAGGTAGGATTAGCATGTGAAAATCAAAAAGTGAAAAGTGCTATAAAGTCAAGAAAAAATTGGAGGCTTTTTTAGTAAATTAGATAAAACTGTCAGAATTTCAGAGATAAGAAATACCAAGTACAACCATTAGGGATGCAGGATTCTTGATCTGGGACAATGCCTTAGTGTCTTTTATTTGAAGGATTCAGCTTTGTCACATACCCAAAATATTTATTAAGAGGTGGATATAGAAAAATAAAACCTTCAATCAAACACAGATACCCACAAGAAAATGAAAGGACATGTTCCCAATATGAAAATATTTTTTATAATTATCTTCATTTACAGGTGAGGAAACAGTGTAAGAAAGATTAAATGATTTTCTCAGAGCCACAAAACCAATAAATGTCTGATGCAAGATTCAAACTTAGGACTTCCTAAAATCAATTATAGTAGTTTCTCCATTGGGTCCCATAGACTGTGTATCTCATTCATTATCTTAGAAACCTAGACAATAATAATCATTTTGGATTTGGAAACACCTTTTTTTCTTTATTTTGCAGGAAGTAGGAATGAGAAATAGAGGTCATACTCAGAAAGTAGGCACAATTTAGCTCTATGTAAGGAACTGATGAAAGACAATTTAGTTAGGAGGCCTCCTGACACATGGGAAGTCTTTGTTTTGTGAAAATGGGAAGTCTTTCAAATATTCAGTGTATTTGCACAATTTTTTCAAAACTATTTGGACAACGTACCTCTTTCAATTAAAAAACAAATGACTTGGTGTTTATTTATAAACTATAAGTATGTATTACTGCAGAAATGTTGTATTATATAATAAAAATTAGACATAAAAGACACAAAGGTGAAATAATTAAAATATTATAATCGTACATCTTACTTTTAATGGTACAAAATAGTTTTGCTTTCAATTGAATATGAGTGTTTTTTAAATAAAAAGAGTGGGGTTGATAATGATTTAATTTTTTTTTAATCTTGCATATGTTCTGTCAATTTGGACAGATTTATAAATTATAATTGCTTTAATAATTAATAATTCAATTCATTTGATTTATATATTTACCCATGCATATGACTGTCTAAAGCTACTTTATTGACAGCTATACAAAATAAAAGCCAAGATGGCATATTGAAATCAAGAAGCTGCTCAAGCTTTCCAAGTTTCCCTCAAAAACCAAATGAAACCAAGGCTCTAAAATGTTCAAAAAAATGAAAACACTCCAGCTAAAGATAGATTGGAAATCTTCAAGAAACATCAGCCTCAATAGGGTGAAAGGGATATTCAATCTAGCTTAGACAGAGTCTGGAAAAGCCAGTGAGAGGGTCTCAATCGAGCAGATCAGCAACTGAGACCCTTGGTCCTGCTCAGTACTGGACTAACAGTAGAATAGTCTCCAGTCCCAGGTTAGAAAACAAATTCTGGGAAAGCAGGATGTTTCCTAGAAAGAGCAGATATAGCTATCCCTGCAAAAACAAGGAGCCACTGTGTTCAAAGCCAAGGCTTAGAATTGCACAGAAAGCTTGGGACAATGCCCCCTTCACCACAAGAGTAGAGCTTACCATAAAAGTAAAATAAGAGGAAATACAAAAAGAAAAGGAAAGAAAATGAGCAAAAAACAGAAAAGAATCTTGACCAGAGAAAACTACTATGGTGATAGGGAAAACCAAAATACCAACTCATTTGAGGGCAAAATGTCCACAGAAGAAATCTCATAGAATGATATGAATTGGTCTCAAGTCCAAAGAAATTTCTTAGAAATGTTCATAAAAGACTTTAAAAGGCAAATAAAAGAGATGGAGGAAAAATGAGAAAAGAAATGAGAGGTTTGCATTAGAGAATCAACAAAAATACAATTGGCCAAATACAAAAAATCCACTAAAGAAAACAACACATTCAAAAGTAGAATTAACCAAATGGAAAAAAAAAAAGATACAAAAACTAAGTGAAGAAAATCACACATTAAAATCTAGAACAGGGCAAATGGAAGCTAATGACTCTATGAGATATCAAGAATCAATGTAAAAGGGGCAGAGCCAAGATAGTGGGGAGTAGACAGGTCTTTCTCTGAACTCTTCCTGGCTTATCTCATACTGATACCAGCTTAAATCTTTGAATGGATTTTTGAGTTTAAGACTCCACAAATATTTGGAGGGTAACCAATTTCCAGCAGAAAATATTTTGGAGAAACTACAAGGAAGGCTTTTCTCAATCAGGCAGCTAGGAGTGGGGGTAGGGAGGATGAAGCACAGGTGCAGCACAGTGCATCGAGTTGTTTCCAGGATAATCCACCAAGAACAAGTAGGATTTATACCAGGAATGCAGGTCTGCTTCAATATTAGGGAAATTATTAGTATAATTGACTACATCAATAACCAAACTTGCAGAAACCTTATGATTATCTCAACAGATGCAGAAAAAGCATTTCACAATATTCAAAATCCATTCCTATTAAAAAACACTGGAAAGCATAGGAATTAATGGGATTTTCCTTAAAATGATCAGTAGCATCTATTTAAAACCATGAACAAGCACCATATGTAATGGGGATAAACTAGAACCATTCTCAATAAAGTTAGAGTTGAAATGAGTTTGCCCACTATCACCATTATTATTCAATATTGTCTTAAAGAAGTTACCTATAGCAATGAGAAGAAAAAAGAAATAGAAGGAATTAGAGTAGATAATAAGGAAACAAAATTATCACTCTTAGAAAATGATATGATAGTATACTTAGAGAATTCTAGAGAATAAACTAAAAAACTACTAGAAACAATTCATAACTTTAGTAAAATTGCAGGATGCAAAATAAATCCACATAAATCAATGGAATTTCTTTATATGTTACCAACAAATTATATCAGCAAGTAATGCAAAAAGAAATTCCACTTAAAATAACTGCAGATAATATAAAACATTTGGGAATTGATTTGCCAAGATAAAGTCAGAAACTATATGAACACAATTCCAAAATTCTTTCTACACAAAGAAAGTCTGATATAAACAATTGGCAGAATATTAAGTGCTCATGGGTAGGACTAGCTAATATAATAAAAAATGACTCTACTTAAATTAATGTATTTATTTGATGCCATACTAATCACACTCCCAAGAAATTATTTTACAGAGTAAGAAAAAGTAATAGCAAAGTCCATCTGGTGAAAAAATAGGCCAAGAATTTCAAGTGAATTAATGAAAAAAAAAGTGGAAATGAAGATAGCCTAGATGTACCAGAACTAAAATTATATTATAATGTTGTAGTCATCAAAATAATTTGATATTTGCTAAGAAATAGATTGGTTGATCACTGGAATAGATTAGGTTGACAAGTCAGTGTCTTTGTGATCTGGTGTTTGATAAGCCCAAAGACCCCAACTTCTAGAATAAGAACTCACTATTTGACAAAAAATGCTTGAAAAATTGAAAATTAGTATTGCAGAATCTAGGCATTGACCCACACCTAAAACCCTATACCAAGATAAGGGTAAATGGCAAAGTGATTTAGATATAAAGAAGTATACTGTAAGCAAATTAGAATAATAGATAGTCTATCTCACAGGTCTATGGAGAAGAAAGAAATTTGTGAACAAAAAAGAACTAGCGTACATTCTTGAATGCAAAATGGAAAACTTTGATTATATTGTTAAAACTTTTATAAAAATAAAACTAATGCAGACAAGATTAGAAGGGAAGTAGTAAAGTGGGAAAAAATGTTTACATCTAAGGGTTTTAGTAAAGGCCTTTTTTCTAAAATATATAAAGAACTAACTCAAATTTATAAGAATACAAGCCATTCTACAACTGATAAATGATCAAAGGATATAAATAGACCATTTTTAGATGAAGAAATTAAAATCATTTCTAGGCATATGAAAAAAATGTTCTAAATCATTAGTGATTTAAATGCAAATTAAGACAACTCTTAAGTACCACTACACACTATTCAGATTGGGGAAGATGATAGGAAAAGATCATAATTAATATTGGTGGGTAGTGGAAAAACTAGGACATTAATACATTGTTTCTGTAGTTGTGAAATAATCTGAGTATTCTGGAAAGGAATTATGTCCAAGGGCTATCAAATTGTGCCTACCCTTTGATCCAGCAGTATCTCCACGGGCCTTTTTGTAGTGACAAGGAACTGGAAACTGAGTGCATTTTCAGTGGGGGAATGGCTGAATAAGTTATAGTATATTAATGTTTTAAAATAATATTTTTCTATAAGATAAGATCAGAAGTATGATTTCAAAGAGGCCTGGAGAGACTAACATGAACTGATGCTGAGTGAAGTGAGTAGACACAAGGGAATATTTTACACAGCAACAGCAAGATTGTGTGATGATCAATTCTGGGGACATGGCGCTTTTCAATAGTGAGGTAATTCAAGACAATCCCAATGGTCTTGTGATGAAGAGGGCCATCTGCACTCAAAGAGAGCACTGTGGGAACTGAGTGTGCATTACAACATTTTATTTTCACTTTTTAGTTGTTGTCAGCTTGCATTTTGCTTTCTTTCTCATTTTTTTCTTTTTTATCTAATTTTCTCTTTGCAGCATGATATATGTGGAAATATATTTAGAAGAATTGCCTATTTTAAACCTATATGGATTACTTGCTGTTTAGGGGAGTTGCTGAGAGAAAGAAGGGAGAAAAATATTGGAACACAAGGTTTTGCAAGGATTAATGTTGAAAACTATATGAGTTTTGAAAATAAAAACCTTCATATTAAAGAACTCCTCAAAATCAAATGCAAAAAGGCAGATAGAGTAAAAGCTTCCTTTCCAGACCATGGTGCAATAAAATTATATTAAATAAAGACCAGAGAAAGATACACTAAAAATCAATTGTAAATTAAATAATCTAATTCTAAAGAATGAGTAGGTAAAACAACAAATCACAGGAACAATCTATAATTTGATCCAAAAGAATGATGATAATCAGATAATATAGCAAAACTTATGAGATGCAGCCAAAGCAGTGCTTAGAGATAATTTTATATCTCTAAGTAGTTACATGAGGGGAGCAATTTGCAGCTATGCCCAAAGGATTATAAAACTGTGCCTACCCTTTGACCCAGCAGTGCCATTACTGATTCAATATTCCAAGGAAATCACAGAAGAAAGAAAAGCACCCACATATGCAAAAAATGTTTGTAGCAGCTCTTTTTGTGGTAGTAAAGAACTGGAAAATGAGTAAATGTCCATCATGAGTAACATGATATATGAGTATAGTGGTATATAAGTAATAGAATTTTATTATTCTGTTAAAAAATGATGACCTCTGCTGATTTTAGAAAAGCTTGGGAAAATTTATATGAAGTGATACTGAGTGAAACAAGCAGAATCAAGAATACATTGAATACAACAACTACAAAAATGTGTGATAATCGGCTATGAAATAACTGGATCTTTTCAGTGGTTCAGTGATCCAAAGAAATCCCAATAGACTTTGGACAGAAAATACCATCTGCTTTGAGACAAAGAACAAAGAAGATTGAATTTAAATCAACACATGTTGTTATGTTCACTTATTTTTTTTCTGTTTTTTTAAAACTGTCTCATGATTTTTCCCTTTTGCTCTGATTTTTATTTCCCGAGAAGATACATAAAGCAAGGTGAATTAAAAATAAATAAATTTACCAAAAAGAAGAATGGGAAAAAGCAAAAGAACAAGGGAAGAAAAATAACCTAAATATTAAAAAAATATTTATAGCATCTCTCCTGTGAGAGAAAAGAATTAGAAACCAGAGGGGATGACCATCAATTGGAGAATGACTGAATAAATTGTGGTATACAATTTTTATGGGAAAAATAGTTATATGAATAAAATATAGAAAAAGAAGATCAATGAATTGGGCATGTAACTAAAAAACCTAGGAAAAAAAACAAATTAAAAAACTCAATTAAATACCAAATTGGAAATACTGAAATTTAAGGGAAAAAATAATAAACCTAAACCTAAAAAGACTATTGAACTAATTAATAAAAATAAGAGTTGGTTTTATGAAAAAAAAATCGACAAACCTTTCTTTAATTTAATTAGAAAAAGTAAAGGAAAAAACACAAATTATCAACATCAAAAATGAAAAGAATGAACTTATCACTAATGAAAAAGAAACTAAAGCAATAAATGAGGTTTTTTTTTCCCCCCCCAACGGTATGACAGCAAATCTGACAATCTAACTAAAATGGTTGAATATTACAAAAAAATATAGATTGTCCAGATTAATAGAAGAGGAAAGAAATTACTTAAATAGTCCCATTTTAGAAAAAGAAATTGATCAAGCTATTAATCAACTTCTTAAGAAAAAATCTCTAGGGCCAGATGGATTGTACAAGTGAATTCTACCAATTATTTAAAGAACAATTAATTCCAATACTATGCAAATTATTTAGAAAAATAGGGAAAGAAAAGTCCTATCAAATGTCTTTTATGACACAGATCTGGTGCTGATATTTAAACTAGAAAGAGTTAAAACAGAGAAAAATATATAGATGAATTTCCATGAATATCGATGTAAAAATCTTTTTTTATTATTAAAGCTTTTTATTTTCAAAATGCACCCACAGATAATTTTTAATATTGCCTAACCTTGTGTTTCAAATTTTCCCCTCTTTCCCCCCATTCCCTTCCCTAATATATTATAGTGTTCTGGTTGGTTTTCTGGAGGTCTCTGGACTAGCCTTCTTTTCAGTAGACTAATCACCACAAGAATAGGCAGGTGTTAAAGTTCAAATTATTTATTGCCTCCTTGCATGGGGCTGGCTAGCTTTCTTAAGGCCCTTTGGACTGGCCTTGGTCTCAGTGGGGGAAGCAGGAGGACAGGCCAGCCACCATGAGGCTGATGAAGATGGAATGAATCTCTCTGAGTTGGAGGGCTTGTTCTTCAGCCTCAGCCACCACAAAGGTGGATGGTGGAATCCCTGCTGGCTATTATAGACTCTATTATAATTACATCATCGTAGGTGTGAATCTTGTAGAACTATATTAAGTACTAAGTATATATACTGAACTAGAGACTATTAATCACCATGCTAAACTAGATAACCATTGTATTATTACCTTGTAATAATCCTTGTTTCAAGTACAAGAATTCTGGCCCATAACAATATATATTAAATCCAATATATGTATACATATTTGTAAAATTATCTTGCTGCACAAGAAGTATCAGATCAAAAAGGAAAGAACATGAATAAGAAAACAAAATGCAAATGAACAACAACAAAAAGAGTGAAAATGTTATGTTATGATCCACACTCAGTTCCTACAGTGCACTCTCTGGGTGTAGATGGTTCTCTTTGAACTGATCATTGAAACTGGCCTCAATCATCTCATTGTTGGAGTCATGTCATCAGAACTGTTGATGAAAAAATCTTTAAAATATTAGCAAAAATATTACAAAACTTATCACCTGGATAATACATTTGACTAAGTGGGATGTATACCAGCAATGTAGGACTAGTTCAATATTAAGCAAACTATTAGCATAATGGACCACATCAATAACAAAACCAACTAGAAATCATATGATAATCTGTATAGGTGCAGAAAAAGCTTTTGACAAAATATAGCATCCATTCCTATTTAAAAAAAAAAAAACCTAGAGAGCATAGGGATAAAGGGAGCTTTTCTTAAAAATAATAAGCAATATTTATCTAAAACCAATAATAAGCATTATTTGTTAGGAAGAGAAGCTAGACATATTCCCAATAAGATCAGGGGTTAATCATGGATGGCCATTGTCACCACTATTATTCAATATTGTACTAAGAAATGTTGACTTTAGCAATAAGAAAAAAAAAGAAATTAAAGGATTTAGAATAGGCAATGAGGAAATAAAACTATCAATCTGCAGATGATATGATGATGTATTTAGGCAATCCTAGAAAATCATCCAAAACCTTATCTGAAACAATTAATAGCTTTAGCAAAGTTGCAAGATATAAAACATAAACCCACACAAATCATCAATGTTTACACATATTACTGACAAAGCCCTGCAGCAAGAAATCTAAAGAGAACTTTCATTTAAAATAACTGTAGACAAAATAAACAATTTGGGTTTCTGCCTGTCAAAACAAATCCAAGAACTCTATGAACAAAATTACAAAACACTTCTCACAAAAATAATGTCTGATCTAAAAAACTGGAAAAAAATATCAATTGCTCATGGGTAGTCCTAGCTAATATAACAAAAATGGCAATTCTGGCTAACTTGGTCTACTTGTTCAATATCATACCAATCAAACTGCCAAAAAATATTTTATAGAAGTAGAAAAAATAATAACAAAATTCATCTGGAAGAACAAAAAGTTAAGAATGTCATGGGAATAAGTGAAAATAAAATACAAAAGATTGTAGCTTAGCAGTACAAGACCTAAGTTATATTATAAAGCAGCAGTCTTCAAAACATTTTGGTACTGGATAAGAAATAGTGTGTTGGAGTAAGTAAGTAGAATAGATTAGTTACACATGGAACAATAATCCTGGCCTATAGTAATCTAGTATTTTATAAACCCCCAACCACCAGCTTCTGTGTTAAATACTTACTATTTCACAAAAATTGCTGGGAAAACTGGAAAAAAATATGTCAGAAACTCAGTATAGAGCTACATCTCATATGGTCTACTTAAATACGGCCAAAATGATCACATTATTTGAGCATAAAGGGTGACACCATAAACAATTAAAATAGTAAGGAATAATTAACCCATCAGATCTTTGAAGAATGGAGAATTTTGTGACCAAAAAGAATTAGATAAAATTATGAAAAGCCAAATGGACAACTTTGATTACATTAAATAAAAATGCCTTTGCACAAAGAAAATGAACAAAAACAAGATTAAAAGCATGGTACAAAGCTGGGGAAAATATTTTATAACCAGTATTTCTGATAAAAGCATCATTTGTAATATATAAAGAATTGTGTCAAATTATAAGACTAGAAGTCATTTCCTAATTAATAAATGGTCAAAGATATGAACAGACAATTTTTACATGATGAAATTGAAGCCATCTATAGTCATATGAATAAATTCTCTAAATCACTTTTAATTAGAGAAATGAACATTAAAACAGCTCTGAGCTACCAACTCACACTTCTCAGATTGCCTAAGACAACAGAAAAAAGATAATAAAAGTTGGATGGATGCGGAAAAACTGGGACATTAAAGCATTTTTGATGGAGCTGTTAAATGAAGCAACAACTGTGGAGAACAATTTGGAACTATGCCCAAGGACTGTCCAACTGTGCATATTCTTTGATCCAGAAGTGACACTTCTGGCTGTATATCCCAAGGTCTGTATCACAAAGGAGGGAAAAGTATTCAGATATATAAACTGTTTGTAGCAGCTCTTTTTGTGTTAGGAAAGAATTGGAAAATGACTCTCTCCTTTTTTTTTTTTTTTCTGATTTTTCTCTCCCGACATGATTCATAAAGCAATGCATATTTAAAATTTATTTAATTAATTGAATAAACAGAATCAGATTTTATGGATTTCTCATGCCTAATATTTTTCAACCATTTTCATTATGATAATAAAGTCACTGGGAGGCCAGATTAAAACTTAAGCATGTGTGGTATTCCTTTCATTATCACAAGTTCATGGTAACACAGAGGATTCTTGAAAAGGGATCATAGGATTTTATATCTGGAACTAGAAGGAATCTTAGAGGTGGAGCCTAATTGCTTCATTAATAGATGAGGAAACAGGCTATAAAAATGATTTTTCTAAGCATCACACAGCTAGCAAGTGACTTGGACATATTTCAACCCTGATTTTCCTAAGTCCGATGCTTTATCCACTGAGTAATCTAGTTTTTATAAACAAACATTTTTCATCTTTATCCTGTTTTCTTCTTTCTCATTCCTTCTTGTAAAATGTTTTTATTCTGAATTTGATTAAAGCAAACTGTACCAAAAGAAAGAAAACTACACAAATAATGCTCAATAATAAGTTATGTCAGTGAATTTTTGTTTATATTAATCATAATGATAACTTTTCAGCAAAGGATTGAACTAATGAGTTTATTAGTATAGGAAATTCCAAGGTAAGAAAATTTCTTCTTCTAAGGCCTGAATCTTCTCTGATTTTATGTACTTAGAGAATAGCTTAGAAAACTAAGCAGTTAAGTGACTTGTCCAGTTACACAACCTGTATATATCAAAGGAAGGCCTTGAAACCTAGGTCTTGACTTCCAGGGGTGGAGCCAAGATGGCACAGTGAAGCCAAGAAGCTGCTCCAGCTCCCCCAGTTTCCCTCAAAAACCACATGAAACAAAGCTGGTGAACAAAGCCTAATGGAATGAAACCACTATCCGGCTCAAGATAGATTGGGGAAAAAAAAAGAGCATTCACACTGGGGTGAAAAGGAATATTCAGTCTTGCTCTAACACAGTCTGGAAAAGCAGTGTGAGTGTCCTAATCATAGCAGATCAGGAACTGAAACCCTGGGACCTAGTTCAATAGAGAAGCAGACCGGCGGGGCAGCCCCCAGTACCAACTCAGAAGACAAATTCTGGGAAACCAGGCTATTTTCTGAAAGAGCAGACAAAGCTACTCCCTGCAAACACAAGGGGCCAGCTCCTGTGCTCAAAGCCAAGGTACAGAACTGCCCAGGAAGCTTGGGAGAGCAGCATCTTTATCCCAGGAGCACAGCTTGACCATAAAAGTAAAACAACAAAAACAAAAAACAAACAAACAAAAAACCGGTTGTATACCAAAAGAAAAGGAAAGAAAATGAGCAAGAAATAGAAAAGAACCTTCACTCTACAAAGCTACTATGTATGGTGACAGGGCAGACCAAAAGATAAACTCAAAGAGGAGAAAATGTCCACAGTGGAACTCTCAAAAATAAAGCTTCAATATTCTGAACATGTAAACTTATTAAGCAATGCATGACAATAGTCAAGCAACCAGGACTAGGAAAGTTTCTCAACTAAGGTTTGAATTCTGAATAAAGGAGGAGACATATCTTTATACATTAAAAACCAATTAATCAGTATTAGGATTCTTACAAAGTGATAAGTCAGTTGTCTAATTTTAGCATCATGCTTAGCAGTTCTCTAGTTCAGAGTTCACACCTTTCACACCTTTAAGAGTTCACACATTAGTTCACACATTAGCATTAGAGATTCACAAGTCAGGAACCCACAGTCCCACTCTCAGAGGAGGAGTCAACCTTTGAGTTTACACCTCTAAAAAAGTATTTAAAAGGACGAGCCTCAGCGAGGAGTCAGTTTAGGAGATTGAGAAAGCAGGAGTTAGTTGGAGAAATTCAGAACCAGGATTCAGAGAGAGCTGGAGGTTGAAACTGGCAGAGGTAAAGGACAAGCTGCAAGAGCTCTTGGAACCAAGCAGAGAGATAGGCCTCTAAGAAAGCTAACGAGGCTATTTTGAAAGGGGGCAATAAAGGATTGAACTTTTAACAGCTGGCTGCATTTGAGTTGATTATTGATCTGAACTGAAACTAAGGCTGCCTCCAGAAGCCCCCAAGAAACCTGCTCCTGGAGAACTATCATATTTTAGAAAAGAAGAACATTACATCAGAGTAATTAGTTAAAAGAAAACAATACAACATTAGTTAATCTGATTTGTAAGTGAATGAAAATTTAGGGACTTTCAGAGTTGGGAGGGAGAAGGATCAGAGATACATTTTTGCAGTCCCCTAAATTCAGAAAAAGTCATGTGTCCCACTCCCCTAAAGTGTCTGTAAATAATCAAAGGAAGAAGGAAACTATAACTAATCAGTTATCAGATTAGAATGGGATCGGTTTTCAGATAAGACATTTTGCTTGAGATATACAATTGTCAGAAAACTCAGTATCAGTCTTTAAATCTGACTGAGTAAGCATAATCTAGGTCCTTGATTAAGGATTCCTAGGCAGTAAGGAGAGATGGTCAAGTTTCCTAGCCATGAAGGGCTGGATTCAAATACCACAATAACATTTTTACCCAGTTTCCATAACTGAATGAACGTTGGGCTGGATGCATAATTTAACAGAAAGCAAACCAAATTCACTCCAGAATTGAGTCACAAGATGGTGTTAGTGGTTTACTCAGTTCCCACAATTAACCACTTGTATTAATCCTCTCAATTCCTTCAAAAGCACGAACAGCTTATATGATCTTAAAAGAATTGAGTAGAAGATACAAACAAACAATATATTCAGGGACTATGAGAATGTAAATTAAAAGGAGAACAATCACCAAACACACACATACATACACACACACACACACATACACACACACACACACACACACAAACTTGAATGTTGAAATTTGAAAATTACAATTAATAAGTTTGTTTCCAAAGAAAGTATATCTCTGGGCTCCTTCATAATATTTGGGGAGGAGAGAATTTTACAGGATTAAAATATGGCATATAATATCAGATTATTTTCTTATCACTATCAATTTATTGATAGCTTTATTTTTTCTCCCTACTCCCCTTCATAATATGTTTTGTGTTAAGTGTGTTGCAAAGTATGGCTTTCTTGGAGAGAAGAGGAAGGAATGGTACAGGGGGAAATTCAGGAAATTAAAGATAAGAGATCAATAACATATTTTAAAATTAAGCATCAATGGAATGATTGAAGAACTCAGCTAATTGTATTAAAAGATCTATGAAAGAAGAACAGCAGAGAATAATTAATAAAATGTCATCTAGAGAAATCATAACTAGCATGAAGTCTGGGAACAGGCTTTCATAGGAGGAATTTGAAGGGTTTTGTTTTTGGACCCTTGAAATTAGACATTTCACTAATTTAATATTAACTTGTCTACTTCATGAAAGAAAAAGGAAATTGGAAGACTCAATTTATGCTGCAAATGGTAGCTCCAACAACATGGACAACTGGAAGAACTCAATGTATATTATTTAGAATCTTAATATTAGATCTAAATAATAGCAATTCAGTGTGCCAAAAGGCATTAAAGTTTCTACTACCCCTCTTTGTTTACTCAGGTGAAAGTCTTTAAGAATTAGAAAGTAATATTTTTCAATAATTCCTGGTATTTGGTACACTTTCACTTGAGAAATCACAATGAAATAATCAAAGATTCTATCTCATAGGTCTTAAGAATGATTCAATTGGTTCAAATAGAAAATAATATACATACTCAATAGGGGTATAGAAGTCTATCTTACTCTGCAAAAAAATAGGAGGGGAATGGGATATGGGAATGAGGGAAGAATGACAAAAGAGAAGACATATTGGGGGAGGTAGTGGTCAGTAGCAAACCATCTTTGAGAAGGGACATAGTAAAAGGAGAGAGAGAATAAATGGGGCAAAACACAATCAACAATAGTAATGGTAAAAAAAAAAATCAAAGCAAATTTCTCTGATGGAATATTATTGTTCTCTGGAAAACGATGAGCAGAATGATCCCAGGTGAAAAAAACAACCTAGTATGCCCTCCATGAACAAACTGAAATATACTGTATATAAAGTAAAAGCAATGTTCTGCGATGAGCAGCTGTAAATGACTTATAATGAAAAATCCTATCCAAACTCAAAGAAGGAATGGATCAGATCTGAATATAAATTAGAGCATTCTATGTTATTCTCTCTTTCTCTTTATTTTTAACTTAATTTTTTATGAGAGTTTTTATTTTCATTAGGGTGGGAGATCTATGTTTTCTTTCACAACTTTATTGTATGGGAATTTTTTATATAGCTTCACATATGTTTCCTTAATTGTAGGTGGGGATGAGGGAGAGGACCTAGAACCCAAAAATCTTCAAAAACAAATGTAAAAAAGTTCTTTTGAATGTAATTGTGAAAATATTTTTAAAAATAAAATAATTTGAAGTAAAAAAAATTAAAAATAGAAAAAAAGAATGATTCACACAATTTGTGTTCATAGCAAATTGACTTATACAATGGTACATAAATGTGCTATGCCTCAAGTCTATAGTTCATATACTGTTCAATGAAAATTTCTTACAACAGCAACTAGAATTTATATCATATTTTTAAGTTTATAGGAAACCTTACAAATATCTCATTTCAACCTCATAACAAACAGGAGGCATCTGCTATTATCAAATCTGTTTTGCAGATTAGAAAAGATTACACATATAAAAGTCTAAAGTCAGATTAGGAATTAGGTCTTTTTGATTCCCAAAATATAGAGGCCTTGTACCCAATATAATTAATTATCATTCACATGTAACAGCAACATTTTTAAGTTAATGCTTCATTAAAGTGAAATTCTTGTATGCTCAGTCATTATATTCATCAAATTTTATGTTATCATTTGCTAAAAAGTCATATTTATCTTTCTATTTATTAACACCTTTGTAAAATCTGCCCCCCCCAACTTCTATTAGTTATTTCATTTTTTGTTGAGATAACCTTCTCCAGTCCCTCAGATAAAAAGATCATTTCCTATGTCTATATGTATCAGTATTTCCTCAAGTATTTTGAAACTGAGCTCCACGATTAGAGGTTTTTTTTTTCTTTTTTCCTTTATTTTTTTTTTTCTCGCAATCCTTGTCTCTATATCTCTTTGAATATTATGGAACTGATTCTCCACTAAATATTATCACACTGCTTGACCCTGTCATAGAAGTTGCCTTGAGTCCTGAAAACTTGAGTACTGAAGACAGTATCATTGGAATTTGAGTTCTTTAGGAACCTACCAGATTCGAAAAGCTCTCAATATGGATCCAGCAGTGGGCAAAGATTAATGTACCTGTTTATGATGAAACTGATAACTAGAAGACTGGTTATTAAGAAAAAAAAACTTTTGAAACAACTCAATTCATTCCATGATACATTTGTTAGGTCTACTAGATTCTGTGAACTTTACAATATGTACACAGATAAATTATATAGCATATTTGGGGGGATGAGTTCAGTTTGGGCAATTTCTACAGTCTAGAATCTCTCTCTACCTCAGTTGGTAACTTCATTTCAACATATATTCTTAGAGAATTATTTGGGAGAATGATAATATATTAACTTATCCTTAGTCATACTACTAGTATTTATGAGAAGCAGCACTTGAATCCAAGTTTTCCAAAAATAACTTTAGCCACCATGTAATTTAATATCTTAAATACAAGGTACAAAGTAATCTCAAAGTAAGTCAAAATAAAACATTAACAGCATGAGAAAGGATCATATAAGTGGTAGAATCCTTTGAATGAAGCTAGAAATTAAAAAATGTAGCAGTGACAAGAGATTGATTTCCACACATGAGAGAATGTGGCATATTGGGGAAAAACCTTGGCCTTGAATCAGAGAATGTGAATTTAAATATTAATAATGATAATCACCACCATCATCATCCTTATATAGTACTTTAAAGTTTGTAAAGTTTTTTACATATATTATCTGATCCTTATACCAGCCTTTTGAGGTAGGCACAATTATAAAATCCATTTTACAGAAAGAAAAATGGAATGAGAGATGTTAAGTGATTTATACAAAATCACACAACTAGAAAATATTTGAAGTTAAACTAAGAATTCGTTTTTTCCTCCTAACTCCAACTTCAGTAATCTATTCTGTTTAACACCTTACATCTCAGATAAAGACCCTGTGATTTCTCGGTCTCGTCTGTGAAATGAGAATATTGGTTTAGTGTCTTTTTAGGGCTCTTTTAAGCTCTAAACAGAAGATAGCATGCTGCCTTCATACTGGTTGACTGGAACCCAGTATGAAGAGAAAGGAATGTGAAAGTAGTCTAGAAATATTTGTTGCCTACCACCTTCTTCTTCTAGCCATAAGTGATCTATCCTTCTTTGTCAAAGTATCACAATTTGTTTTATATTCCTCTCATATCTCAAGTAGTAAACAAGTTTCTTGAGAGCAAGAAATAGTTTTTTAATTTTTTATTTTGCCTTTGTAGCCTCCACACCTGATACAATACTTTGAACAGGGCAGAAAATATATTGATGCTCCATAGATTGTATTGTATTATATTTCAATCCATCATCTAAGATTTGGAGCAAATGTAGGAGAACTTAATCTAATGGCATCACATCCCATACAGAATATTAAATTCACTGTAAAAATCAGTCTGGGTGTCTTGGATGAGGGTATGAAATAAACTTGGCAATATTTAAAAAGTAGTCTGCTGAGAAACAGAATGTTAAACCAATCTGGAAAAAAAAAAAAAAAAAACAGGACATCTGCTTTTCACCATCATTGGCTGCATAATAGTAATAAATACATTCAGTAATAAGTGTAAAAAAGCTTGATGATAATCCCCAAACCGATGAAAATGATAGCCATACTTAATCTATCTGTCAAATATGACTTCTTTAGGCATTAGGTCATTAATCTGATGAAGCAGAATTATAGATAAAAATCTTTCATAGCTACAGGAAGCTAATGTTTTTTAATTATGGGAAATTAAAGTATGAATTATAAACTTTAATTTATTAAACATACAGTATTATATTTTCAAAGAATCCTTGGCCTCTATGCTTGCTGATCAAGTGGCAATCAGGAAAAACAATTTACATACTGATAATAATTGATTTGTTGTTCCTTCTTGTTCTAACAAAGCCATTTCCTTTTTGTTTCTCAAAGCAACTGGGAAGATTTCTTCCCAGTAACATATTCCAAGAAGCATACAGATCATTTTAATGTTATAACATAAAAGGAAGGAGGAAATAAGAAAAGTCTAGGAGGAAAACTAGAGAACATTTAAGTTTGCCTATAATAAGTATAAATGGAAGTTATGTGGCACAGTGGATAGAGTACAAAACCTGGAGTCAGGAAGTCTTCTATTCCTAAATTCAAATGGGCCCTCAGAAACTTATGAGCCATGTGACCCTGGGCAAGTCACTTAACCCTGTTTGCCTCAATTTCTGCATCTCTAAAATTAATTAGAGAAGACAATGTCAAACCATTCCAGTAGTTTTGCCAAGAAAATCCCAATTGAGATCACAAAGTCAGAAGCAATTGATAAATGACTGAACAGCAACAATAAATAATAAAGATTAAGCCACAGTAAGTTGCTTTTCCTTTTCATTTTTCAAATTCCTATTACTATAATGGGTATCTAAAAATGTGATAGAATATTATTTACATTTCCCTTTGTTCTCTTATTTGGAAAGGTCTATTTATTGGACACTCCTTATGGTTGCAACAAACATAAGTGCTTTATATAGATATCCCTTCAATGAATTTATATGATGGGAAGTGGTGATGTACAAAAAACACCTATTGGATCGAGAGTCAGAGAATATGGATTTAAAGCCCAGATTTCTCATTTCCTACTATGTGATTTTGAGAAATTCATTTAACCTATCTGATTCTCTTTAAGATCACTTCCATATCTAAATTTAGGATAATATGAAAAGTAGAAAAGTTCAGTAGTGAGATGAAAATCAAGATTTTTTCTTTTCCCTCTCTTTTTTTTTTTTGTTTATGTATATAGCTACTATGCTCAGTAAAGTATGTGTATCCTTACCAAGAAGCAAGTGGCATGGAAAATATTTCAGTACTTCCATGAATTTTTGAGCTCCTCAGTATATATATTGCCTCTATTAATGCAGATAGCTAACATTCTATGACTTTATATGTGGCTTAATTCTTATCTTTATCTTTCCAACAGTCTTCCATAGAGGGTTTTTCCAATTCATCAGAATTTTCTCTGCATTTTAGAATACCCTTTGAATGCCAGTAAGCATTGAAGCTATACATTTCAATCCATTTGATGCATGAATGGTTGCCTTCCTTTCTATATGTCTTTAGTATGGCTTTTATTACTTGTATGATTTGCAATTACAATCTGGGAGCCACATGTATATTACACACAATGTATGAATGCCTATTCACTCTATGGGATGGCTCACGTACCAGTCTGCCATAGACCTTGAAATTTTATATCCTAAAACAAGAATTATCCCTGTACAATTATACCTAACCCTGTTTGTGGCCCTAGGGTAAACATTTGGGGAATACATTTCCCTTATTCTTCTCTTTGTTCTTGAACAACAAAATCATTTTCATTTACAAAATCAACTATTCACAATGGCAATGATAATAAATAAAAATAGCTAGGATTTCTATATTTTAAAACTTTCAAAGCACTTATTTCATTTTTGTCCAAAATATCATTCCTCACTTCCATTTCACAGATGAAGAAATTATGGCAGGCAGTGATTATGTGACTTGCACAAAAACATATTGCAAGTATCAGAGGTAATATTGAAACCTCGAGGTCCAGTGTTCTATCCCTTGTAATATAATAGATAATGCTGACTTAAAAATATTAAATGCAAATATTTACTTAGCAATGACACCAGAAATAAGGTCAATTAAGTTACTCATACATTAAGGTAAATGCAGAAAAAATAAATGTAGCCAATTCCATATATAAACCTCAGTCACAGTGTCCTACTAACACATGTAGTGTGTGGAGGACTGAATGGACACATGTTCACAGAACCTTGACAAGGAAGCAGATAAGGGCGGAAAACTCAAATGTATAAGATAATTCACACTTTTGGACTGCAGTCTGGATGTCCAATAGAGCATCTATATCAAACAAAGCCAAATCTATACTAACCACTTATCAACTAATTCACACCGTTCTTAAGATCATCAAATATTCTTCTATTATAAAATTTATGATGTATTTACAATCTCTTTTAACTTACGCTCATCCTTTAAAGGGTTTGGGGAAATTGTTAAACTCAATTGAGAGAACAACTCACTTTAAGCTGAAGATATCTTTAGTCTGACTGAGCAATACAAGCCCCAAAAAAGACTTTCATGCACTAGAGTATTTCATCATCCAATCAGATTATCACAAGCAGAGTTCACAGCAAAATATCTTAGATTAATTCTCTAGACAAGATAAACTTGCCTAGTTAGTTCTTTACTAGTCAGGATTCTACATCATCTAAATAAATTTTAATAGATCTTCTTTTACAACAGCGGTTCTCCCTATTACCTTTTTTTTTTTTTTTTTGTATATAAACCCCTTTGTGAATTGATTGTAATATATGAATCCCTTCTCATTATATTGTTTATTTCATCTATTAATAATTGAAAGAAACACTACATCTGAGAGAGGGGTTGGTGAAAATAGATGTATGAATAAGCATATATGTATAGGTGCATATACATATACATATATGTATATTTCAACTATATGCATATCAACTATGTGTATTTCCACAATCACAGATGCCTTGGAAATTGACTATAATCTCCTTGGAAGATTTGGGGACCTAAGATTAAGAATGTTTTTTATTACTATCTTTAAAACATTTTTCTTTACTATTTTTCTCTCTTTAAACAAAGAGGGCAGCAAGTAATTAGAAGCAATTCTGCCAGGCTTTACCACTCTACTTCTAGATGTCACTGAAGGGCAATATCTGAACTGAAGCTATATTCCAGTGAGTGCTAAGTTTCATTCAGTCATGCACTAATACCTGAACAATTCTTGTCAGACGACTGCTTCTGCTGCTATTTGTTGCTATTGCTCTCTCTCTCTCTCTCTCTCTCTCTCTCTCGCTCTCTCTCTCTCTCTCTCTCTCTCTCCCTTTCCTTCTCTCTCTCTCTCTCTCTCTCTCTCTGTTTAACAAACATTACAGTCTTTGGATAACCTGATTTGTCTTTCTGTTCTGCCATTGCTGATCATTCTAGCATCTTTAATGTCTTCCTACCTACCTGTTTAATCTCTTCATCAGACACTTTTAATGATCTAAATCAGTTTCTTAGCACTCAATGACAAAATTTTCACTTATATAGGTAAAAAAGGCGAGATATTTCTGATACAAAACAACAATCTAGTTCTTATTTAATCATCTACTACATTTATATGATTTTTGATTTTTGAGCTTAGCCTTTTAAAGCTTTAAGTATTTATATTTAAATCATCTGACGAAACACAGTCCCAAGTTAGTTTTTATACATTGATAGGGAATATTGTTAAATTTTGTGGGGGGAATTGGGGGTAGAAGAGTACATGATTTTGTTGACTTTACCCAAGGTTTGTGCTGAAATATTACAATCAAGACCAAGACAAGAGACTTAGTCCAAGGCTCCCATTATCAATTACTGAGGGAAAGAGAAATTAACACACATACTTTTCTTGCTAAACATTAGCTTCCTTAGCATAACATCACTAGCAGTTCAATTGATACTAGTAGTCACTGAATCTACCTTGATTCTTGTTTAATTCATATGTCAAATTAAGATAATATAAGTATACTTCCTACTTTACAGGGTTGTTATGAGGTTAATGTTTTCTGAATTATGAATATAAATATGAACTATAAAGTGGGGATACTGGACATGGTGATACACACACACATATGTATTATATAATACTATATACATTATTATATGTTATATATATAATATATATACATTTTCTTAAAGCCATAAATCTGTTATTCCATGATCTTGTATACTAGCTCAATGTAGAAGACACAAGAAAATAGTCACAAAAGTATCAGACAAAATTACCAGACTCACACCAGCTGTGTGATGCTTAGCAGACATTTATGTCTGATTCAGTGCTTAGAGAAAATTTAATTTTCTCCTCTTGCATACATCTTAAAGTTTATTTTCTCTTTGTTTCACAGCTTGAGTTCATTCTTGGAATAAGGTTTCTAGGTCCCAGGAGTAAATGTCTTTTAGTTTCGGTAATCCTAATCTGGGGAAGAAAAATTCTCTGAAATTTCACACAATGTGTACAAAGAGATGTTTTAATAATTCTGAGAAAATGTCACAATTGTCATTGTTGTGTCATCCAGGCCTTCTTGTGGTTCATAACTTCTCTACTACTGAAGACAGTATTTGCTTTTTTTTCCCCCAAATTCATTTTTGTTTAATGGAATTCTCAGCAAATCTGAAGGAAAATGAAGGAATGACACTGAAACTTTAGCAGAAATGGAAAATAAGACTTCTACATTTCACTTGTTTCTTTGTACCTTTAAACAAAAAGATAATCATACAAGGCTCTCATGTAAGGTATTTTCAATTTCTTAACTGTCTTATCTTTCCCCTAACATATGTAGCTGCTCTTCTTCCCTATATCAGGGTTAGTTTTTATACATTGATAGAGAATATTGTTAAATTTTGTGGGGGGAATTGGGGGTAGAAGAGTACATGATTTTGTTGACTTTACCCAAGGTTTGTGCTGAAATATTACAATCAAGACCAAGACAAGAGACTTAGTCCAAGGCTCCCATTATCAATTACTGAGGGAAAGAGAAATAGCTTCTTTAAGGATTAAGAAACAACAGAATTTTATTAATATTAAGGTGGTTGCCAAGTGGTTCAGTGCATAGAGTGAATAATTTTAACTATGATGGGACTCTCAATAGTATTAGGAATATTAAGGAAAAAATGAAGGTTGGGGGAAGAGGAGGGAAAAGCTAATGAGATCAGTTTTTTACTTGTTTAGCTTAAGATGTCTAGAACACATCCAGTTCAAGATATACAACAAGTAGATGGAGAAATGAAAACTGAAGTCAACATTTGTCATCTATTTAGTAAAGATTATCAAATCCATATGAGCTGATGAGATAAGCAAGTGAATTAGAATAGAGGAAGAAAGTGTAATAAGCAGAGTAGAGCACTCATCAATAATTATGGTTATTGGATACAAAGCAGATGAAGATCAAGCAAAGGAGACTGAGACAGGAATGAGACAGGTAGGAAGATTTTTGGCCAGTTGAGGAGGTTGAAGTGCCAGGAAGAGCAGGACTGTTTCAAGTTCAATCCTCTTCTAGTTTTCTCTCTGTAAACACAAGCTCCAATCTAGCTGCTTTGTAATGCTTTCAGATGACCAGATTCTTGTAAGCTCTTTGGAAAACCCTGAATTAATTACTAACAGTGCTACTTCTAAAACTGTATTGTTTTTCAGTCATTTGTTGCACCTGAGGCTGCATTTCCCTATTTGAAGTTTTCTTGAAAAAGATTCTGGAGTGGTTGCCTATAAACTTCTCTGGCTCATTTTACTATTACAAAAACAAGAGAAACAATTTTGCTTTCTTCCCTGTTAAGCAATTCATAATTAATCAACCTAGGTTTCTACCACAACTAACTTTTAAGTTATCAGATCTTGGTACCAATAAATATTGTGCTCTTGCTTGGTTGAGTGTTGCACAGCCCCCTGCACTAATGATGACTTATCCTAGGGACCATCTGTTTCTTACTTCTTTTGCCAGGCAGTGACACTGAAGAGTTTTGTTGTACTGAATTTTCTGGGTTTTAACCCCCATCAGACTTTTGCTTTTGAAGGGCTGTGGCCAACTGGTTGTTGATGTCTATCAATCTTCCACCTCCTAGACCTGAATTGTTTCCATGCCACTAGAAAGAGGAAGTGGTGAATAAGGTATAGGAGTGGGTTTTATTGTAAGCCTAGGTTATGTTCCTGTGTCTACAAGTGCAACTTAATTGTGGATACTTTGGGAGATGAAATAGGGATGCTGAATAAACTCAAGTTCTGTGAATGTCAGTTCTTGGATTTGGGAATTTTTTTGTTGTGTTTTGTTTATTCTTACCTTCTTTTGGATTTTGAGTGTCATAGTCCATAGAAATAATTTTTGAAGTTGACTCTTCTTTGGCATATAATTTCTTTTGAGGGATATTTGAAAGATCTTGCCGATCAAGAAACTATTTCTCAACCTTATTTCTCATGCGACCTGGAAGTCATATTAGTGACTTTCCTCTGTTGATGTGCCAAATTTATTATATCTATAGATCATTGTTATTTATATATAATTATTTGTATATTTGTTATTTGTGCATTGTTTTATTCATTAAACTGTGAGATCTTCAAAAGCAAGGATTTTTATAGGAAAGGGTATATAATGAGAATATCTGTCTATCTATCTCTAGTGCTTAGCACAGTTCCTGGAACATAATTAACACTTAATGAATTACTGTGAACTGAATAACCAACTGGACTAACACACATACTTTTCTTGCTAAACATTAGCTTTCTTAGCATAACATCACTAGCAGTTCAATTGATACTAGTAGTCACTGAATCTACCTTGATTCTTGTTTAATTCATATGTCAAATTAAGATAATATAAGTATACTTCCTACTTTACAGGGTTGTTATGAGGTTAATGTTTTCTGAATTATGAATATAAATATGAACTATTAAAAGGATAGTGTCAGAACCTGTGATTGCATTAGTACAGTGAAGTTTTTGTATCTGTAAACTATTATAATTGTAGGAAGCTCTTTTTAAAGTCATTAAAATTGCATTATTATATTAGTAAATTAGAGAAAATGTGGAAGGGGGAAACAGAGGAAACTTCCATGATTGTCTATCCATACAGCATCCATGATTCAAAGATCTCCCTAAAGTTAGGGGGCATGGTTGCAACTACATCATAGTAGGATTGAGGTACCTACTGGAAAAATAGTGAACTTATGAGAGGTGTGTTGTATCCCATGGTATCAGGAAGATATTGCACAGATACGGAAATGAGGACTAAACCTGTGATTTCATTGGTATAAAAAATCCTGAATAAAGAAATTCTCCCAAATACTTTCTCTATAACATATTCTTAGCAAGTTGCCTAGTTCTAGACCACTGAAATGTTAAATGTCTTACTCAGGTTTATGTATGTGTCATAAGTAAGACTTGAACTCAGGTTTATTTGATTCATATAATGGTACCAGGATGCCTCTCTTGTACATAATATTAGCTAGAATATAATGAAGACAGAATCCCAAGCTTTGACACTAGTTCTTTTGAAATTTTCCATTGTATAAAGGAAATGGGTGAAAACATTTATTTTTTTTTATTTTTTATTTTCAATGATCTACTTTCAGACATCTGATTTCAATAGCAAATATGCCCAAAATGCACATTTACTGGTGCCTATCAACTTAGTAAGTTTCCATCTTGAGATAAATGCCAAACAAATGTAAGAGGAATGCATCTGTCAAATAATTTAGTCCTGAGTTTCATTTTCTTTGTCTTTATTTTATAAGGCCTTACTCTTTTACTGATTCTGTACATTGTCCCCTTTCAACAGTGAGCAAATGCAAATTAATCACTAGTTCATTTTCAGTTGTATGGAGAAAAGTTTTACAATCTACATTTGAAACTTAAGTTAGGTTCATGTTTCGCTTATTGTTGTGCATTTCATTATTATTATAATCCATTTGTCTTAGATCCTAAGGCAACTTAAATTATTTAAAAACAATTATACTTAAAAATATTAGAATGCTGGCCAACATTCTAAAAATGAAACTTTTTAAAGAATATGATTTTAAAATTAAAATCTAACCTTCTTTAAAAACTTCCAAGGGAGAGGTGAGATCTTTTAGTATTCAGATTAATATGGAAATAATCCAAAATATTATTTTCCCATGAATGGTCAAATCCCAGCATCTTCATTAATTTGTTCTTCTTAAATTTTCTTATTTCCAGACCAAGCCCCTCCCAGTAAAATGTCAGTCAAATGAAGGGAAACACCAAACACTGTTTTTTTTTTTTTGTTTTTTTGTTTTTTTTTTTTGCAGTGTACTATCATAAAACTATTTAGCACAGGTGTCTGTATAATTGTGAGAAACTGAGAAAATCAATGTTTAATGGCAAACTATCATTTCTACTCCTGAGTATCATGGAGCTAGAATATAAAACATAGGAATATTGGCAGGAGTAGGCCTTGTTAACTTATCCCCTCCTTGCCCACGCTCCCTATGCTATTTCAGCTGTTGCATTGCTATTATTGTCTTAAGGCACGTTTTAAAAAAAATAAAAACAGACTTTTTCTGGGCTCCAGAGTTTCCTGTGTAGCAGCAAAGTACATTACCTATCATCCACAGGTGTACACCACATGAAGTGGTGAAATGTGATTTTCAGAGATGGGATGACAGATCTATATCCATAAGGTTCCAACCCAGGGTGTATTCTCCATCTGGTTCAGAACAAAGCATTGGTTGTTGCAGATCTAAAGGTACAAATATGTCTTTATCTTGAGGAACTGTCCAAGAGGAAGGTTGACTTAGTATGAATCTGGGAAATCGAAGTGTAAAATTTACCTTAGATGGAAATTGACTATCACCTACCAATCTAATAGTTTTAGAGTTTTACCCACATATGTTTTTGCACATTTAGGCCCAATTTCCATTCCTGAGAGTAAGTCAAACTTTATCAACTAATCTAGATAGTGAAATTCACGTCTCAAAACTTAGTGAGTCTAGTTAGGGCATAAGGATGTATGATTTCACAGACATAATGATCTCCAGATTGAGAAAAACTCTTTTTATCAATGCAAGTTCATAATTCCTATGCTATATATTGTATTTAACATATATTTCTACCAAGTTTAACATATTATATTGAACTACTTGTCATCTAGGAGAGGTCATGGGGGAAGAGGGGAAATTGAAACACAAAGTTTTGCAAGGGATGATGTTGAAGAATTGTCCATGCATATTTTTTGAAAAATAAATTTAAAAAAGCTTTAAAAAACATTTCTATGCTACCTACAGTCTCAGAATATTGTTCACAGGATGAAGATATTTAGTGATTTGCCCAGGATCACTCAGCTAATATATATCAAAGAGAAGATTTGAATCAGATCTTTCTGATTTTAAAGCTGTCTATTCCCTATATCACATTAACTGTCAATTACATGTTTTGTTTTGAGAAGAGCAATCAAGATTTCCAGAGAACAAATGGACTTCTAGGACTAAAAATTAAGTCTCCTGGTTTTACCAAGGTAATGAAAACAAGACACACTCAGATCAAAAGATACAAAAGAAAGCAAAATTGGCCAACTGGGAAAAGAAGCACAAACTAACTGAGGAAAATTATTCCTTAATAATAATATAATAATAAAACTGTCATACTCATATTGCTTAATGTTCTGTCACTTAATCATGATATACCACAAAATTTTTCTCTGAGTAACCATTTTTTTCTAACACTACTATACCCAGAGACTATTGGGGGGGATCTGTTTTCCTACTTTAGCATTAGTACATCCTTCTCTGTAACACCACTGCCATATAATTGCTTCACTCAATTTGTCCCACATTAAAGATTTTCTAATTACAGCTCTAATGGCAACTTGTGGTCCTATGTGAATCCAGAAAGCCAATTTGGAGAACAATTTAGGAGAAACAGGCATAAGTCATAACAGATACATAGGGAAGTGGATTAAGTAAGCTGCTGCATCAGAGAATAGTATTCTGTGTTATTTCACCTTATATTGGGTGATCTGATAAATGAATTTTTTCAGTGAGGAGGGCTACTGGCAAATCTCAAGTAGAAACATTTTATTGGATGGGAGTTCCACCAGACTGTGATTATTGGAAAATAAAGTTCTCAGGGCAGCTAGATTGGTGCAGTGGATAGAGAATTGGACCTGGAGTCAAAAGGACTGAGTTCAAAACTGAATTCAGACACTTACCACTTTCTAACTAGGTGACCCGGAACAAGGCAGTTAACCCCTCAGTTGTCTTGCAGAAAGAAGAAAGGAAGTCCAAGGCAATCCCAATAGACTTTGGATAGAAAATGTCATCTGCATTCAGAAAAAGAATTTCTTTTTCTGTTTTTTCCCTTTTATTCAGATTTTTTCTCTCCCAATGTGATTTATAAAGCAAAAAAAAAAAGAAGGAAGACAGTTTCCTGGTCATAGGAGAGTGTGGAATAGGAAGAAGCAACAAATCTTCAAAAATTAAGCTTAGGGCTATATGCATGGACTATAGAAAAAAGGAATAAATGTAGTTTAAATGACAGAATATACAAGTTAATTTTACCTATGCACAGAAGCATCATTTAGTAATATGTTAGCAAATTCTTTCTGTCTTTATTTTTCTTTCTGTCTTCCTTTCTCTTTCTCTCTGTCTTTCTGTTTTCTCTTTGTTTCTTTGTCCCTTCCTTCCTTCTCTCCTTCCCTCCTTCCCTCCTTCCCTCCTTCCCTCCTTCCCTCCCTCCCTCCTTCCTTCCCTTCCTTCCTTCTTCCTTCCTTCCTTCCTTCTTTTCTTCCTTCCTTCCTTCCTTCCTTCCTTCCTTTTTCTTTCTTTCTTTATCTAGAGTAGATACTTTGTCAAGATTTAAGTTTCTAGCTACCTGTAGGAATAGTTTATCAAGGATAAATTTCAAGGACAGATTTTTCCAGTAGTAACTTTAAATGTGTAAGTCCCAGGGGAATGATAGATACACTAGTATATATTTTGGTTTTAAACTTTTTTTATTAAAGCTTTTGATTTTCAATTATATTCATGGATAATTTTTTCGTTATTGACCCTTTCAAAACCTTGTGTTCCAAATTTTCTCCTCCTTCCTTGCACCTTCTCCCCTAGATGGCAAGTAATCCAATATATGCTAAACATGTTAAAATATGTGTTAAATACAATATTTATGTGTGTCTGTGTATATACAATTATTTTGTTGCACAAGAAAAATCAGATCAAAAGGGAAAAAAATGAAAAAGGAAACAAAATGCAAGCAAACAACAACAAAAAGAATGAAAATGCTACATTGTGGTCCACATTTAATTCCTACATGTAGATGCTTCTCTTCATCACAAGATTATTGGAACTGGTATTAATCATCTCCTGGTTGGAAAGAGTCATGTCCATCAGAATTGAGCATCATATAATCTTGTTGCCATGTATAATGATCTACTGCTTCTGTTCTTTTCTTTCTTTCTTTCTTTCTTTCTTTCTTTCTTTCTTTCTTTCTTTCTTTCTTTCTTTCTTTCTTTCTTTCTTTCTTTCTTTTTTAATAGCTTTTTTATTTACAAGTTATATGCATGGGGAATTTTACAGCATTGACAATTGCCAAACCTTTTATTCCAATTTTTCCCCTTCTTCCCCACTCCTCCCCTAAATGGCAGGATGACCAATACATGATAAATATATTGAAGTATAATTAAATACAAAATAAGTATACATGACCAAACTGTTATTTTGCTGTACAAAAAGAATCAGACTGTGAAATATTGTACAATTAGCCTGTGAAGGAAATCCAAAATGCAGGCAGGCAAAAATATAGGGATTGGGAATTCAATGTAATGGTTCTTAGTCATCTCCCAGAGTTCTTTCACTGGGTGTAGCTGGTTCAGTTCATTACTGCTCCATTGGAATTGATTTGGTTCATCTCATTTCTGAAGATGGCCAGATCTATCAGAAGTGATCATCATATAGTATTGTTGTTTGTTAAGAGTTCAAATGTTGGAGTTTGTTCTTCTCAAAGCACAGCCGGTTTAGAGGCTTGGAGCCCTTCGGATGTCTCCAAATCCAAAGGTTCTGTCCTTCAGCCCCTGACTCTGCTTTCTTCTGCCTCCAACCAAGACAGAGATGGAACCTCTCTTATCTCCTTCTGGGGAGCCCAGCCACCAACTTGCCGCGGAGAGAGGGCTTCTGGTGTAGCTCCACTGAAATCCGTTAAAGTGTTCTCTGCACAAGAGTCATTCCTTTCGAGTCTAGCGCGATCAGCCAGCCAAGAGGAAAAAATGTATTCTGGAATGGCTGTCTCGCCTTATATGTGAACCTTCTGAAAGAATGGGATTATGGGTTTTCTCCCATAGTGCTCTCTGGCCCAAAGAGCTTTAAGGTGTGGACTCTCTTGAAGTTAGAAAGTGTACTTTGTGAAGCTAGCATACTTGTGGACTCCAATGAGTAAAGGTGGGAACACAAGCCTTGTCTTGATTAGTTCTACTTAGTACCTTGTTTCAGGTTCTGGCCAAAACAACTTCTTGTAAGATTAGATCAACTCTAATTACTTAGCAGTTAGTAAGGATTCCAACAGTTGTTGAAGTATATAATGATCTCGTGGTCCTGCTCATTTCACTCAGCATCAGTTTGTGTAAATCTCTCCAGGCCTTTCTGAAATCATCCTGTTGACCATTTCTTACATTCACCTAATTATGGAATATTCCATAATATTCATATACCACAATTTATTCAGCCATTCTCCAATTGATGGGCATCTACTCAGTTTCCAGTTTCAGGCCACTACAAAGAGGGCTGCCACAAACATTCTTGCATATACAGGTCCCTTTCCCTTCTTTAAAATCTCTTTGGGCTATAAGCCCAGTAGTAGCACTGTTGGATCAAAGGGTATACACATTTTGATAACTTTTTGAGCATAATTCCAAATTGATCTCCAGAATGGTTGGATGTATTCACAATTCCACCAATAATGTATTAGTGTCCCTGTTTTCCCACATCCCCCCCAACATTCTGCATCATCTTTCTCTGTCATTCTAGCCAGTCTGACAGGTATGTAGTGGTATCTCAGAGTTGTCTTAATTTGCTTTTCTCTGATTAATAATGACTTCAAGCATCTTTTCATATGGCTAGAAATAGTTTCAATTTCTTCATCTGAGAATTGTCTGTTCATATCCTTTGACCATTTATCAATTGGACAATGGCTTGATTTCTTATAAATTAGAGTCAATTCTCTATATATTTTGGAAATGAGGACTTTATTAGAACCTTTGACTGTAAAAATGTTTTCCCAGTTTATTGCTTCCCTTCTAATCTTGTCTGCATTAGTTTTGTTTGTACAAACACTTTTCAATTTGATATAATCAAAATTTTCTATTTTGTGATCAGTAATGATCTCTAGTTCTTCTTTGGTCATAAATTCCTTCCTCTTCCATAGGTCTGAGAGGTAAACTATCCTGTGTCTCTCTAATTTATTTTTAATCTCATTCTTTATGCCTAGATCATGAACCCATTTGGACCTTATCGTAGGATACAGTGTTAAGTGTGGGTCATTGCCTAGTTTCTGTCGTACTTGTTTCCAATTTTCCCAGCAATTTTTGTCAAACAGTGAGTTCTTATCCTAAAAGCTGGGGTCTTTGGGTTTGTCAAACACTAGAGTATTAAGGTTATTGACTGTTTTGTCCTTTAAATATAAACTATTCTACTGATTAACTAATCTATTTCTTAGCCAATACCGAATGGTTTTGCTAACTGCTGTTTTATAATATAATTTTAGATCTGGTACAGCTAGGCCACCTTCATTTGATTTTTTTTTCATTAATTCCCTTGAAATTCTTGACCTTTTGTTTTTCCACATGAACTTTGTTGTTATTTTTTCTAAGTCATTAAAATAGTTTTTTTTGGGGGGAGTCTGATTGGTATAGTGCTAAACAAATAGATTAGTTTAGGTAGTATTGTCATCTTTATTATGTTTGCTTGCCCTATCCAAGATCATTTAATATTTTTTTCCAATTAGTTAGATCAGACTTAATTTGTGTGGAAAGTGTTTTGTAGTTTTGCTCATAAAGTTCCTGATTTTCCATTGGCAGATAGATTCCTAAGTGTTTTATACTATCAGTAGTTACTTTAAATGGAATTTCTCTTTGTAACTCTGACTGTTGGATTTTGTTAGTGATATATAAGAATGCTGATGACTTATATGGGTTTATTTTGTATCCTGCAACTTTGCTAAAGATGTGGATTATTTCTAATAACTTTTTAGTAGAATCTCTGGGGTTCTCTAAACATACCATTATATCATAAGCAAAGAGTGATAATTTGGTTTCCTCATTGCCTAGTCTAATTCCTTTAATCTCTTTCTCAACTCTTATTGTCAAAACTAGCATTTCTAATACAATATTGAATAGTAAACGGTGATAGTGGGCAACCTTGTTTCACTCCAGATATTATTGGGAATGGTTGCAGTTTGTCCCCATTACATATGATGCTTACTGATGGTTTTAAATAGATGCTGCTGTTTATTTTAAGGAAAAGTCCATTTATTCCTATATTCTCAAATGTTTTTAATAGGAATGGATGTTGGATTTTATCAACTGCTTTTTCTGCATCTATTGAGATGATCATATGGTTTTTGTTAATTTGGTTATTAATATGGCCAATTATCCTGATAGTTTTCCTAATACTAAACCAGCTCCGCATTCCTGGTATAAATCCTACTTGATCATGGTTTATTATCCTGGGGATGATTTTCTGTAGTCTTTTTGCTAATATCTTATTTAAGATTTTAGCATCAATATTCAATATTCATTAGGAAGATTGATCTATAATTTTCTTTCTCTTTTTTCAACCTACCTGGTTTAGGTATCAGTTCCATATCTGTGTCATAAAAGGAATTTAGTAGGGCTCCTTCATTGCCTATTTTATCAAATAGTTTATATGTCATTAGGGCTAATTGTTCTTTAAATGTTTGGTAGAATTCACATGTAAATCCATCTGGTCCTGGGGATTTTTTCTTAGGGAGTTGATTAATAGCTTGTTCTATTTCTTTTTCTGAAATGGAACTATTCAAGCAATTTACTTTCTCCTCTGATAATCTGGGAACCTGATATTTTTGGAGGTAGGCATCCATTTCACTTAGGTTATCAAATTTATTGGCATAAAGTTGGGCAAAGTAACTCCTTATTATTTCTTTAATTTCCTCTTCTTTGGTGGAAAGTTCTCCCTTTTCATTTTTAAGACTACTAATTTGATTTTCCTCCCTCCTTTGTCTGATCAGATTTACCAAAGACTTATCTATTTTATTTGTTTTTTCATAAAACCAACTCTTAGTTTAATTTATTAGTTCAATAGTTTTTTTACATTCAATATAATTAATTTCTCCTTTTAATTTTAGGATTTAAAAATTAGTATTTGATTGGGGATTTTTAATTTGGTCTTTTCCTAGCTTTTTTAGTTGCAAACCCAATTTGTTGATCTTTTCTTTCTCTATTTTATTCAAGTAGGCCTATAAGGATATACAATTTTCCCATATTACCGCTTTGGCTGCATCCCACAAATTTTGGTATGATGTCTCATCGTTGTCATTATCTTGAGTGAAATTATTAATTGTGTCTATAATGATTCACCCAATCATCTTTTAAGATGAGATTATTTAGTTTCCAAATGCTTTTTGGTCTATTTATGCCTAACTTTTTTTGTTGAATGTAGTTTTTATTGCATCATGATCTGAAAAAAAAAAGCATTTATTATTTCTGCCTCCCTGCATTTAATTTTGAGATCTTTATGTCCTAATGTATGGTCAATTTTTGTGTTTGTTCCATGAACCGCTGAGAAGAAAGTATATTCCTTTTTGTCTGCATTCAGTTTTCTCCAAAGATCTATCATACTTATTTTTTCTAATATTCTATTTACCTCTTTAATTTCTTTCTTATTTGTTTTGTGGTTTGATTTGTCTAATTCTGAGAGTGCAAGGTTGAAATCTCCCAATATTACAGTTTTGCTGTTTATTTCTTCTTGCAACTCTCTTAACTTCTCCTTTAGGAAGTTAGATGCTATACCACTTGGCACATATATGTTTAGTATTGATATTGCTTCATTGTCTATGCTACCCTTTAGCAAGATATAGTTTCCTTCCTTATCTCTTTTAATTAGGTCATTTTTTACTTTTGCTTGATCTGAGATAAGGATGGCTACCCCTGCTTTTTTGATTTCACCTGAAGCATAATAGATTCTGCTCCAGCCTTTTACCTTTACTCTGTATGTATCTCCCTGCTTTAAATGTGTTTCCTCTAAACAACATATTGTAGGGTTCTGACTTTTGATTCAGTATGCTATCTGCCTCCACTTTGTGGGAGAGTTCATCCCATTCACATTTATGGTTAAAATGACTAATTCTGTATTTCCTGCCATCTCATTATCCCCAGATTATGATGTTCTTTTACTTACCCTCCCCCCAACCCTCTTTTTCAGTTTTAAACTTATGTGCCCCACTTGTATCATGCCACTCACCCTCTTTAGGATCCCTCCCTCCCTCTTTTGAATCTCTTCCCCTTTCTTGTACTCTTCCCTTATTACTTTTTTCCTTTTCCCTTTTCCTCTCCCCCTTTTTAATGAGGTGAGAGAAGATTTTCTGTAAAACAAGTATGTCAATTATTTTCTCTTTGAGCCAACTCTGATGAGAGTAAGATTCACACAATGTTCCTCCCCCTCTCTAAATTCCCTTGGATATGATAACTTTCCTTTGCCTCTTCATGGGATGTAGTTTCCCTCTTTTTATCCCTCTTTTCCCCCTTTTCTGATATTATCCCTTTTCCATTTCTACTTCCCTTTTTTGTGTTATATTAGTAAAATCAAATTATATATGTAGTCTTTTTGTATATCCACAACAGAAATCCATTTCTCAAGAGTTCCTTTTACCTTTTTTGCTTCTCTTGAGTCCTATGGTTGGAGATCAATTTTTTTGTTTAGTTCTGGTTTTTTCCTAAGAAACAAATGGAATTCATCTCTTTCATTAAATGTCCATCTTCCTCCCTGGAAGAAAATGCTCAGCTTGGCTGGGTAGTTTATTCTTGGCTGCATTCCAAGTTCTTTTGCCTTTCAAAATATCAGATTCCAGGCCCTTCAATCCTTTAATGTGGAGGCAGCCAGATCTTGGGTGATCCTTATTGTGACACCTCAATATTTGAATTGTTTGTTTATTTGTTTTTCTGGCTGCTTGTAATATTTTTTCCTTAATCTGGTAGTTCTGAAATTTGGCCACAATATTCCTTGGAGTTTTTATTTTAAGGTCTTTTTCAGAAGTGTTTGATGAATTCTTTCAATGCCTATTTTACCTTCTGGTTCTATTATCTCTGGACAGTTCTCTTTGATGATTTCCTGTACAATAGTATTTAGGCTATTTTTTTCATCATAATTTTTAGAAAGTCCAATAATCCTCAGATTATCTCTCCTAGATCTATTTTCCAGCTCTGTCATTTTTCTAAGTAGATATTTAATGTTTTTTTTCCAATTTATCATTTTTTTTTTTTGATTTTGCTTGACTGATTCTTGCTCTCTCAATGAATCATTAGTTTCTATTTGTTCAGTTCTGATTTTTAATGAATTATTTTCTTCATTAGCTTTTTTTTTTTTTTTTTTTACTTCTTTTTGTATATGTCCAATTGAGTTTTTAAATGAGTTGTTTTGCTCTATGGAATTTTTTCTCAATTCACTATTTTTTAAGTGATTTATTTTCTTTTTTCAATTCATAGATCCCACTTTCTTGCAAATTCTATGTCTTTTCCAACTCATAAATCCTACTTTCTTGTGAACTCTTTATCTTTTTGAATTCACAGATCTTACTTTCTTGAGATTTTTTTTTACTTTTTCCAACTGGCAAATTCTGTTTCCTTGCACTTCCTGGGAATTGTTCACCTTTTCCAATTCAGTTTGCAAAGCTTCTCTTTCCTTTCCCCATTTTTCTTCTAACTCTCTTTTGAGACTTTTAATGGTCTCTTCTAGGAGAACTTTATGTAAAGGAGGCCAGGTAACATTCCCCTTTTGGGTATTATCTGGAGACTGCTTGCTATTAGTGTCCTCAGGGTTGCAAACCTGCTCTTTTTCTGTATAGAAGCTATGGATTGTCCTTTCGATTTTTTTTTTACTCCTTTTTAAAAGCCTTTAGGGTCTGCTTTCAGGGCAAGGGGCTTACCAGATTCCTCTGCAAAGCAGGGAAAGATGTAAACAGGCTTCAGGTAGCGAGGTATGGGAGTGTTCTGGGCAAAAGTTCCCCCCCCCCCACCTCCCAACCAGAAGTGATTCAGCTCAGGCAGAGCTATGGAAGTGCCCAGTGGAGAGCCCACTGTGTGGTTTAGCAACTGCCCTAAGGCTAGAGACTAAGCAGTGAAAGTGTTACTGCCTCAGGCCAAAGCCCCCTGTGGTGTTGTGGGTATTAGTGGCTGACCAGCAAATACCCCAGTTCAGACCAGAAGTGTCTCTGCCTGGAAGCAAATCATGCTGCCAAATTTCTATTGCCCCAGGCCGAGCCCCCACACTGTGCAGATTAGAGGCTGCCCCAGGCTGTGCCGGCTCACAACTGCCCCAAGGAAAAGCCTGGTACTGGTACTGTGGGTTGGGGCTGCAAGGTAGTTTTGTGATCTATGCTGACACTTCTGGTTGGTTTTGGGTGGGTACAGTCAGATCCTATTAGGCTCTGGCATTTTTTTTAAGAGTGGCTTCTCTGCTGTTCTACTGTTTTGCAGAGCAATCAGTCTATGCCAGTGTTGTCTCTGTAATTTTCTAACCACAGAGACCACTCTTGCCCAGTCTGTACAATATGCTAGCCTCTAGTTCTCTCCCTGCTTGCACTGATCTTCTCCTTGGTCCCTTAGGACAAACCTTTTCTAATGAAATTCTAGATTATCTTTGGCTGGTGAGTTGTTGTATTTCTAGTCTTACTGTGTTTTATCAGTCAATCTCTTTTTTGAGGCTGAATTTAATATTGGTCATGAGGGTATCAGAGAGTTTAGAAAGTTGCATGTGTCTTCTCTGCCATCTCCAGCCCTCTAGAACCATTTTCAGTAAAATTAGGAGTGAAACAATGTTGCCCACTATCACCATTACTATTCAGTATTTTATTATAAAAGTTAACTTTGGCAATAACAGAAGAAAAAAAGAGATTAAAGGAATCAGAGTAGTTAATGAAAAACCAAATTATCACTCTTTGCAAATGACATGATGGTATACTTAGAGAACCTTAGAGAATAACTAAAAAAAAAAAAAAAACTACTAGAAACAATCCACAACTTTAGCAAAGTTTCAGGATACAAAATAAATCCATAGAAATCCTTAGCATTTTTATATTTTACCAACAAAGACCAGCAGCAAATGACATAAAAAGAAATTCCTTTCAAACCTATGAACAATTTTCAGATGAAAAGGTGCTCTAAATCACTATTGCTCAGAGAAATGCCAATTAAGACAACTCCTAGATACCACTACACATGTCTCAGATTGACTAAGATGGTAGGAAAAAATAATGACAAATGTTGGGATGGAAAGTGGGAAAACTGGGACACTAATACATTGTTTTTTCAAACTGGAAATGAATCCAGCCATTCTGGAGAGTAATTTGGAACTTTCCTCAAAAAGTTATCAAAGTGTGCATACCCTTTGATCTAGCAGTGTTTCTATTGGGCCTACATCCCAAAGACATCCCATATCCAAATAAAGGATGGAAAGTGACCCACATATGCAAAAATTTTGGGGCAGCCCTTTTCCAAGTAGCAAGAAATTGGAAACTGAGTGGATAACCATCAGTTTGGAGAATGGCTGAATAACTTATGATATATGAATGTTATGGACTATTATTGTTCTATAAAAATGATCAGGAGAATGGTTTTAGAGTGCCCTGGAGAGACTTACATAAATTGATGCTAAGTGAAATGAGTAGAACCAAATCAGTGTACACACCAACATCAATATTATATAATGATCGATTCTGATGAATGTGACTCTTTCCAACAATGAGATGACTGATGACATTTCCAATGATTTTTTGATGATGAGAGCCATCTACACCCACACCCAGAAAAAGAATTGTGGATCTCAAAATAATATTCTTACTCTTTTTGTTATTGTTTGCTTACATTTTGTTTCTTACTCATTTACTTTCCTTTTTGATCCGATTTTTCTTGTTCAGCGAGAGAATTGTACAAATATGCTTACACACACACACACACACACACACACACACACACACACAAAGAAATGAAGCCTTTATCAGAACATTTGAATGCAAAATTTCCTCTACTAAATACTTTGCCTGCAAATTACAAATTTGAGTATGTTATCTCATTATTATCATTGTCTTGGTTGACAATTAACTATGTCTATGATATTTGTTTTGCCCATTTATTATTTAAGATTAGATTATTTAATTCCCAATTAATTTTTTGTCTATTTTACCCTGGTCTTTTGTTGCATGAGATTTTTATTGCATCATGATCTGAAAAAATAATGAATTTACTATTTTTGCCTTTCTGCATTTGATTTTGAGGTTTTTATGGCCTGATACATGGCCAATTTTTGTATAGATTCCATGAACCACTGAAAAAAAAGTATATTCCTTTCTGACTCCATTCAATTTTCTCCAAAGAGCTATCCTACCTAACTTTTTCTAAAATTCTGTTTAACTCCATAACTTCTTTCTTATTTATTTTTTGTGATTTGATTTATCTAGTTCTGAGAGAGCAAGGTTGAGATCCCCTACTGGTATAGTTTTTCTGTCTATTTCTTCTTGCAGCTCCCTTTACTTCTCTTCTAGGAATTTGGGTGCTATACCACTTGGTGCATATATGTTTAATATTGATATTGCTTCATAATCTATGGTAACCTTTAGCAAGATATAGTTTCCTTCCTTATCTCTTTTAAATAGATCTATTTTTGCTTTTGCTTGATTTGAGATTAGGATCACTATCCTCACCCCCCCCTTTTTTTTTTTTTTACTTCACCTGAATCATAAAAATTCAGCTTCAGCCTTTTACTTTTAATCTATATGTAACCCATTGCTTTATATGTGTGTTTTGTATATAATATATTATAGGATTCTGGCTTTCAATCCAGTCTGCTAACTTCTTCTGTTTTATGGGAAAGTGCATCTTATTCACATTCACAGTTAAAATAGCTACTTCTATATTTCTTGCCATTTATTTACCCTGTTATGTTTTCCCCTTTCCCTCCTCCCCAGTATTTTGCTTCTGACCATCATTTCCCTCAATCAGCCCTCCTCCTTTACAGCCCCCCTTTTCTTACATTTTCTACCCTACTGTTTCTGTTTTCCATTCCATTTGCCTTTGCTTTTCCCCTTCCACTTCTCTATAAGGTGAATTTTTTGTCAGCTCTGGTCTTTTTATCAGAAATAAATGAAATTCACCTGTAGTTTCATCTTCTTCCCTGAAAGGTAATGCTCAATTTAGGTGGGTAGTTTATTCTTGGCTGTAATACAAATTCCTTTGTATTTCAGAATATCAGATTCTTTGATCACTTAAGGAGGAAGTTGCTAGGTCCTGAATAGTCCTGATTGTGACTCCTCATTATTTGAATTGTTTCTTTCTTGCTGCTTACAATGTTTTTCTTTGGTCTTATAGTTCTAAAATTTAGCCACAATATCCTTGGAGTTTTTATTTTGGGGTCTCTTTCAGGAGGTTATCAATGTATTCTTTCAATGGCTATTTTACCTTCTGATTCTAGGACATCAAGGCAGTTTTCTTTAGGATTTCCTGAAAGATAATGTCTAGATTTTTTTTTTTTTAAAGCATGGCTTTCAGAAATCCTAAGATTGTCTCTCCTAGATTTATTTTCCAGATCAGTTGTTTTTCCTAGGAGGTATTTCATATATTCTTATATATTTTCATTTCTTTGTTATTATTTGACTGATTCTTGAAGTCTTATTGAGTCATTCACTTCCATATTTTCAATTCTAATTTTTAGTGTACTATTTTTTTCAGTTACCTTTTTTAAAGTCCTTTTGTATAAAACAATTGAATTGTTTTATGTGTTTCATTTTTTTCCATTTCACAAATTTTGTTTTTCAATGAATTGGTATCTTTTTCATATTTATTTTGTAAGTAGTTATATGCTTTTCCCATTTCATCAAATTTATTTTAAAGAGTTTTCTTCTGATAATTTCTGTTTTTCCTTTTTCATACACTCTTGCAAAGATCTCATTTACTTTCCCCAAATTTTTTTCTAACTCTCTTTTAAGATCCTTTTTGAAAGCTTCCAAAAAAAACCCTTATAATATGGGGACTAGCTCATATCTCCTTTAGGGACTTCATCTGGAGTTGATTTCCCTTTATCAACATCAGGGTTTGAGATCTGTTCTCTCACTCCACAAAAGTTGTCTAGAGTCAAATTTCTTTTTACTTTTTTGTTCATTTTTAAGGGTTGACATCTGCTCTTAAGGCAAAGGGATGACAGCAACTTTAATTTGCCCTGGGGTTGGTGTTTCTGACTGACTTTTACTGCTGGATAATGAAGGACAGAGCCCACATTCTTCTTGACCCCAGAGACTCTCAATCAGCTAAATCACCCATTTGCAAGTAGGACAGAGTAGTCTGAGAGTCTTACAAAAGATTACTCAATGCATGGAGGCAGCAACACTCTGGCTTTCCAACCCAGATCCTTGCCCTGGGCTCTGTATGCTGCTCTCTGGGCTGGGCAGACTGTCCCTGTTTGATTGAAACAGACCTGTTCAGAAGTTCTTTCAAAGTATCTTCTGGAAATGAGTTGTATTCCAAATATTTCTGGGTTATGTCATTCCAAAACCAATTCAGAAGCTTAATCTGCTGTTGGTTTGAGAGAAGATCCAAGATGGTCCAGTAAGCCATGTCTGCTCTCTGCTATCTTGGCTCTGCCCTCCTTGGTCTTTAAATTTTTAATTTGTAGTCACCTCTCAGAATCAGTTACTGAATCTTGGAAAGTGCTTTTAAGTACTAAGATTCAGAGGTACTTCTAATTGAACCTTCTGTTCATATGTACACCTACTATATCATTAGGCCCTTCCAAATTCATGTGAAACTCATATTTCATAAGTATAATCCTTATGTCTTTAAGTTTTGATAAAAATGTTGAATTTGACATGACAAAGGGTAAAAAAAAATATGAAGTTTGTCTCTCCTTTTGGATATAGATCCATTAATCAATACTGTTTGGGAATGATAAATTGATCTGTCGAATGTCCTGCAAATGTATAATTGCCTCCCACTTCCCCACACACATACATATTTGTTTCAATTGTCCATGATGGATACTTTTTATTTATGTTTAATTTACAGTTTTAATTGAACCTCAACCATATTTTGTAGGCTTACTTCCTAGTCCTGAATCTTCAAATAAAATCAAAACTGAAATTTAAATGTGATATGTCTCACACAAAGTCATCTGGAACTGGCACAAACTAAAGTATTTTGCTAGATTTGGGAACAGACTTCATGCCCTTTGGGAAAGTACTTGGCAGCTAGGGTTACCCAAATACATCTGGGCATCCTTGGTACAGGTTCAATATCCATTTGTCTTAACTGGAATTTAGTTTCTAATCTGTCACAAGTGTGTATGTGTGGAGTGGGTAAGAACCCATTGGGATCCAAGTTCTTTTTCCCCCTTAGGCAGAAAGGGGAAAAAGCAATGTATAATAAAATTCAAAGTGACAAAATATTTTTAATGAGTTAGCCATCCTGTAAATTTAAATAAGAAATCAAAGAAGACATTGAATAAGAAAAAGATAGTCTATATTTTTAAGTCACCTCAAACATAGAAATAGATACCATAGCTGTAATTTCATTGGTAGACTGAGTGCTCCCATGAAGAAACTCCTACTAATGCAAATTATTAATTTTTCTGGACTTGGTTGTTCACAGAGTTCACTAGAACACTTGCATAAATCATGCACATCTTCTGTTGGTGTGTCTCTCTTCCTGTCTCTGCCTAATTCTGCTTTTCTCTATTTCTCTTGTCTTCATTTTTCTGTCTTTCTGTCTCTGTCTCTATTTCTCTATGTCTCTTTAGGTCTCTCTCTCTTTGTCACTCTCTGTCTCTCCCTCATTTATGTTTTGATTTTAGCTTACATACATTAAAATTATCTAAACTTTTGTTAGAGTCTCTAGTAATTAAGTGAAACAGTTAAGTTAAATAAATAACATAATGGTTTAATATGAAAGTGAAATCTGCATTTCACATCCATAAACTAACTGCCTCTATTTTGAAAACATAAGAAAAATCTCTTATCTGCCTCTCTCTCTTCAATACCTTGGGGAAAAAAAAAGTTGATTCAAAAAGAAATTATGCGGTCAGTTAAAACAAATTCTCTCAATGGTCAGATACAAACACATATATGAATTCTTCACTCAGTCATTTCTCTATAAATGAACATCTCATAATTTTCAGTATTTGCCACCACAAAAGGAACTGTCTGGTATATATTTGTATATGAAGGAATTATTTCTCTTTCTTTGATGTCTTTTGTGTACTTGTTAACTATATCAAAGAGCATCAATTATTTGATAACTTTTTTTTCTGTATAATTCCAAATTTCTTTCTAGAATGGTTGTACCCATTCCCAGGTCCTTTTATGGTTCATCATTGTGACTCTTTACCCATAACTTTAATATCTGTCCTTTTTCTTTTTTGTCATACTTGTTCCTCTGATAGTCTTGAGTAATATCTCGGAATTGCTTTAATTTACCTTCCTATGATTAATACTATTTTGCAACATTTTTTGATATGGCCCTAGATAGAAAATGTTTTTTTCCTCAATAGTAGCCTTTTTATATTTTTACATCATTCATAATTGAAAAATAGCTATAAATCTTATGTTTGTATCAGTTCACTCTATCTGAGGATTGGAACTTTTTAAAGACAAACTTGTGAGAAAGATATTTTTTCAGTTAACTTTTCCTTTAATCTGTTTGATTAGACTTAAAAATATTTGTTTTATTTTATATAATTAAAAATTATTCATGTTTTCTGAAAAGTTATTGTGTGTATTAGTTGTGTTGCTTGGGATTTTTTTTAATCCTATCTGATCCAATAAATGCGTTTTCCATGTTTCCTTAATTTATTTATTATCTCATCCCTCATGTCCAGGTCATTTATTGTTTTGGAGCTTATTAGGCATAAGTTCACAAATATTGGCCTAAATATAATTTCTTCTATTCTGTTTTCTAATTTTGTCAGCAGTTTTTATCAAATAATATGTTCACCAAATACTAGAGTATGAAATATATTTACTTCTGAATTTTGAGTACCTACTTTGCTTCACTTATTAATCCCTCCAGCTTTTTTTACCAATATAAATTTTTTTCAATTTTTTTTCTAACTCTACAAAATAATATTTTAGTAGTTGATTGATAGGACATTGAATAAGTAAATAAATTTAGGTCATTTTTATCATGTTAATTTATATTTTATACAAGCATTTGATATCTCCCCAGATATTTAGGCCTATAATTCTGCAAAAAAAATATTAAAAATTATATTTATATGGACCTTGTATAGAAAAGTATCTATCTTGGAAATTAAACTTCTTATTATTTTATACATTTTTTCATAATTTTAAATAGAATTTCTATTTCCAAATATCTCTAAGAGTTTTTATTGTAATTCCATAGAAATACTGATGATTTGTGTAGTTTTATATATAGCAGATTTGCTAAAGTTATTGTTTAAATTATTATTAATATTATTATTATTATTATTATTTTGTTAACTCATTAGGAGTCTTTGATTACATCATCATATCACCTGCAAAGGAAGTGATAATTTTATTTCTTTTTTTACCTATTACTATTTCTTCAAATTCTTTTTCTTGTTTTATTGTTATAGCCAGCACTTCTAGTATTTCTTCAAAGAGAAATGATGATAATGAACATCCTTGTTTTAGCCATTAATTTATTGTGAAGTATTCTAATTTATCTATGTTAACAGATCAGACTCCCAAGCTAGAAAACATCTTGGATAACTCACTTTCTTTTAGTCTTCAAATCCAATCTCTTGCCAAAGTCTATTATTTTCAACTTTTTTTCCATCTCTCCAAAATATCACCTTTTCCCCTCTAACACTTTTACCACTGTAATCCAAGCCATTCTGTCATCAAAGTTTCAATCCACCCTCCACTCAACTATTAATGTAATCTTCATTAGACTCATATCTTATCATTTCATTCTCCAATTCCACCCTTACTCTCACTCCAGTGGCTGAACATTGCTTGCAGAATCAAATCCAAAATGTTATTTCTCATTTGAAATTCTTTGAAGTCACAAGCTAGACCTCTTTTACTTTTTCAGTCTTCTTATACTTTACTTCCTAATATGTAGTCTTTGATTTATTGACACTGGCCGTTTTGCTGTTCCATGAACAAAACACTCCATCTCTGGGATTTGGGCATTTTCTTTTGATGTTCCCTATACCTGAAATGCTCTCCTTCCACTCTGCCTACTGAGTTCCCTACCTACTTTTATATTTTAACTAAAATTCCACCTTCTATTAATTATTATTAATGCTGGTGACTTCCCTGTATTATTTTGAATTTATCCTGTAGACACTTTGCTTTATGTTTATTTGTTTGCATGCTGTAGCCTTGAGGACAAGGGCTATTATTTGGTTCTCTCTATATTCCCATCAGCCAGCACAATGTCTGACATATTGTAGGTTTTAATAAAGGTTAATAAATAAAACTATTTTAAAAAAATATTATTTAACTTTTAAAGAAAAGACCACTTTCCCCTTTTTATCCTAATGCTTTTACAGAATTTTTTGAAGTATTTTGTTATTTTAAAAAATGTGTCTATTTATTTAATTGTCACATGTCTTGACCATATTATTAATTTGCTAATTATGTTTCTATTTCCTTAACTTGGTCATATGATATAATATTCATGACATATTGTTTTATCCTTTTTGCTAAAATTATATATAAGTTTTTTACATCTAGTAAATTATTAAGTTAGTATTAGTCTATGTATTTTTGTCTATTCTGATTTTCTCTGTTTTTTGCATCACTATGCCATAGAAGGAAATTGGTAGTATTAAATTTTTTACTGTTTTTATAAATACTTTGTGGAATAATTGAATTTGTATGGAGCTCTTTGTATGGAGTGAAGTGAGTTTTGTTTTTTCTTTGGGAATTTTTCTTGGTTTTATATTTTTGACAATTGCTAAGATGATGGAATAAAATTAGGGGATCAAATGTGTTCTCGCACAAACCCTTCTAATTACATTTAAATAATGATTCTAAACAAATTCTAAGCAGAACTCATAAAAAAACAGAGTGGGCACAACCCATACCAAAATAAGGTCAAAATGGGTACATGATTTGGGCATAAGGGGTGATACCATATGCAAATTAGGAGTACAAAAGATATCTTACCTATCAGATCTTTGAAGAAGGGAGGAGTTTATGACCAAAGAAGAATGAGAGAACATTATGAAATGCAAAAAAAGACAACTTTGATTACATGAAATTAAAAAGTTTTTGCACAAATAAAACCAACACAAACAAGATTAACAGTGAAGTACAAAGCTGAAGAAAAAAATTTATAGCCAGTGTTTCTGACAAAGATTTCATTTCTAAAATATATAAATAACTGTATCAAATTTATAAGAATACAAATCAATTCTCCAACTGAGAAATAGTCAAAGAAAACAAATAGACAATTTTCAGATAAAGAAATAAAGAAAAGAAGATAAAGCAAAGTATATTATACTTAAACTGAGCCAAAAAAAAAGCAGGGGTAGTAATTCTGATCTCAGGCAAAGCAAAAACAAAAATAGAACTAATTAATGGAGATCAGGAAGGAAAGTACCATAAACAATAAAATAATAATGTCAATACTAAATATATATCTACCAAGTGGTTCAACATTCAAATTATTAAAGAAATTAAGCCAATTATAAGAAAAAAATCAAGAGTAAAACTATAGTAATTTTACCTCCCTCTTTCCTTAACCTCTCCCTTTCAGAGCAAGACAAATATACTAGAATGATTAATAAAATCTTAGAAAACTTAGATATCATAGATCTCTGAAGAAAATTGAGTGGAGATAGAAAGGAATATATATTTTCTCCAGCAGTACATGGTACCTGAAAAAATGACCATATATTAGAGCACAAACACCCTACAACCAAATGCAGAAGGCAGGAATTATAAATGTGTTCTTTTCAGATCACAATGCATTAGTAATTACATTCAAAAAATGATCAGGGAAACTAAAAACCGATTGGAAATTAATCTAATTCTAAAGAATGAGTGGATAAAACAAAATTCATAGAAACAATAATTTCATCTAAGAGAATGACAATAATGAGACAGCATACCAAGACTTATAGGATACAATCAAAGCAGTTCTTGGGGGGGGGGGAGAATATATATGTATGTGTGTATATATATATATATATATATAATATATATATATATATATATATATATATATATATCCAAATACTTGCATGAATAAAATGGAGAAAGATAAAATCAGTGAGTTGGGAATGCAAGTATAATGCTAGACAAGGAACAAATTAACCCCCTTCCCAATTAAATACCAAACTAGAAATTCTGAAAATCAAAGGAGAGGTTAATAAAATTGAAAGTAAGACAACTATTGAACTAATAAATAAAACTAAGAATTAGTTTTATTAAAAGAATAAGACAGTGCACCCTCCACTGTAGAAATAAAGCTTTACTTTAAGAAAGTTACAAGTAAAATAATTGACTAGGGAAATGAACAAACAACAGAAAAAAAATTCTGACCTTAGAAAGGTATCATGGTGTCAAAAAAGATGAAAGCACATTCACAGAAAATAATAGTCAAAACTCCTATATCCAAAATCTCCAAGAAAAATATGAATTAGTTTCAGACCATGGAATACCTCAGAAACGCTTGTGAAAATCAAGTTAAGACAAGGAGAGGGAAAATTGGGAAAAGAAATGAGTGATTAAAGAAAATCATTTGAAAAATCAAAAACTTGGTAAAAGAGAAACAAGAAAATGCTGTAGAAAACAGCTTAGAAGATGGATTAAATGAAATTGTACAAAAAGCCAGTGAGGAAAAGAATGACTTAAAAAATAAAATTGTCCAAATGGAAAAAGAATCACAACAATTCCCTGAAGAAAAAAAAAAAAAAACTACTTAAAAAGTAGAATTGAGGGGCAGCTAGGTGGTGCAGTGGGTAGAGCATTGGTCCTGAAGTCAGGAGGGCCTGAGTTCAAATCTAGTCTCAGACACTTAATACTTCCTAGCTGTGTGACCCTGGGCAAGTCACTTCATCCCAATTGCCTCAGGAAAAAAAAAAAGGAGAATTGACTCAATGGAAAAGGAACTCAATGCAAAAACGAATTCCTAGTTGTATAGGAATTATCATTGAGCAAACAAAATCTAATGACTTTATGAGAAATAATGAAAAATCTGAATAATAAAAACAAAAGACAATGTGAACTATCTTATTGGAAAAACAACTGATATGAAAATAGATACAAGAGATTTACTTTTAAAATTACTGGACTACTGACACAAATGCTAAAACAGAAAGAAAAGAAGGCAGAAAATACCATCTTTCAAGAAATTATTGAGGATAACTGTCCTGATATTATAAAAATAGTGGATAAAATAAATGGAAAGAATTCCATTATCACCTCCTTTACAGAGATTTCAAAATGAAAACTCCCAGAAAAATTATACCATAATTCTAGAGCTCCCTGGTCAAAAACAAAATATTGTAAGCAGCCAGAAAAAAATCCAAGTGTTGTTGGAAATAGTCAGGATAACATAAGATTTTGCAATTTCTATTTTAAAGGAACAGAAAACTTAGAATGTGATATTATTGAGGGCAGATGATCTAGGATTACATTTATTCAGCAAAACTGATCATAATCCTTCAGGGGGAAAATAGATATGTAATGAAATAGAGGAATTTTAAGTATTCTTGATGAAAAGACCAAAGTTGAATAGAAAATACAAGTACTCAGGATAAGCACAAAAGATAAACAAGAAATGAAAAATCATAAGGGACTTAATAATGTTAAAATGTTTACATTTCTATATTAGAATATCATACTAGTAATTCATAAAAACTTTCTCTTTATTAATGTAGTTAGAAGAAATATACATAGATAGAAGTAGAGATGTAAATTGAATGTAAAAGAATTACATCTAAAAACTCCCAAAATTATGAGGCGAGAGAAGAATGTACTGGACGAAGTAAAAGAGAGAAGTAGCATGAAATGAATTCCTTATGTACAAGAGTAAAAAAAAAAAAAACTTTTAACGTGGAGGGGAAGATAAGGGAAACAAGATGCAGTGAATGAATCTTGTTGTCATCAGAATTGACTCAGAGGGAATAATATTCACACCCAATTGAGTACAGAAATTTATATTAGTCTACTGAAAAGAAGAGGTGAAAAGATAAAAAAAGGGGATATAGGTTGATAGAAAGAAGAGCAGAAGGGAGGAGGGAATATCAAGATGCAAAACACTTTTGAGAAGAGACAGGATGAAAGGAGAAAGATAAAAAAATAAATTGGAAGTGGAGTGCAGGGGATTACAGTTAGCAATATTAATTGTGATAAAAGAAAACTGCAAGTTTTTCTGATAAAGGCCTCATTTCTCAAACTTATGGAGAACTAAGTCAAATTTATAAAAGAGCCACCCCCATTGACAAATGATCAAAAGGTATGAACCATTTTCAGAGGAAGTAATCAGAGCTATTTCTAATCATATGGGAAAAAAATGCTTTAACCACTGATTGGAAAATGCAATTCAAAACAATTCTGAACTATTACCTCATATACATTAGATTGGCTAATAGGAAAATGAAGAAATGGAGAAGAGGATGCAGGAAAATTAACACATCAATATATTTTTGGTAGAGTTGTGAACTGATTTAAACATTCTGTAGAGTAATTTTAACTGTGCCCAAAGGGCTATAAAATCACATATACCCCTTTGACCTAGTAAATACTACAGTTGTGTCTATGTTCGAAATGAGATTTTTAAAGAGGAATAGGAACAATATGTATAAAGATATTTATAACATTTGTTCTGGTAACAAAGAATTAGAAAATGATGGGTGAGTCATCAATTGAAGCTGAACATATTATTTTATTTTATTATGATGGAAAACTTTTGTGGTATAAAAAATGATTATCAGGATACTCTCAGAAAAACCTGGAAAGAATTTCATAAGCTAATACAAAGTGAAATGTACTATGTACAAAATAACAGCTATATTGTGAGATAATCCATTGTAGGTGGTTTAGTAATTCTTTTTCATACATTGATACAATACAGGTCTGAAGGACTTGTGATGAAAAATGCTATCCATATCCAGAGTTTTAAAGAATTGATGATGTTTAGATAGTGATGGACTGTTTTTTTTTTAATTTTCCTTAGCATTTTTCATTTCTTTGTTTTTGTTTTTGTTGTTGTTGTTGTTGTTCTTTTATTATTTTTGATTTTTTGTTTACTTTGGTCTTTGTTTTCTTTTTTATAAAATGACAATTTTGGAAATGTTTTGCATAACTACATATATAATCTATGTTGAATTGCTTGTTTTCTCAATGAGGGATTGGGGTAAGGAAAAAGGAAATGAGGGAACAAATAAATAATTCAAAGTTTTAAAAACAAAATTTAAAAGCTTTTTACACTTTTCTGGGGGAAAATAAAATATTAAATGAATGGGAGAAAAGCAGAAAAATGATTTTTTCCTTGGAAATTAAATTGTTTAAATTTTATTTTCAATTCCATTAATCTTAGTATTGTATATTTTATACTTATTCATGGGTTAGTTTTGTGGGCTTGTAATTAGTCAAAATGATTTATAACAATACCCCTTTTATCTCTTCCTCATTTGGTGTGAATTTTTTTTTCCTATTTTATACTCACAATCTCTCTTTCTCATGTCTCTCTCCTTGACAGTCTGGTTCTGTCAGGTTTTTTTAATGTCTCATTTTCATTCCAATGCTATCCCCTAGGAAAATATTATGTGTTGGGATATTTCAAAGATATCTTGCCTCCCACCCCCAACCCAATGGACAACTTCATATTTATATTTCTGAGAATATCTTCATCAGATTATCTCTAAAATAACAATGCCATTAAAACTATTATTTTAAATCTATCTCCCAAGTACCTTGTCTGGATACAATGGGCAGCTTAAAATTCATGTAATCTTGCCTTTCTTAAAACCAAATTAATTTTTTTTTCTTTGTGACTGTTAAACCTATTTTAAACAAAGATAAGGCACATTATAGATTCTTCAAAAGTTATTTGCCTCAATTCTTTTTACATGGTTACTTTTAAAAATTTTTATTGGATATGCAATTTTCTACATTGATATAAATTCCATACTATTTATGTAGTTAGCTGCTACTGTTCTATCATTTATTTATGTATATTATTCATTGATTTAGACCTGTCTCCTAGTGATTGTTTCACATTAGAAACACATACACAAACAATCTCAATCAACATTGTACCCAAAGAAAGTAGATGGAGTACATTTATTTGGTCCATTAAAGGTGGGAAAAGGTGTGAGTCTTTATAAATCTTGGTCAAGGCTAACTCATTTGATTAGAAATGGAACTATTGATCTCAAGATTGTTGGTTTAATTACTACCACCCATGTATACTTCATTTTATTCATTTCTTATTCCTAAAGTAAGACAACTGTCTAAGGAATCTATGTCAGTCATCAAAAGAGCACCAGGAATGAGAGTGCTTGAATCAGTTCAAATCATTCTGTACTGTTGGTTTGGAAATAAGGCAATGCAAACTAAATAACTTATTGATGTTTATTTAGTGTGTGTATATATATGTATGTATAAATTTTAGAAGCATTTCTGGTTTCAGAGGAAAAGGACATTGCACTCATTCCATTCTCCATTAAGAAGCCATACTGCATTTCAGACAAGTACCTGATTTAAGAGAATTTCAGTCAATCAGTGGATCTGACTACCTAGAAGATTGGTCAGGCTGCTTTTCTAACATTATTTTTTATTCTTTTTTTTTTTTTTATGTCCCTACCCCATGTGATGCATTGGTTGGGTTTCTGGAGGTCTCTGGACCAGCCATTGTTTTAGCAGAGTAATCACCATAAGAATAGCCAGGTGTTAAAGTCTAAGTTCTTTATTATCTCCTTCACAATCTAGTTTCCTTGCTTGGGGCTCAGGCTAACTTTCTTGGAGGCCTTTACTAGACTTGATTTCAGTGGAGAAGCAAAGGAGACGAGGCCTGCCACCATGGTGGTGGTGTGAGATGGAATGAATCTCTCTCCCTGAGTTTGAGAGTATGAGCTCTCACCTCTAATCCTCTGTCTTCTCTGAGTCTGACCCTGGCTGAGTTGGTCCCAGCTTATATGCTCTATTATAATTAGATCATTTGCAGTATATTTAGTATAAACCAATCATTATAGCACTAGGGAACCATTATTTGTGGTAAGATTAAATCAATCATACTGAACTGAAGAACTATTAATCACCATGCTAAACTAGATAACCATTGTATTATCAGTTCCACTGACTTAGTACCTTATAAGAATCCTAGTTTCAGGTACAGAGTTCTGGCCCATAACATCTCCTGCTTTTTTTTTTTTTTTTTTTTTTTTGTTGTTGTTGTTGTTGTTGTTGTTTTGTTTTGTTTTGTTTTAGAATATAGGTAGTCATGCCCTCCCTGACTTCTCAGGGAGATGAGAACTGGAAAAAGGAGGTGATCACTTTTTCCCTGACTTCTCAGAAAAAGGCATGATAATACCATAAAAGGAGGTTATCACGCCCTTCCTGGTGTTTCAGGAAGGGAAATGAAAATACCAAAAGGGAATGGGGAATAAATCAGATTAGCAGGTTTCTGAAGGGTCTCACTTGAAACAGGTATACATAAATCCATCAACATGGGAGGTATTACAAACAAACAGCATGAATCAACATGAGGAATTATACATGTCCATAAGTCCTAGAAATAGTCAAAAATCAATCTATTGTTCATTATTTCACTTGTGTCAGAGAATACAATAATTCCTGCAAGTTTTGAAGTCCTGTATCAGTCTAATCATGTCTCAGGAAATCCGATTATTCCTGCAGATTTTGAATTCCTCTATCAGTCTCATTATGTCTCAGGGAATCCAATAATTCCTGCTGGTTTTGAAATTCTGCAACAGTCTTGTTATCAACCACACTCTTTCAGTATCAGATGTTTCTTAAGTCTTCTCCTTTGTTTTGAGGTTTTTCTCTTTTTCTCTCTTTGATAAACAAGGAGAATATGGCTCATTGGCACCCAAATGATTTCATCTGTAGAGATATAAGCAAACCCTTTCCCCTAAGCAGTTAACCTATCTGTTCCCTTCCATTCACCACTTTCTGGATCTCTCCTTATCACCTGGCAATTACATTGGAACTGCTTGCACTGGACACTACCCTTCTATTGGGTTACAAAACCTGTATTTTCCCCAATTGTAATCTCTTTCTCCCATCTGATTGCTTTTCTGCTGATTGATCATATCAGACTCCTGAACTTCTAAAGACTCTCTGAGTGTAAACTGGGCTGCCATCATACCCCACCTGTATTTTGTTTGAGATCTTGGAGCTGGGCCCCAGCTCTCATTTCCCTGGTTCAATCTACATTCTGAGGCCCAGTGGAAGCCCTTGCTGCAGTTTGGACATGAGGTTTTGGGTCTTGTTCTCCCATCCTATTTTCTCACTCTATCTCTATACCTACATTGAGCTTTTAGATGCCCCACTTAACCACACTGAAAGCATTGACTAGTCTCTCTGGAAGTCCCTTGCCATGAGGGACCCTGTCTTCCCATGTTCTGCATCATAGCTTGGGTATAAAAAGCATTTGTGTCCACTGTGGCACAGTGTCTTATGATCTCCTCTAAAGGAGCATCTTTGTGTAGTCCCAGAATAATTCTTCTACAAACCTCATTAGCATTTTCTCTAGCATGTTGTCTTATCACAAGTCCTGTAGCTGCATTTTCTCCAATCGTTTGTATGACAGCTATCTGCAGACATCCCACAAAATCAGAAAAGAATTCATTTGGACCCTGCCCTATTTTTATGAAGGGTTCCCCTCTATCTTGTGCCAGGAGGGAGTTCCATGCTTTGATAGTAGCAGCAGCAATTTGCTCATATGCTATCAAAGGGGAATTAATCTGTACTGAAGCATCTGCATATAGACCTTTACCTGCTAGTTGGTCAAAGGTAATTTTTATATTAACTCCAGTTTGCCTATTTCATTGGGTTTGTATATACATAGTTCATTATACTCCAAAAGCCACAAGAAGTTTTGTACAGGTTCTAAACATGTCCTTGCTATAGATTTCCAATCACTAAGGGTTAAAATTTCATTAACCAAATTCTCTAATACCATCTTAATATGAGACAATGTAGCCCCATAAAAAGTGCAAACCTTTTTCAAATCTTTGATTTTTTCCCAGATCAAAAGGATGTATTTTCTCCTGGCTTAACTTGAAGAATCAAATTTTTCAATCACAGGGTATGCTTCTATTAAATCAAATATATCCTGTGCTTCTTTTTTAGCTTTAGCTAATGCCTTTTGTAATCTTGTCATAGGCTGCTTCATAGGTGATGCTGATTGTGTCACTGCCCCTCCCCATCCTCCTTCTCCCACCACCCATGAAGGGGTAATTGAGGGGGGAAGGTCATGAGATGGGAAATGCCCTAATGGCTCCTGCTGTGAAGCACCACACTCCTTAATTTCATCAGAATTGTACTTAACTCCATTCTTGTCTATTTCTTCATCCTTTTCACCTAGTTTGTTAGTATCGTCCCCCTCCTGTCCTTTCTTCTTTTTTCTTATTCTAATATTATATAATTCTTTAAAGACAATTGTATTAAGTTATATGTATAGAATGTTTCTTTAGGAATTGAATCAGGACTATTATCATTGTAATATTCACATAATTATTCTCCTACTAATTTCTACTTGTCTGGTTCTAATCCTTCTTCCTTTGAGAATCAAGGAGACAAGTATTGTAATGTTTCTAAAAGTTCAATGATCTGCTCCCAAGTTACAACCAAACCCTGTTTTTTATTAGTTTAACCATGTTTCCTTGAGGTGGAAAAGGCTCCTTTTTAAACATTTGTCCCATTTCAGCTGAAATATTAGTTTAGCCCTTAGCAAAGTTTCCTTCTTGTCTATTTTTGTACTTATCCTAAATTCTGGGTCACAGAGACTTTTTCACTGAACTCAGTATTAGAGACTTTTCCATTGAACTCAAGATCTTGTCAGTATGGACTTAAATCCTTAGCCCCACATTGGGTGCCAATATGTAATGTTCTGGTTGCTTTTCTGGAGATCTCTGGACCAGCCTTCCTTTTAGCAGAGTAATCACCATGAGAATAGCCAGGTGTTAAAGTGCAAATTATTTATTATCTCCTTCACAATCTAGTTTTCTTGCCTGAGGCTCAGGCTAGCTTTCTTGGAAGCCTTCCAGAATCTTGGTTTCAGTGGAGAAGCAAAGGAGGAGAGGCCTGCCACCATGGTGGTGGTGGGTAGGAGATAAAATGAATCTCTCTCCTTGGCTCTGAGAGCTTGAGCTCCTGCCTCCAGTCCTCTGTCTTCTCTTAGTCTGACTCTGGCTGAGTTTGTCCCAGTTTATATGCTCTATTATAATTGGATCATTTACAATACACTGAATATAAACCGATCATTATATCACTAGGAAACCATTATTTGTGGTGAGATTAAATCAATCATACTGAACTAGAGATCTATTAATCATCATGCTAAACTAGATAATCATTGTCTTATCAATTCCATTGAATTAGCACCTTGTAAGTATTCTTGTTTCAGGGTTCTGGCCCAAACCCCAGTACCCTGTTCTACATACTTTTTAAGGATTAGGTTTAAGCTCATGCCTATACATCTCTACATGGGGAAGGAATAAGGTATTAAGAAAGTGACAGTAGATCAGACATGAAAAAGTTTTTTTTTTTTTTTTAACAGCAAAAATTAAGTTCTTTAGCCAAAAGACTCTGAAAAAGTTGCATAAACAGAATGATTTAAAATGGAACACAGATACTTATACTTTTTTAGATTGCTTAGATAGTTTATATTTCACATTGTTTCTGCCTACCCCTTCCAGTCAGCCCTTCTTTTTTCCAAGATCTGTAATGTAGTTGATATAGTTTTCTCCCTTTTTCCACCTAGCTCTGATCAAAGAAACCATAAATCCAGATCTTTTCCCCTTGATCAAAACATTTAAAATCATGGGAAAAAACACAGAGGTTGATGAACACTTTTAATTCAGCCTGTCTGGGTAGGAAGAAAGAAAAGAGGGAAGGGAGGGAGGAAGGAAGGAAGGAAGAAAAGGAGAGAAAGAAGAAAGAAAAGGAAATAAGGAAGGAAGAAAGGAATAAAGGAATGAAGGAAGGAAAGAGGGAAGGAAGCAAGGAAGGAGCAGGGAGGGAGAGAAGAAAGAAAAGGAAGGAAGGAAGGAAGGAAGGAAGGAAGGAAGGAAGGAAGGAAAGAAGGAAGGAAGGAAGGAGAGTGGAAAGAAAGGGGAAAGGAAGGAAAGAAATGAAAGAAGGAAAGCAGGAAAGAAATAAGGAATGAAGGAAGGGATGACAACATGAAATTTATTAGGTCTTTGGCAAATACTGTCCACCAGGTACATATTGGTGTGATACCTAACAAAACTGTTCACCAGTTATCATGGAATATGAGCTAAATTCCTCAATTTTCAAGTCACTGTAGACCAGGTAGGGTAACCCAAAGCTAGAGTCAAAAGTAGTTGTCAATAATGTAAATTCATTTTCAAACAGTCAGATTGGCTATTGCATTGGAAAGAACATAATATTTGCCTTGCCTGTCTTAACAGCATGGATAGGTAAGTGGGATCCATAGAAAAACAAGTAATACTCTCCCAGTAATAGAGATAAAATGGCCTTGTTTCAGACTTGGGTCCAAGCAACTAATATGGCATATTACACACAAACTCACCACTTCTTCTGTTGCCAACAGTATGCCATGACCAAGGTGAGGACAGTGAAGTAGGACAACCTCTGACAGACAACTGGATACCAGAGTGCTGGGAAATAGCTATTTTAACATCAGCATGATATCTCTCACAACTTTAAGTTTTCTTTCTTAGTCCTTCAATTCTGCTCCTGATAATGTGCCAGGAGGCTTGCAGGGAAAAAGATATTCTCACCACAGGAATAGGGAAGAGTAAGTTCCAGTACTCTCATGATAATAAAAAGTAGGCTGCAAGTAGTGACATGAGAAGTGAAAAAAATGCCTCTCTAAACTCAAGAATGTTCAGCTGAATTGTTTATAGAATTGTAGATTTAAATTTAGAACTTGTTCATTTTACAGATATGGAAAATGAAGGTTAGTGAGATTGTTGGTTGAACCCAGCCCTTTTTAATTTTTAATTTCAAAGACCAATATATTGTCTATCTCATGTTGCCTCTCATGTTTTCTCCCATTTGATGCAGCTCTTATCCTTTCCACTTCTTGTACACTGAATTCCTTGTTACAATGGGTGGTCTTTAGCCTAGAAATTCTTTCAATTCCATCCTTCTTTCCCCTATCCTAAATACGGCAAATAAAAGAGAAATGTAAATGAAAAATTTGAAGTCTATATTCATTTAAAAAGAGAAGAAAAAAAAAATGAACAAAACAAGCTACTTCTCAGTGAAACCAGCCAAATAAAAGAGACAAATTAAAGCCACATGTGGATCTACTAAGTAAGCCAGACAACTTCACAATCCATGTTTTGGCCGTTCAGATATTTGCTCCCTTTTTATCCCCTGGCATATAAAGGCCAGCAGGGGCCACTCGTGGTACTGAGTCATTATGAATAGTAGATACTTTCATTACACTTAACAGAATTAGTCACTTATTGCCAATTTAACAGTATAAATAGATTGTTAAATGGTACCTTTTTTTAATTTGAGAAAAATTTTAAAAAATTAGAAAGTTTGTTCTGCAAATAACTGTTTAGCAAAAGAAAAAAATAAGAAATTAAAATAAAATACATGCACATTAATGGAAGGAAATTTTATTTTAGAATCAAAGTGTTCAAGTACATATAAGGATACCACAAATCAAAACTCATGTAACATCTTCTATTTTAAAAAAGAGTAATGTAGTCAGTTGAATGTGGACAAAAATGACTGAGATTTTATTGAGAAAAAAAATAACATCAGCTCATAGCTACAAAAGAAGTGAATGGTTTATCAGAATCAAGAAGGAATTGGGATCCATTCTCAGTCTTGAGAAGACATGAGTAAACTTAATTTCTTTTAAATCAAGATTTTATAAAAACAGAAATAAGAAAAAAAAAAAACTTTTCTTTTTCAGAAGGTCATTCAACTGGTGTAGAAAGGAATGAATGTAAATTCATTATTTAGACCCAATATTGTAATTGGCATCAAATAGTTTTAGGAGACATTTCTCTGCCTTCAAGACATTTAGTTTTAAATAATGGAGATGGTTTGATAATTTAAGAATTTCACTTTTTATGATATGTGATTATAAATGAGAATGAAACTATTTTCTTTAAAAAAAAGATTTTGAATATAAGCAAAGGATGATGTTCATAGATTTTGTTTAAAAAATAAAGTGTGAAAAATATTTTACATTAATTTTTCCACTAATTAAAATTTTTGCTTACAATATAAAAATTTTTAAACAAATATGATATAGCATACTGTGTAGTAAAGGCTAATTTTGCACATAAAGAATAAAAAAAAAAACAGGTAGTATATTGTAAATTGGGTCAATTTTCTTATCTGTGAAATGGAAATATTGGATGAGATAGCCAAGCTCCATTATTCCTTTTACTTCTCAGATGTAGTGCTTTGCTATTTTTGCCTCATTAGTTTTTTAAATTATATTGACAACAATTGGTCTCAGTTTTCCCTGCTGTAGTCTTCAATCATGTATATGTTATGTATATATTGAATTTTGTATGTATTGAGATGATCATATTTTTTGTTAGTTTGGTTATTGATATAGTCAATTATGCTAAGAGTTTTCCTAGTATTGAACTAGCTCTGAATTCCTGATATAAATCCTATTTGGTCATAGTGTATGGTCCTGGAAATGACTTTTTGTAATTTCTTTGTTAACATTTTATTTAAGATTTTTGCATGAATATTCATTGGGAAAATTGTTCTACGATATATGTTGTTCTATAACTTGTCATAAAGTGAATTTGGTAGGAATCCTTTCCCTATTTCTTCAAATAGTTTGTATAGTATTGGAATAAATTGTTCTTTAAATGTTTGGTAGAATTCACATGTAGAAGCATCTGGCCCTGGAAAGTTTTCTTATGTTGTTGATTAATAGATTTTCTATTTATTTTTCTAAATGCGACTATTGAAGTATTGATTTTTTCTTTTGTTAATCTGGGCAAGGCATATTTTGGTAAGTATTCCTCCATTTCACTTAGATTATCAAATTTATTGACATATACTTGGGCAAAATAACTCCTAATTATTGCTCTAATTTCCTCTTCATTGGTGAAAATTTTACCCTTTTTATTTTTGAGACTAACAATTTGATTTTCTTCTTTCCTTTTTCTAATCAGTTAACTAATAATTAATCTATTTTGTTGATTTTTTTCATAAAACCAACTCTTACTTTTACTTTTTAATTCAACAGTTTTCTTAATTTCAATTTTATTAATTTCCACTTTTATTTTCAGAATTTCAAATTGAGTATTTAATTGTCAATTTTTAATTTGTTATTGCTTATCTTTTTTAGTTGTATGCCCAATTTACCAATCTTCTCTTTATTTTATACAAGTAAGCATCTAGAGAAATAAAATTTCTTCTAATAACTACTTTAGCTGAATTGTATAAATTTTGATATGTGTCTCATTGTTGTCATTCTCTTGGATGAAATTTTTGATTATGTGTATGATTTTTTGTTTCACCCACTCATTCTTTAGGATTAGATTTAGTTTACAATTAATGTTTGGTCTGTTTTCCCTGGCCTTTTATTGCATGCAATTGTTATTGCATCATTATCTGAGAAAAATGCATTTTCAGTTTCTGTCTTTCTGCATTTGGTTTTGAGGTTTTTGATGCCCTAATAAAAGGTCAAATTTTGTATAAGTTCCATGTACTGCTGAGAAAAAAAGGTATATTCCTTTCTGCCTATATTCAATTTTCTCCAAAGATAGATCATCCCTAACTTTTTTATCATTTTATTTATCTCCATAACTTCTTATTTATTTTGTGCTTCAATTTACCTAGTTCTGAGAGAACAAGATTGAGATTCTCCCTTTAATATTATTTTGCTTTCTTTTTCTTCTTGCAGCTCTCTTAATTACTTCTTTAGGAATTTGGATCCTATCCCACTTGGCGCATATATATTTAATATTGATATTACTTAGTTATCTATGGTTCCTTTAAGCAAGATGTAAGTTCTTTCCTTATCTCTTTTAATTAAATCTATTTTTGCTTTTCCTTGATCTGAGATCAGGATTGCTGACACTGCTTTTTTTTTTTTTTTTTTTTTTAATTTCAGCAGAAGCATAATAGATTATATTCCATCCTTTTACCTTTATTCTAATGGTAACATTCTGCTTTAAATGAGTTTCTGGTAAATAACATATTGCAGAATTCTGTCTTTTAATCCAGTATGCTTTCTGCTTCCATTTTATGGGACAGTTCATCCCATTCACTTTCACAGATACAATCACTAGCTCTGTGTTTTCTGCCATCTTGTTTATCTACACTTCTATTTTTTTCTCTTCCCTTTTCCTCTTTCTCTCTTCACCAGTATTTTGTCAGTGATCACCTCTTCCCTCAAACAGCCATCCCTTTCTGTAGCCTCCCCTTCTACTTCTTTTCTCCCTTCTATTAGCCAACTCCATTCCTTTCCCCCTTCCCCTCCTACTTTTCTGTTGGGTGAAACAAGATTCTCTGTGAAGCTAAAAGTGTCTGATATTCTCTTTTTGAGCCAAATCTGATAAGAGTAAAATTCACACAGTACTCATCCCCCTCCTCTTTTTCCCTCAATTGCAATATGTCTTTTTTGCCTTCCCATGAGATGTAATTTACTACATTTTAACTCCATTTTCCTCTTCTTCTAGTAGAATCACCATTCCTTTTTTAGTTTCTTTTTAAAATCATCACAATAAAATCAAATTATACCTGTACCCTCTAGCTATATCATAACAGAGATACAGATCTCAAGTGTTAAACATATCACCTTCCCATATAGGGATAAAAGCTTTTTAATTTTAAAAATATATTTTTTCCTTTTATCTTTTTATTGTTTTGCTTCTCTTGAGTTCTGTGTCTGATGATCATTATTTTTAAATTCAGCTCTGGTCTTTTTATCAGTAATAGATGAAATTTAGGTGTTTCATTGAATGGTCATCTTTTCCCCTGAAAGATGATGCTCAATTTGGCTGAATGATTGATTCTTGGATGCAATATAAGTTTCTTCACTTTCATAATATCAGATTCCATGACCTTTGCTCTTTTATAGTGGAAGCTACTTGGTCCTGGGTAATCCTGTTTGTGGCTCCTTGATATTTGATTTGTTTTCATCTGACTGACATATTTTCTCATTGATTTGATAATTCTGAAATTTAGCTATGATGTGCCTTGTAGTTTTCATTTTGAGTTTTCTTTTAGGAAGTCATTGCTGAATTCTTTCAATGGCTATTTTACCCTCTGGTTCTAGGACATCCAGGCAGTTTTCCTTGATGATTTCCTGAAAGATGATGTCCAGACTTTATTATTATTTTTCAATCATGGTTTTCAGAAAGTTCAATAATTCATAGATTGTCTCTCCTGGATCTATTTTCAGGGTCAATTAACTTTTCAATGAGGTATTTTACATTTTTTCAATATTTTTATTTTATTTATTTATTTTTTCTGGTTTGTTTGATTGATTCTCAAAGTCTCATTGATTCATTCACTTCCATTTGTTCTATTCTAATTTTTAGTGAATTATTTTCTTCAGTTAGTTTTTTTTAAAATCTTTTTTTGCATTTGGCCAATTGAACTTTTTTGTTTTGTTCATTGCATTTTTTTCCATTTCACAGATTTTATCTTTCAGTGAATTGGTTTCTTTTTCATATCTATTTTGTATGGTGTTATATGTCTTTTTAATTTCATCAGCTGTATTTTTATGTTTTCTTTAGATAATTTTCAGTTTTCCTTTTCCATACCCTCTTGCAAAGATTTCATTTCCTTTCCCCATTTTTCTTGTTACTCTCTTTTAAGATTCTTTTTGAATTCTTTCAAGACAGTCTTATGAAATGAGGACTATTTCATATCACCCTTGGGGGTTTCATTTGGTGTTGATTTGATTTTAGGATCCTTAGGGTTTGAGGTCTGTTCTTCTCTTTCTCCATGAGAACTGAATATGGTGAGAGTTCTTTTTGTTTTTTTGTTCACTTTTTGAAAGGTTGAGGTTTGCTCTTAAGGCAAAGAAGCATATGTTTTGAAAAATTAAAGCTTTGATTTAAAAAAAAAAAGTGGCCTAGAAGACAAAAACAAAAAAAAAAAAAAGGAAAAGGGGCAACAGCTGGTTTAGTTTGTCCTGGGGCAGTTCAGCTGACTGACTTCTGGGGCACTGTAATCATGGTCAAGTCCTATGTTTTTCCAGGGTTCACTAGCTCACAATGTGCCTTTTGTATTTGCTTTTGAGTATCTTACAGCAAATCTGTTTAGCCCCTGGCTTGCCATCAGGACAGAGTAGTCTAAGAGGCTTGCAGTAGGTTACCTAATGCTCAGACTCAGCAACACCCTATCTCCCCACCCTGGCTCTCTGCCCTGGTCTCCCTGAATTAGTATCTCAGCTCCACAGCTTTTCGTCATGCCCAATTGAAATAGAAGTTCCTTCTTCTTCTTCTTCTTTTTTTTTAATGAAATTCTTCTACAATATCTTTTTCTGGGAATTTTTTTTTACTACAAATATTTGTGGATTTTGTCACTCCAAAATCAGTTTAGAGACTTAATCTGCTGTTAATTTGAGGGAATGTCAGAGAAAGTCACACAGACACTTGTCTGCTCTCTGCCGTCTTGAAGAGGTACCAAATCAAAAATTCTTAATCTCACCTCTCTTTTATCTGAGTATCAATTTTGGAAGGTCCATGAACTCTGCTCAGAAAAAGAATATATTTTATTCAAGTTTAACTCAAACTTACAATTTCCTTTGATTATGAATGTAAGCAACAAATCACAATATTCAACTTAATCAGACTGATGGAGAGCTGAAGGATACCAAAAACGTGTCTAAAAATCTGGTTTATAGAGATAACACTTTCATATGGCGTCTAAGAGAAACCGTTCAGCATGGTGGTAAATATATGGAGAAAATAACTCCCTATTTTATGATAAGTTTGATATAAATATCAAAGTGTTGTGATAATAAAAAAATTGGATGGAGCCAAGATGGTAAAGAAAAAATAAGGACTCTCCTGACCTCTCCCAAATTTCCCACCAAACAACTTTAAATGATGTCTCAAAAACAAATTTTCTAATGGCAGAGCCCACCAAAAATGGAGTGAAGGATTTTTCAGACCAGGACAACTTAGAAGATTGGTAGGAAAGGACTATTGCACCAGAATGAGAGTGAAGTATAAACTATTAAGCATGGTAGTGACCAAGCAAACTAATAATAGGCCCTCAGGAGACCTAAATCAGCAAAAACTGTGGTTACTTCTGAAACTAGCAGCCATCAGATCGTATAAAAAATCCTGGGGTTGGACATGGGTCTCTGGTAGCTCTGAATGAAAGACTCTATTGCACTGTTCCTACTCAAATCTTAGTTCTAGTCCCAGAGCTTGTGATCACAGGGGAATGGGGATGCTAGTCCTGTTCCAGGCTGTAACAAAAGTGGTTTTGGTCACTCCAGACCAAAACATAGGCCAGATAGTAAGCATGCCCACTCTTTAGATCATACCACCTTAAAAATCTATTTTTTTCTTTTTTAAACCTTTTTATTTTCAAAACATATGCACAGTTTTCAACATTCATCCCTTGTATTCCTTTTTTTTTCCTTGCTCCCTACTACCCACTCACTTTGCTAGATGGCAAGTAATCCAATATATATAAACATGTGCAATTCTGAAGAACAAAAAACTTGAAGACCCTCAGAGCTCACTCTGAAAATAGCTGCGTAATACAAACAAGCAAACAAAATGTAAAGTTTTGGGCAATACTTCTGCCTCAGGAGTACAGCCCAATGATAATATAAAATTAAAAATCAAAAAACAGGCAAAAATGAGCAAACTTCAACAAATTCCTGTCCATAGAAACATATTTTGGTGACAGGAAATCTCAAAACACAAACTCAGACAATGGCAATCAAGTATTTGATAAACCATTAAATTTTTGCATCTGGGATAAGAACTCACTATGTCACAAAAAAAAAAAAATTGCTGGGAAAACTGAAAAATAAGAAAAAAACTGAAAAAAAAACCAGGAAAATAAGCAGAAACTCAGCATAGACCTACATTTCACATCCCATCCCAAAATAAGGTCAAAATAGGCAAATGATTTCCGTGTAAAGTGTGTCACGATAAGCAAATTATGAGATCAAGGGATAGTTTATCTATCAGATCTTTGGGAAAAGGAGGAATTTGTTGCCAAAGATGAGCTAAAGAATGTTATGAAATGTGAAATGGACAACTTTGATTATGTTAAATTCAAAACTTTTTGCATAAATAAAACCAACACAGCCACAATTAGAAGGAAAGCATGAAGCTGGGAGAAAAAAAAAATACAGTCACTGTTTTTTGATAAAGACCTCATTTCTCCAATAACTAAAGAACTGTGTCAAATTGATAAAAATACATTATCAATTGAAAAATGGTCAAAGGATATCAACAATTTACAAATGAAGAAATTAAGACTATCTATAGTCATATAAAAATGTTCTAAGTCACTATTGATTGAGAAATGCAAATTAAAACAATTCAAACCTTTCACTTCACCTCACATCTCTCATTTCATCTCACATCTCTCAGATGGGCTAAGATGACAAGACAAAATGATAAATGTTGGAGAGGATATGGGAAAGCTATGATACTAATGCATTGTTAGTTGAGTTGTGAAATGTTACAACCATTCTGGAAAGCAATTTGTACTGTGCCCAAAGGGCTATGAAACTGTACACATCCTTTGATCTATCAATGCCACTACTCTGTCTGTATTCCAAGGAAATCATAAAGGAGGAAAAAGGCCCTGTACATGTTAAAAAATGTTTTTAGCAGCTCTTTTTGTGGTAGCAAAGAATTGGAAAGGAGCAGATTGGGGATTGGCTATTTAAATGATCATATATGAAAATAATGGAATATTATTGTTCTGTAAAAAATAAATCAGCTGATTCAGAAAGATCTGCAAAGATTTGTATGAATGGATACTGAGTAAAACAAGTTGAACAAGGAATATATCATACATTCTAACAGCATTAATGTGTGATGATCAGCTATGACAGACCTACTTTTACTAATCAGTTCAGTGATCCAAGGCAATCCCAAAAAACTTTGAATGGAAAACATCATCCACATCCAGATAGAGAACTACAGAGACTGAATGTAAATCAAAACATGTTCTTTTCACTTTTTTTCTTTTTCTTCTGTTTTTTTTCCTTTTGTTCTGATTTGTCTCTTCCAACATAATTCAGAAGGTAATACATCAAAAGAATGTACATGTATATCCCCCCACAAAAGGAGACAGAGAGAGAGGGAGAAAGAGAAACAGAGAGACAGAGACAGAGAGACAGAGACAGAGAGAGACACACGGAGAGAAAGCCTGTCTAAAAATCAAAGGAATAACAATAAACACAAAACAATGACAGCAAAATCAAAACTGCTATTCAAGGAATAATGTAAATTGGTCTCAGGTCATGAGAGAGCTCAAAAAGAATTCTAAAAATTCAGAAAATAAAGAAAAGTGATTCAAGAAAATAAAGAAAAAAAGATCAATTGTTTGGTAAAGATACAAAAAAGTGCTGGAAAAAATACTACCTTAAAAAAAAGAGTGGGCCAAATGGCAAAGGAAGTACAAAAAGACAAAGGGAAGAGTGCCTTGAAAAGCAAAAATGGCTAAATGAAAAAAAAAAAATCCATTAGAAGAACTCGAAAGGTAGGATTGGGGAAAAAAGAAATACAAAAGCTCAAAGAAAAAGATAATTTCTTAAAAATTAGTATTTGGAAAGTGGAAGCTAATGATTAATTGAAATATTAAAAAGCAATAAAATGAAATCCAAAGGATGAAAAAATAGAAAGAACTTTGAAATATCTCTTTCAAAAATCAATTTACCTGGAAAATACATCAAGGAAAGAGACTTTTAGAATTATTAACCTATTCAAAAACCACAATAAAAAAAAAGAGCCTAGAAATCATCTTTCAATAAATTATCAAAACTGGCTCAAAAAAGGAATAATATACATTCAGTTCAGAATAGAAATTTATTATATCCTGTTGGAAAGTATTAAGGGAAAAGGATAATAGAAAGGAGGGCGGTGACAAATCGAGGGAGCTGTCAGAAGCAAATTACTTTTGATTTTCAACAGTAAAAGGCGGGAGAGTAGAATACACAGGGTCAAAATAGAATGGAGAGAGCTTGTGATAATTATGAATTTTTTACATTGTGTCTCTGATAAAGGTTTCATTTCTCAAATATATAGAGAACTGAGTAAAATTTATAAAAAAGCCATTCTTCAATTCATAAATGCTAAAATGGTATGAGCTAGCACATTTCTTTTTTTTTAATTTTTTTTCATATTTATTTGAATCATGAGAGAGATAGTATACTATTGAGGATAGAAGACAAGCATTGGAGTCAGAAAGACCTAAGTTCAAATGTTATCTTTGATATATCCTGGCTATATTACCTTGGATAAGTCACTTAACCTCGCAGTTCCCATTCCCAGGCAACTTTCTGAATGTATAAATTACAGAACAGCTAAAATTTATTTTGGTAGAGAAAATTTCCTCTCTGAAAGTTCCCTATACCAATGAAATCTCAAGTCTAAATCCCTTACTTTTTCCTGACATTGCATGGCCAACAATGGAGCCCGACTATCTACCTCTTATCCCCTGTTCTCCTCATGTTGAGCTAGCACATTTCAAAGAAAGCAATCTATAAACTTCTTTAAAAGGTTCTAACTCAATGTTGATTAGGTAAATACAAATTAAAACATATCTAAGATACCATCTTACACACTATTAGATTGGCTAATATGACAGAAACGAAATATGATAAATGATGTACAGGATGTGGGAATATTGAGACACCAAGAACTGTTGTTGGAGTTGTGAATTGCTTCAACCATTCTGTAGAAAAAAATGTGTAACAATGACTAAATAACTATAAAACTAAAAATTGGACAGGATAATTAAGACAATGATGATCTGCAATGCTGGAGAGATTAATCACATTGGAATGATCCCATTATTTTAATATTTCAAATTCTAAGACCAATAGTGATTCAAAGAAACCATTTCCCTCTGAAAATAGTTTATCTATTAAAACTTTCAATTAAATATTCAATGAATATTAGATGAATCAGACAGGGTGTTGCTTGAGAAAATTTTGTATAATGTAAAAATCCAGGTTTGTTTTGGGATGTTCAGTAACATTTTGAACATAATCAGAATTTTCATTTGTTGTGTATTTGTTGAACCGAACCAGTTAATGTTCTTTTCTTCCTATGGTAAACTTTCTTAATCATAAGTCACAGTTTGAAATCAATCATTTCAATATATCTAAAAACTAAGCCTTTCATTTGATTTAAAGATTACTCTTTTCTCTAGAGCACTGATAACAATACAGGATGTCTCACATTTTGTTCCTGTCATGCTTGGCTGATTACTGAAATAGTGACTTTTGTGAAATGAGTTGGCTTGTTCAAGCATCAATAAATAAACTAGCACTTACTAAGTACCTATGCTGTGCCAGGCAGCATACAAGGTGGTATTTCAATCTCAGATGCCATGATTGTCAACAAATGCCACGATTTATTGTTTTATCAGATAATTTTCAAAGTAGCAAGGTGTTTCTGCTTCTTTCACCTAGTATTTCTCTTTCTCCTTCTGTTCTACAATCAATCACTCTTTAGTAATGGTAGCCCATTGGTTTAGTTCATTTTGTCACCAATTTCAATTTCACATTCGCAGCTATTCTTTTAGGGATGAATTAATATAACTTATTGAAAAAGGATATGGCTTTAATCACTCAATCATCTTTTTAAGGTAATAAAATATTAAGTCATCGTGAATATGCTAGTGATCACTTTAAAATAATGTGTTTTTTAGTCTATGCATATTAAGTACACAATATTTATGTTGAATGATAAAATAATACTTTTGAATAACTGATACCTTTAAATTTATATGATAATAATTATAGTCAAGTTTGATCCTTAACTATGCATTCACTGTACAGAAGATGATATTTTTATTGTTAACTCTCTCAGAACTTCCATAACCTTTTGATGTTTTAAATTTATTAAAGGAGAGGGAGTTTTTATAAGGAAAAACAAGACAGATCAGGTCCTTGGGACAATCTTACCTACTTGAACTCATGTTCTACAAAGGGGGGGAGTGGCAACTTTAAGCACAATTCCATATGTGCTTTTCCACTCCGTACTGCTATCATATCTTCTTACTGGCAGTGTTGAATCCAAGACATCGTCTGGTCAGAAAGTACTTTTTTCTACAAAATATTGCATTTTTTGTCATAAATTCTTCTGGCTCAGAAACCATTAGGAGACGCTCTGTGGATGGGTTATTAACCTTGGAAATATTTCCAAAATGCTCTAATGATATCAACCAGAATGACAATTTTCCTTAGTGGGATGGTGTATAAGGAGATAGTGATTACATTTGTATATTTGTCTTTTTTATTGCTGTGTCTAACTTTCTCTACTGAATATTCAACTGCCCTGCTGATTCTCAAGTAACATTTATACATTGTGTTTATTTTCATGAATCATAGATACATGACTTTGTAATTATCTCTTTTTTTGTCAGTTAAGTAAACAGTATAGAATTTAGGTCACTAACCTAATTGATTGATATGGAGTTTTAGTTCAATGTATGAACCAACAACAAAATCATAAACTATCATTCCTGTAGCATTTATTTACAACATTCGTTTTTTCACTCCTGGATCTACATGTGACAGAAATTCTGATTTTTGAATTTTATTTGTTCAAGTTGATCTTCCAGCTCAGATTCTCTTCAATGTTCTCATGGCCATTTTTTTGGAGAGGTGTGTTATTATTATTTTTTTGATTATAATTTTATTCAAGAGTCTCCAGTGTACATTGTCATTCCACTGTCATCATCATGACTTTGTAACCTTGTGCTCAAAGCCCAGAAAGGTTATCTACCATCTGTATTACTCTTCAATTTTGTGCTAAAGATCCACTGTATTTTTGCATCACCTGGACTTATTGTGCTTTCTTTTAGTCTCATACTGGTAAGTGTTGTTACTATTAATTTTATTTTTTGCATGTTGTTAAGTTAAATCATCACCCTCATTTTTTGCATATTTAAACAAGTATAAAATGCATTCTTATTTTGAAAGGGGATAAGAAAAATACAAGGCTAGACAAAAGTATAAAAAATTATTTTATGATGTATAATGATGTTATAAAGGTAAAAACAATATCCAAAATGGAAATGGGTTTTAAAGGTTCTGTTAGGCAACAGAAATTATTACTCATATGCAAATATGTTACCTATGCAAATTTCAAAAAAAAGGCATCAATAATGATAAAGATTTCAGTTACATAATAATTTTGATTTAGAGGTTATAAAAAAGTAACACAAAATGGCAATATGAATAATAGACATGGGGGGTAGAGCCAAGATGGTGGAGAAGGTACATGCTTCTTTCTGACCTTCTCCTACTACAGACTAATTAGCAAATCCAGCCTCTGAATTACCTCTGGACTTGCAGAATACATGAATATTGGGAGTGCTGTTACCAGCAGAAGATAATTTCAAAGATCACCAAAAAAGGTCTGTTTCAATCAGGCACAGAGGCAGGTGGGCCAAGTACAAGCAGGCTGAGCATAGACACCAATGCAGGCAGTGCAGATTTCTGGGGTGGTGCAAAATCCTGCTGGCAGAGAATCTAAGGGGAGTTATCTACAGCAGTGTTGGCTACTCTGCCTTGATTGTCAGCCAGTAAATCAGCAGAAAAGTTATAAAACATTCAACACAAACACAAAAGGTAAATAGTGAACACCAAAATGCTAGAATCTCATAGAACCTGGCCATGCCCAACCAGAACCAAGAGTGAGTAAGCACTAACCCAGAAAAGTTGCAGCCTCTTATAGAGGAAGCCTCCATTTTTAGAGGAAGCTTGGAAAACCTCCCCTGGCCTAAAAGCAGACCTTAACTTTTTTTTTTTAATGAATTAAAAAAAAAGCAAATAGAACTCTGACAATAGATAGCTTTTGTGGTGAAAGAGAAGAACAGATTTCAAACCTTGAGGAGACTAAAAGCAAGTCATCTCCAGATGAAGCCCCAAAGGGTGATATAAATTGGTCCCCACCACAAGGCTCTCCTAAAAGAAATTAATCTTAAAAGAGAGCTAGAAAGAAATGGGGAAAGGAAATGAAAACATCCCATGATTGTTTTGAAAAGATATATGACTTATTAAAAGATAGATTTGATAAAACTGAGACACTGATACATTGTTAGTGGGACTGTGAACAGATCCAACAATTCTGAAGAGCAATTTGGAACTATGCTCAAAAAGTTATCAAACTGTGCATACCTTTTCATCTAGCAATGTTTCTATTGGGATTATGTCCTAAATAGATCTTAAAAGTGGGAAAGGGACCCACATGTGCAAAAATGTTTGTGGCAGCCTTTTTTGTAGTTTCAAGAAACTGGAAACTGAGTGGATGCTCATCAATTGGAAAATGGCTGAATAAATGATGGGATATGAATGCTATGGAATACTATTGTTCTGTAAGAAACACCCAGCAGGATGATTTCAGAGAGGCCTGGAGAGACCTACATGAATTGATGCTAAGTGAAAGGAGGAGAACCAGGAGATCATCATACACAGTAACAAAAGACTACATGATGATCGATTCTGATGGATGTGGCCCTCTTCAATATTGAGATGATTCAGACCAGTTCCACTTGTGAGGGTTGATGAGAACCATCTACACCCAGAGAGAGATCCATGGAAACAGAGGGTGATATACAATATAGCTTTCCACTCTCTCTGTTATTATTTGCTTGCATTTTGTTTCTCTTTTCTCATTTTTTTTCCTTCTTTATTTGATTTTTCTTGTACAATCAGATGGCTGTGTGATTATGTATTCACATATTGAATCTGGCATGTATTTCAGCATATTTGGCATGTGTTGGACTGTCTTCTGGATGGGGGAAGAAGGGGAAAATTTGCCACAGGGGGTTATGCAAGAGTCAATGTTGGAAAAATTACCCATGCATATGTTTTATGAATAAAAAGCTTTAACAAAAAAGAAAAAAAAATGTATGAATATGTATACACACATTGGATCTAACATGTATTTCACCATGTTTAACATGTATTGGACTACCTGCCAGATAGGGGAGGGGGCTGAGGAAAAAGGGGAAAATTTGCGACAAAAGATTATGCAAAGGTCAATGATGGAAAATTACCCATGCATATCTTTTATAAATAAAAAGCTTTAACAAAAAAAATCTTAAATAATAATAAAAAAGGATTAAATTCTCAATATTTTAAGCAACTGTCTAAAACTCTTAAGTTAAAGCAATATCTACCTTCCTTAGTAGAAATAATTCCTTACTTAAGTTACTTACATAAATGAAGTCACATGCTTATCTTTATATTGTCCTGATTTCTACCTATCTCTGCCCCTATCCCTGTCTTGATTTCTATTGATCTTTCTATTTTTATCTCCATTTCTATCCTTATCTTTATTAACATTCTTGCCCTTACTTTTATCCCTATCTTCCATCCCTATCTCTATCCTTATTCTAAGAGTCGCTTTTGAACTTAAGAACAACTGGATTCTGGAAATCTGGCTGTGTGATTCTGAAAAGTTTATGTAACCTTTATGGGTTCTAGGAATTTCAGAGTTACCAGTCTAAATTGTTAGCTGGAATCTTTCACAAAGAACTCCCTACAACAGTGGAGCTCAACTCAAATCAAACATGTCACTATCACTGCATATTGACTTAGAAAACCACATGCTAACAATTATTTTCTACTGCATTTTTATTGATATCGTAAATATTTCCCAATTACATTTTAATCTAGTTCTGCTTCCTTCAGTTCCCAACTCTTGCTTTGTTCTTGGCAGCTTAAATAGCTTCCTTAGTCTCCTACTCAAAGTGGTATGGAGGGTAATGATTAAGAAAGAAAATTATATGGCAAAGAGAGTTGTGAAACGTCTGTTTCACCTACACCACAGTTAGCCCCAGAAATAGGTAGTAGATAACTTTTCTGATAAGAGAAATAAACTCTAAAGTTCAATTATTATTGCCCTGAAATCTTTAATCTATTATTTATATTGGACCTAGAGATTTTGGTATAGTGAAAAGACTATGTTCTCATTAAAATGCCATCACCAACTATCTGTGTGACCTTGGTCAAATCATATAACCTTGAATGGCCCTGCTTCCTCATTTGTAAAAGAAAAGAATTGAATTGGATGACTTTTAAGCTTTCTTCCAATTCTAATGTCCTATAAATTAACTGAAGAATAATTGAAATAAAATAATAGCATCTGTAAAAATGACCTATTTTCCATGAGGTTACTGACCAGAAAACAAAACAGAACAAAACTTTGTTCATTTGACAAATATTTATTTACTCATCTTGTCCACATTGAGATTATGGGTTTCTAACAGTAGCTATCAGGTTACACATTATTTAGAACTAAGCACAGAGATTTTTGTTACAAATCATTGATTGCTTGCATATGAGGCCATTTACTTTAATTCCATGTCTTCATCATCACATCTGTCATTGGTGAATTGGTTAATGTTTCTAAGATGTTCATGTATTACATTATAGCCAGTCCATTTCACACTAACAGCAATGTAACATAGTTTATCACTGTCACTCTAGGCAATTTTCTGTAGCTGTCTCGACCTGTAAAAGGAGATGCAATAAAGATGTAGAATAACATGGTTATGGGAAAGATGAGGTGGCAAATAATACAGTAACATGTTGTAGGCCCTGTTATTCTTTTGCATTTATACTTAGGTCAAACAATGTTTCTCAGCCTTCAAAATGAAGATGAGAAGACAGCATGAGATGTATCATCTTTTCCTCAAAAATGATGTCTCTGATACAATACAAGTTCCTAGTTATTTTGGGGTATAGACTCACTCCTAAAACCTAGCCTCATATCTGCTTTAAAGAGTTTTAAGAGCATATATCAAATCTATTTCTTGATATTATTTTAACCAATTCTTAGTAAGGAAAGGAAACATACTAGACTGCTGCTAATGATACTTCTAAAGCTAAGATATTTTAAATATTTAACTGAATGTAACTTAAGTAGTTAGTTTTGACTTTAAAATAGCTTAGACAAAGAAGATTAGAAAGATTAGAAAAATCTGATCTTCTGAGAACCAAGAACTACCTTCTTTATTTCACAGTAGCTTCGATACCAATAAAAATAAGCTCAATGTCTACTCTGAATAATTATATATATATATAATATATATATATGTATATATCTCTCTATATATAGATATATACATATGTGTATGTGTATGTGAGAGAGAGAGAGAGAGAGAGAGACAGAGAGAAAGAGAGAGAGAGAGAGAGACTGTATTAATGTGATGCTAGGCATTTTGCATATTATATGTTCTTAAGATTTGTTTTTTTTGAAAGACACAAATTGTCAGTGTTGAGGTATGAGAAAAAAGACATACTAGCAAGGCATACTAGTATTTTGTTAGGTCTCTGAATTGTTCCAAACATTCTAAAAGGTATTTTGAGTCAATTAATCAATGAACATATATCTGTTAAGGATCTATTATGTTTCATACAGAAGGATGAGGATACAAGTTAAAAAAAAAAACAGTCCTTACTTCCATTATATTAAGAAAATAAATAAAACATGCAAAAAGTTAGATTAAGGCATCCCATTACATATATGACATGGAGGTCAAGATAGAAATGCCTCATATTTATGTTATCACTTTTTTTTTGTAGTAAAGAACTGCCAGCAAAATAGATTATTTTGCTCATCAATGAGGGAATTGATAAACAATTGTGATATGTGAATACTGCAAAATTATGACACCATAGGAAATAATATGAAAAGTACTGAGAATGCTTGAAAGACAATTAACAGATGCAAAATACAGTAACAGAATAAGAAAAACAATAGACAGAATGATCACAAATTTGTTATTTGTGTAGTTATAATGACCAATCCTATTCCCAAAGAAGACATGAGAAAATGTAGTTCATTATGTGTTTTTACAAAATAACTTCTAATATATAGGATGGATAAGTAGTATAGCAGATAGAGTGCAAAACGTGAAGTAAGAAAGACATGAATTCAAATCCATCCTGAGATACTAGCTGTGTGACTCCAGGCATGTTACTTAATCCTATTTGAATCAGTTTCCTTATCTAGAAAATGAGCTGTAGAATGAAATGGCAAACCATTCTAGCATCTTTGCCAAGAAAACTCTAAATGGGATCGTGGAGAATTGGACGTGGCAAGAAATTGACAGAATATGACTAATTTATAGAATTTATTGGCTTGGAGATAATTCATAAACAATTCATAGATTTAAAGAGTTGCCGAAGGCATTGAAGGGTCCAGTTATTTGTCCAGGGTCACATTGTCGGGATATGCCACAGGAAAGCCTTGAGGCCAGATATTGCTGATTAAGAGGCCTGTTTTCTATCTGCTACTCACTTGGCCTCTCCAATTTCGATCCCTTTTATCATTTGATTCTCTATCACTTCTAAAGTTATTGATTGATCCCAACTTAGTAGGATTTCACTCTTTATTGAGCTTCCTTTTCTGTCCTGCATGATTTCTTGTGAGCAAGTAAACATTCATTGATTATGATATTTCCACTCCTTTTAGATGAAATCTATTCATCCATTTGTCAAATAGTGACATTTGGATCCTTTTCCTGTCTACTGACTAGTGGCCACAAATAATTTTAAAGTTTACCTTCTTTTAGTTCCTTATTATTTTCTTTATTTTTTAATATCTTCTGATAATAATAGGCATTCTATTAATTTCCAATTTTTATTGAGAAATAACAATATTTTTTGCTTCATTGCTAGATAGGGTTTACAAAATATACCAAATGTAAACATTGTAAACCTATAAGTTGCCACACACCCTAAATTTCTATGGTCTCATTATCTTCTAACAAGATAGATTTCTTAGAATTTGCCTCAGTAGTGGCCTAGAATAAAAAATAATTATCTAATTAAACATATAACTAAAAAGTAGTCAGACTTCTTCCTTCAACAAAGGAATTTCTGTGACATGACAATTGCCTTCTTTATTGCATAAACTATATAAGTAGAAAGCAGAATATTTTCTGTCTTTGCTTTTTATTTTATTTTTGAGGCAGAAAAGTAATTTTTAGCAAGAATAAGAAAAAAAGGAATTGATTCCAGAATACTAGTTATATCATGTTTTGGCTAATTCAATGAAACATAATACTCTCTTGGTTTTGCCAACATCATGATTTGTTTTCTCTTATTAAAGACTAAATTATTGTGTTTAAAGAATCAGATATACTGATAAGATGACTTGCAGGGTTTGGAACTCTTTTTGTTTTTCTTGTATATAACCTGACAAATCAAGTTTCAGTATTTTTCAACCAAATTTAAAATTGTTATTTTGCTGAACTTTATAGCCTTAGAAAATGTTTGTAATTTATGTTAATTAATCAATTAAATTAATTAATTAAACTTGAAGTTTGATGCAGTTCTTTAAAATGTTATCCAGAGTTAAATTTAACAGCAAAAATATTTTAAGAAGTACCACTACATAGATTGTTACTACAGTCTTCAAATACTATTGTGTAATTGAGCATAATGTACCAAAGTCATTTGCTGGAACTAAAGATATCATTTAAAGATTTCTTATAAAGAAAATCCATGAATTTACAGACATTTATTTGGATGATTGTTTATTTGGGCTTTTGGTGGTGGGACTGAATAGATATAACTTTCTTTCCAACTATGCTTTTTAAAAATATACCAGAAGAAAATGCATTTTGGAGATTCTGTTTTTCTCATAAGATCTTAATATTTGGACAATAGTAAAGAAATGTTTAGTAAGAAAGACATGAATTCAAATCCATCCTGAGATACTAGCTGTGTGACTCCAGGCATGTTACTTAATCCTATTTGAATCAGTTTCCTTATCTAGAAAATGAGCTGTAGAATGAAATGGCAAACCATTCTAGCATCTTTGCCAAGAAAACTCTAAATTGGATCATGGAGAATTGGACGTGGCAAGAAATTGACAGAATATGACTAATTTATAGAATTTATTGGCTTGGAGATAATTCATAAACAATTCATAGATTTAAAGAGTTGCCGAAGGCATTGAAGGGTCCAGTTATTTGTCCAGGGTCACATTGTCGGGATATGCCACAGGAAAGCCTTGAGGCCAGATATTGCTGATTAAGAGGCCTGTTTTCTATCTGTTACTCACTTGGCCTCTCCAATTTCGATCCCTTTTATCATTTGATTCTCTATCACTTCTAAAGTTATTGATTGATCCCAACTTAGTAGGATTTCACTCTTTATTGAGCTTCCTTTTCTGTCCTGCATGATTTCTTGTGAGCAAGTAAACATTCATTGGTTATGATATTTCCACTCCTTTTAGATGAAATCTATTCATCCATTTGTCAAATAGTGACATTTGGATCCTTTTCCTGTCTACTGACTAGTGGCCACAAATAATTTTAAAGCTTACCTTCTTTTAGTTCCTTATTATTTTCTTTATTTTTTAATATCTTCTGATAATAATAGGCATTCTATTAATTTCCAATTTTTATTGAGAAATAATAATATTTTTTGCTTCATTGCTAGATAGGGTTTACAAAATATACCAAATGTAAACATTGTAAACCTATAAGTTGCCACACACCCTAAATTTCTATGGTCTCATTATCTTCTAACAAGATAGATTTCTTAGAATTTGCCTCAGTAGTGGCCTAGAATAAAAAATAATTATCTAATTAAACATATAACTAAAAAGTAGTTAGACTTCTTCCTTCAACAAAGGAATTTCTGTGACATGACAATTGCCTTCTTTATTGCATAAACTATATAAGTAGAAAGCAGAATATTTTCTGTCTTTGCTTTTTATTTTATTTTTGAGGCAGAAAAGTAATTTTTAGCAAGAATAAAGAAAAAAAGGAATTGATTCCAGAATACTAGTTATATCATGTTTTGGCTAATTCAATGAAACATAATACTCTCTTGGTTTTGCCAACATCATGATTTGTTTTCTCTTATTAAAGACTAAATTATTGTGTTTAAAGAATCAGATATACTGATAAGATGACTTGCAGGGTTTGGAACTCTTTTTGTTTTTCTTGTATATAACCTGACAAATCAAGTTTCAGTATTTTTCAACCAAATTTAAAATTGTTATTTTGCTGAACTTTATAGCCTTAGAAAATGTTTGTAATTTATGTTAATTAATCAATTAAATTAATTAATTAAACTTGAAGTTTGATGCAGTTCTTTAAAATGTTATCCAGAGTTAAATTTAACAGCAAAAATATTTTAAGAAGTACCACTACATAGATTGTTACTACAGTCTTCAAATACTATTGTGTAATTGAGCATAATGTACCAAAGTCATTTGCTGGAACTAAAGATATCATTTAAAGATTTCTTATAAAGAAAATCCATGAATTTACAGACATTTATTTGGATGATTGTTTATTTGGGCTTTTGGTGGTGGGACTGAATAGATATAACTTTCTTTCCAACTATGCTTTTTAAAAATATACCAGAAGAAAATGCATTTTGGAGATTCTGTTTTTCTCATAAGATCTTAATATTTGGACAATAGTAAAGAAATGTTTAGTAATTTTGTATAGCTCTAGAATTAAGCTATCATAGTGGAAAGGACACTAGGATTTTATTTCTAGTTCTGGATCTGTGATTAATTATGTATATGACTGTTGAGAAATCATGATGTCACTGGAAATGCTTCAGTTTCTGCATCTGTAGAAATGAGATACAAAGACCAGATGACATGTAGAAATATCAAAAAAGTTCAATATCAAAGGTGTTGAACCATGTGATGTAGGTGTAACAAACCTTCAATTTTGAATATAAGTGCTTTAAGGTCAATATAACAGTACACTTGCCAGTTTGGACTAAATTAATACTTTTTAAGACCCTAATAAATATCATTAAATCAGGTTCTTCTATATAGTGTTTTCTAGGAATGTGGTTTCACTATTATCATCCCTCAAAAGATCTATATAATATAAAAGTGTTCATTCTTTGCCAATTGCTTCTTTTAGAAACCATACTATCTTGAAGAAAATGAATCGTCTAGAGACAGAATCACTGAAGTTGACTTTTTATTATTGCAAGATGCTCCCATGTCATACTATCTGCTTCTCCTCTAACCAGATCAGCATCTCAATACAGCCAAATGATTTGTGCCAAGACCAATTTACCAAGCTATTTCTAAAATAAATGGATGGTATGCAATTACCTCCTCAGTGAGATTGTTCCATCATTTTAAACCTCATAGGGGGGAATCTCACATGGCTACAAATGGATAGCATGACTGAAAGTAAAATCTGAATTACATATCCATCAAGTTTTCTGAAATTCTTATAGGATAATATCAGTAGAGATCAATAGGTTGTGGTAGCCAATCTTACCATCTTACTGTGAAGAAAAAGGAAAATTCTTCCTCAAAATGGAGGAACTCACAATGAATGACAAAAAACAAACAAACCAAAAACGATCCTGAAGATATTATATTAAGGCTAAAAAGGAAGAACAAAAGTTGAGTTTCCTGGAAGCAAACCCCTGCAGTTTTAGAATTATTTGGAAACATGAATTATTATAAAGCAATTTATTCTTTTCAGCAAATTAGAAAGAAAAACAGGTCTGAAATACCACTGAAAGCAAAATGTCCCATTTAAAAAATCCCATTTTCTTAAAGTTTAAACATTTTCAAATTCTTATTTACTTTTTACATATTTGCTGTTGAAAGATACAAGGAATGAAAGCTCTAAGTTAGGAGTATATGCTTTGTGGATAATTTTTTTTGTAGTAAGTTTATTTAATTTTAATACACATTATTTTATGAATGATATGACAGAGAAAATCAGAGGAAAAAGGGGAAAAAACATTGCAGAGATTTTAAAAAAGAAAAAAAGAAGTGAACATAGCATTTATTGATTTACATTAAGTATCCATATTTCTTTTTCTGGATGCAGATGACATTGTCGATATAAGGTGTATGGGGATTGCTTTGGATCAATGAACCTCTGACAAGAACCAAGCCTTTCATAGTTGTTCATCATGTATTCCTGCTGTTATTGTGTACAATGCATCAGTTTATGTAAATCTTTTCAGGCCTTTCATAATCAGCTTATTCATCATTTTATAGAAAAACGATATTCCATTACCATCATGTACTACAACTTATTCAGCCATTCCCCAATTGATGGGCATCTACTCATTTTCTAATTCTTTTCTATCATAGAAAGAGTTGCTTCATAACTATATGTGTGGATTCTTTTTTTCCCCCCTGAGGCAATTGCGGTAAAGTGACTTGCCCAGGGTCACACAGCTAGGAAATCTTAAAAGTCTAAGACCAAATTTGAACTCAAGTCCTCTTGACTTCAGGGCTAGTGTTCTATCTGCTGTGCCATCTAGTTGCCCCCATATGTGGATTCTTTCCCCTCCTTAATGATTTCCTTGGGATATAGACACACTAATGGCACTGATGGGTCAAAGGGTATGCATAGTTTCATAGCCCCTTGGGCATGATTCCAAATTGCTCTCCAGAATGGTTGAATATTTTCACAACTCCAGCAACAATGCATTAATGTTCCAGTTTTCCCACATCCACAGCAACATTTATTATCATCTTTTTCTGTCATCTTAGCCAATCTGAGATGTGTGAAGTGGCATCTCCCAGGTGTTTAAATGAATATATATGTAATCGAGTCATTTAGAGCATTTTTTAAATATAACTATAAATGGCTTTAATTTCATCATCTAAAAACTGTCTGCCCATATCATTTCCCCATTTATCAATTGGGGAATGACTTGTATTCTTATGAATTTGACACTGTTCTTTATACATTTTAGAAATGAGATCTCTATCAAAAATACTGGATCTAAATTTTTCCCCCTGCTTTCTACTTCCCTTTTAATCTTATTTTTGTTGATTTTGTTTGTTCAAACCCTTTTTAATTTAATGTAATCAAAAATTTCCATTTTCCCTTTTGTAATGTTCTTTAGTTTTTCTTTGATCATAAATTCCTTGCTTCTCCAAAATGTGGTAGTTAAATTATCCCTTAATGTCCTAATTTGTCTATGGTATCATCCTTTATGACCAAATCATGTGGCAATTTTAGTCTTATTTTGATATGCAGTGTGAGATGAAGGTCTCTGCCAAGTTTGTGACATATTATTTTCCACTTATCCCAACAATTTTTGTCAAATACTGAATTATTATTCCAGAATTCTTATCAAATACTAGATTATTAAAGACGTTGATTATTGTGTCCTGTGTATCTAATTTATGTCACTGATCCACATCTCTACTTCTTACTCAGTACCAAATAGTTTTGATGACTGCTACTTTGTGTTACAGTACTGTAGAGTCACTATCCCTCATATTAATTATGAATTCCCTTGATATTCTTGACCATTTATTCTTCCAGATGAATGTTATTATTTTTCTAGTGCCATAAAATTTTTTTTTTTGGCAGCTTGATTGGTATGGCCCTGAATAAGTGTACTAATTTAGGCAGAATTGTCATTTTATTATATTAGCTCCACCTAACCATGAGCAGTTGATATTTTTCTCCATTTTTTAAGATTCTATATTATTTGTGTGAGAAGTGTTTTGTAATTATGTCCACATAGTTCTGGAGTTTGTCTTGGTGGGGACACCTCTAAGTATTTTATTTTGTCTATGGTAATTTAGAATGAAATTTCTCTTTCTATCTCTTGCTAATGAGCTTTGTCAGTAACATAAAAATGCAGATAATTTTTGTGGATTTATTTTATATCCTACAACTTTGCTGAAGCTGTGAACTGTTTCCAGTAGCTTTTTGGATGATTTTCTAGGATTTTTCTAACTATATCAACATATCATCTGCAATCTGTGAGTTTTATTTCCTCATTGCCTAGTCTAATTCCTTTAATTTCTTTTTTTCTTTTCTTATTGCTAACTCCAATATTTATAGTATAATGTGCAATAATAGTTATGATAATTATTTCACCCTGATCTCATTGAGAATGTGTCTATCTTTGTTCTACTACAAATAATGCTTGCTGTAGGTTTTAGATAGATGCTGCTGATTATTTTAAGGAAAGCATCCATTGTCCATGTGCTCTTTAGTGTTTCTAATAGTATTTTTTGGTGCTGTATTTTTTCACCTATTTTCTTTTAGATGCATTTCTGCATCTATAAGAGTATCATATTACTTCTGTTGGTTTTGTTATTGATATGGTCAATTGAGATAATAATTTTCCTGATATTGAAATACCCCTGCATTCCTGGTATAAATCCCACTTGATCACAGTATATTATCCTGCTGATATCTTGCTGAAATATCTTTGTTAATATTTTATTTAAAAATTTTGTATCAATATTAATTAGGGAGAGGGGTTTGTAATTTTCTTTCCCTGCTGAGATCAGAATTACTATCCCTGCTTTTTTTTTTTTTTTTACTTCAGCTGAAGCATAATAAATTCTATTCTAGACTTTTATCTTTACTCTGCATGTTTCTCTCTTTTTCAAATGTGTTTTTTTCCCCCTTCTTCCTTCCTTCCTCCCTTCCTCTCTCCCTCTCCTCCTCCCTCCCTCCCTTCCTTCTTTTCTTCTTTCTTTCTTTCCTTCCTTCCTTCCTTTCTTGTTTTGTTTTTTCCCCTTCTTCCTTCCTTCCTTCCTCCCTTCCTCTCTCCTCCCTTTCTCCCTCCCTCCCTCCCTCCCTTCCTTCTTTTCTTCTTTCTTTCCTTCCTTCCTTTCTTGTTTTGTTTTTTCCCCTTCTTCTCTCCCTCCTTTCCTCCCTCCCTCCCTCCCTTCCTTCTTTTCTTCTTTTCTTTTTTCTTTCTTTCTTTCTTTCTTTCTTTTCTTTCTTTCTTTCTTTCTTTCTTTCTTTCTTTCTTTCTTTCTTTCCTTTTCTTTCTTTTTTCTTCTTTCTTTCCTTCTTTCTTTCTTCTTTCTTTCTTTCCTTCCTTCCTTCCTTCCTTTCTTGTTTTGTTTTTTCCCCTTCTTCCTTCCTTCCTCCCTTCCTCTCTCCTCCCTTTCTCCCTCCCTCCCTCCCTTCCTTTTTTCCTACCTTCCTTCCTTTCTTGTTTTGTTTTTTCCCCTTCTTCTCTCCCTCCTTTCCTCCCTCCCTCCCTCTCTTCTTTCTTTCTTTCTTTCTTTCTTTCTTTCTTTCTTTCTTTCTTTCTTTCTTTCTTTCTTTCTTTCTTTCTTCTTTCTTTCTTTCTTTCTTTCTTTCTTTCTTTCTTCTTTCTTTCTTTCTTTCTTTCTTTCTTTTTTCTTTCTTTCTTTTTTCTTTCTTTCTTTCTTTCTTTCTTTCTTTCTTTCTTTCTTTCTTTCTTTCTTTCTTTCTTTCTTTCTTTCTCTTTCTTTCTTTCTTTCTTTCTTTCTTTTTTTCTTTCTTTCTTTCTTTCTTTCTTTCTTTCTTTCTTTCTTTCTTTCTTTTTTTCTTTCTTCTTTCTTTCTTTCTTTCTTTCTTTCTTTCTTTCTTTCTTTCTTTCTTTTTTTCTTTCTTTCTTTCTTTCTTTCTTTCTTTCTTTCTTTCTTTCTTTCTTTCTTTCTTTCTTTCTTTTTTTCTTTCTTTCTTTCTTTCTTTCTTTCTTTCTTTCTTTCCTGAGGCAATTGGGGTAAGTGATCTGCCCAGGATTACACAGCTAGAAAGCATTAAGTGTCTGAGGCCAGGTTTAAACTCAGATCTTCTTGACTTCAGGGCTGGTACTCTATCCACTGCATCATCTAGCAGCTGCCTATCAAATGAGTTTATTGTAAATAACATTTTGTAAGATTCTCTTTTTTAATCCATTCTGCTAATTGTTTCCATTTTATGGAAGAGTTCATTAACAGTTGTGACTACCAGTATTGTATTTCCCTCCATCCTATTTTCTTCCCTGGATATATTTTGTTTCTCTTTATCCTGTCTTAAGTCTTGTGTTTATTTTACCCACCTTTACTCCTCCCTCCTTCTCTAACTAGTTTTTTTTTTTTTTTAACCCACTCCACCCACCATCTTGTCTTTTACCAACTCTTTCTCTCTTCTTTTACCTTTTTCCCTAGGGTTTCTGCCCTTTCTTCTATCCTGTCCCTCTCTTTTTTCCCCCTCTTTTGTCTTCTCCTACTTCTCTGTAAGATTAGATAAATTTCGATACCCAACTGAATGATTAAATTATTGCCAAACCAATGAGATAAAGCTTCAGGCAATGTTCATCCTCTTCCCTTCTTTTCTGCAAAGTAATGGGTCTTTTGCACCTCTTCATATGAACTAATTATCTTATTATACCTCTCCTTTCCTCTTTTTCCATACAGTACAGTACCTTTATATTTTTCTTTGATGTTATCATACTAAAGACTATTCACAACCACTTTCAATAGTTCTGATTCCTGTGTTTGTAGATTAAATTTTCTGTTTATCTTTTTCAATAGAAATGATTGAAAATCTCTTACTTCATTGAAGCACCATCTCCTCCCATAAAAGATGAAGCTGAGTCTCCTTGGATAGATAATTACTGGTTGTAATCAGAGGTCCTTTGCCTTCCAGTATATGGTATTCTAGGCCCTCTGATCCTTTATTGTAGAAGCTGCCAGATGCTGGGTAATTCAGATATCTAAATTGTTTTTATCTGGCAGCTTGCAGTATTAGCTCATTGAGATTATAGTTCTGTAGTTTCACAACCATGTTCCTTGGAGTTTTCTTTGTGGGATCTCTATCCAGAGGTGATTGATTGATTCTTTCAATGAGTATTTTCTTCCCTGTTTCTAGAATGTTGGGGCAATTTTCCTTTATGATGTTTTATAGAATGCTATCCAGGATCCATTTTTTTTTTGTCATAGTCATCAAATAGGCATATAATTTTTTAATTGTCTCTTCTACATCTATTACCCAGGAAAGTTGTTTTGCCAAAGTTATTTCACATTTTCTTCCAATTTTTCATTTTTAAAAATTTTTTTTTAACTGAATCTTGCTGTCTCACTAAGTCAGTATCTTCCATTTGTGCTGTTTTAATTTTAATATGTGATTTTCTTCAGTTAGCTTTTGTATCTCTTTTTCCATTTGGTTCATTCTACTGTTTAAAGAATTGTTTTCTTTGGACAATTTTTATTCCTTTCTTCTCCAGACTATTGACTCTCTCTTGCATACCTGTTATTTCCTTTCTCATTTTTTTCTACCTTCCTTATTTGCCTTTTGAAGTCTTTTCCACCATTTCCAAGAAGCCTCTTTGGGTGTGAGACCAATTTTTCTCATTCTTTGAGATTTCTTCTGTGAACATTCTGTCCTTATCTGAGTTGGTGTTTTGGTCTTCCCTGTCACCTTAGTATCTTTTTTTGGTCGAGGTTCTTTTCTGTTTCTTGCTCATTTTCTTTCCTTTTCTTTTGGTACTTCCTCTCTCTCTCTCTTTCTCTCTCTCTCTCTCTCTCTCTCGGTTAAACTCCACTCCTGAGGTTGTAGGGAGAACCTTTCCAAGCTTCCTATGCAGCTCTGAGCCTTAGTTTTAAGCACAGGTGCCCCTTATGTTTGTAGGGGATAGCTTGGCCTGCTCTATGCAGGAAACAGCCTGGTTTCCCAGAATTTGCCTTCTGAGCTGGGAAGTGGGGCTGCCATCTGATGCTCCCCTCTACTGAGCCAGGGCTGAGTGTATTAGTTGCTGATGTGTTGTGATTAAGATTCTCTCACTGTTTTTCCCAGTGTTTATTTGAACTGAGTTGAACATCCTTTGCACCCTAGTGCAACTGACCTTTCTGGAAGTTATTCCAGTCTATGTTTAGCTGGAGATGGGTTTCATTCCATCATACTGTTCAGTGACTTGGATTCATGTCATTTTAGGAAAACTGGGAGAGCTTGAACAGCTTCCTAACTTTACTGTGACATCTTGGCTCCTTCCCTTCTTCCCTCCCAGAACTCTAAATAGTTCCTCTGCTAGCATTACTAACAGGAAGTTAGTAGAAGAAAGAAAGAAAGAAAGAATTCACCAAGATTACAGAAAATAAAGGAATATTTTCTTTAACTTGGGAGTTTTGCCTTGTGTTTTCTCTAGAAATTTTGGGAAAGAACTTTTCTAAGCAATGGTTAATTCTTTTATTTTTTATCTCTGCCCATACAATGAAAGGAAGACATTCTTGAATTCATTCTGTGTTTCTTCTCTTCTCATATTTATAATTTTTAAATTATTCAATTAACTTTAAATAAAACATGTACTTCAATATACCAAGAACAATTTTTAAAAGTATATATTAAGCTTATCAAAAAAGCAATATAATCATCTTGTTTGTCCTTGTGCTCTTCTAAATGTTTTGTTCTTCATTATAGATTAAAAAAAATTATTGATGTCCTGATTTCCCTTTCCTTTTTTTCATTATAACTACCTTTTAACTACCCTCCATTTCTCTCCCCTTCACCTCCACTTTCCAAAGTAGAAAAATAATCAATCTTCTGGAATCATGACTGGTTATAGAATTGGCTAATGCACATCACCTTTCAAAATTATTTTCCTTATAATTATTGTATGTATTATTCTTCTGATTCTGCTAATTTTATTCTTTATTTAAATAATATATTCCAGGATGCTATAAATCTACCTATTTCATCAATACTTTTTGTTATTGTTCAACCATTTTAGTCATACACAACTCTTCATGAGCCCATTTGTGTTTTTATTTTTTTATTTATTTTTATTATAATTATTATTTTTAGCACAGATATTGGAGTGCTTTGCTATTTTTTTTCTCAGCTCATTTTACAGATGAGGAAAGGCAAACAGGACAAGTGAATTACCCAGTTTCATGCACCTAGTAAATGTCTAAAACTAGATTTAAACTAGTCTTCCTGACTCCAGATCCAGCACTTTATGACACTTTGATGCACCATTGCTTAGTTTGACAAAAATCCTTAATATTTATACACCATGAACTGACAAGATTTTCCTCAATTGATGGACACTCATTTGTTTTCAGTCCTTTGTGATTAAAAACAAATTAAGCCAACCTCCTGTTTTAAACATTTTTGTACATATAACATATAGTTTACATCTCTGATGTTTTGGGGTTATTAGGCATATTGAGAGTACTGATGGATCAAAGGACATGCATGGTTTAATGTCATTAAAATATAGTTTCATATTGTTGTTTGGAGTGTTTGTGTCCAGTCATAGCTTTATTATGACTACAGTACTCTTGTTCTCCCAAAGACATTCCATTTTTTTTTCTATTCTCTCTTTTTTTAAAACCATTTTTGAAAATCTGGTAAATGTGCAGTTCAAAACCAGAAGCAGCTATTGAATAGCCTTTATTCTTATTGACCACAAAGTTGTGGATGAATTGCAAGTTCTTTTGAAATCTAAGTTTTCTCATTTGAATTTTAATATATTTCAATATTTGGAAAAAAATTTGTTTCCCATTTTTATGCAAGAGGAAGGTAAGAATATTTGGTTATATTAAAAAAAAAAACTTTTATGCACCTATAAAGTTAAAAACAATTTTTAGTTCATATGATCTTTACAAAAGAGTTAGACAAGATTTGGGCTTCAAACTATGTAGTTTGTTGATCTCTGATCTTTTAAAGAACTTATACATTAAAATATATAATATTAATATAATTATATATATAATGTTAATAGAATTCTACTTATACAATGTACACACCCAGATGCATATATGTACATATCTTATGTTTGTACAAAAGTTTTTGAATTTTACATAATTTAAATTGTTTATCTTTAAAAATAAACTATCTCTTACTTAGTTCTCTGTAATACAAATAAATATAGCTTGATTGGTCCAATACTAATTTATAAAATAATATAAAATACTATAAATATTAATACTTTTTACAGAATAACCTTAAGAAATTATTATTTCTCCAATTATTTAGGTCCATCTCTATTTTGATAATGAATATTTTGTAATTATTCTCATATTGTACATGTATCTTGGTAACTAGATTTGAATATATTTATATTTTAAATTCTTTAATTGTTTCCAATGATATTAAGTGTTATTTTCCTTCTTTCTTTTACACATTCAGTTTTTTTTTCAAATTCCCCAATACTCCCTGTCTTGGCCAATGCTATAGTAAGAATATGATACACATGATGTATTTATTATTATTTCCATGTTTTTAAAAAAGCAAGAAAAACAAAATAACATAAATATACTTCAATCTGAACTCAAAATTAATCAATTCTCTCTGTAAAGGTAGGTAGCATTTTCATGATGAATCCTTTAAAATTGTATTGGATCATTTTTTTTTCAAAGCAGCTAAATAAGTCACAAACACAGTCATTTCACAATTCATTAAAATATATCTTTTACAATATGCAATGTTCTCCTGATTGTGCACAGTTTACTCTGGATCAATTCCTAGAAGCTTTCCCAGATTTATAAAAAAGCAATTTCCCTCATCATTTTTATAACATGATAGTATTGGAGCACAATTGTACAACAAAACATGTTTTGTTATTCCCTAATTGATAAGCATGCTTTAAAATTTCACTTCTTTGCCATCACAAAAAGAGCTGTTATAAACATTTTCACACCTGATTATCTTTTCTTTCATCTATTTAGAATAAAGACCTTTTAGTGGTACTGCTGGATGAAAGGGTGTACAGAGTTTTACAGTCTTTAGGGCACAATTCCAAATTGTTGGACAACTTCAGAACTGCAACAACAATGCATTGGTGTCCCTATGCAGGAAAAAAAAAAAACATTTTTTTTTCTATGTCTACTTTTGTACATCTCTTACAGTATGTCATTTTCTTTTCTTTTCTTTTTTTTTTTTTAGAAGTTAGTCAATGGATGAGTATGGCATGGCACTTTAGAATTATTTTGATTTGCATTTCTTCAATTCTTAGTGATTCAGAACAATTTTGTATGACTATTGATAGCTTTGATTTGTTCTTCTGAAAAAAAATACCATTTCCTAATTTTTCATCATATATCATTTGAGGAATGGTCTTTATTTTTACAAATTCAAGTTACACATATACAACATACACACAAACACACACAGAGGCACAAAAACACAAATACACATATTGAAAAAAGAGCTTTTATTAGAGAAACTTGCCATAATCTTTTACCAGTTTCCTGGTTCTACTCTCTACCCCCATTTTGGTTGCAAAAAGCTTGTGGATTTCATTCAAACATAATTATTTACTTTGTCTTCTGTCATTCTACCTCTTATTTGATCAAAACTTTTTGGGGAGCAATTAGTTGATGATATGGATAGAGCACCAGCCCTGGAGTCAGGAGATCTTGAGTTCATATCTGACTTCAGAAACTTAACACTTCCTGGCTGTGTGATCCTGGGCAAGTCACTTAATCCCAATTGCTTCAGGGGGAAAAAAGAACTTCTTCCAACTTCCTACTTTAAATCTAACCTTGTCTGCATTGCTTCTTTTTTGCAAAATATGCAAAATACAGATCAAAGCATAGTTTTTAGGCTTTTTTCTTTTTTTCTCTATTTGTCTGTGTTCTTTTTTGCAATATAGGCTAATAGATTAAAAAAAAAGTTTTGAATCATTATGCATGTATAATCTATATCAAAGTTCTTGCCCTCACTTCCTTTTGGCTTTGCAGAAACATCAAATGAGGAGCCTTGGGGTAAGCTGGGTTTGTCTGGAGCCTCAGTAGGAACCACATACATTTTCACCTTCTAGACAGCTGTGGATTCAAGTCTAAGTTTGTAAAGACTGAGTGAATTTCAACTGATTAGGAACACTGGTCCAGTTGTGCCATCAGAATATGGTCCTGTGCAAGAAGTAACCAGCACATTATGAATGCACAGGCAATGGAACAGGGACACCGATGCACTATCTGAAGGGTGGAGCTCTTCTTTGGGATTCCAGGTCAAAAGGAAGCAGTCACGTGAAGCTTGAGGCACCATTTCCCTACTCCGTGATTAGAGGTGCTTATTTAATACCTCTTATTAAACAACAACTACAATGAATTGGCAGAGAAGAAAAAAACACACCATACATATTTATATAGGAACAGGGAAGACCACATTTTATCTTCAGAGGACACTAAAGTAAAAAGAATCATCTCCTACCCCAAAGAATAACATGAAATCGCTCCCTTCCCAGAGAAAATTTATAGAACTCAAAAAATAATTTAAAAATCAAATGAGCAACACTGAGGAAAAATTTTTAAAAAGTGAAAGAAAACCAAGAAGATTATAGGGGAAAAGTTATCCAAGTAGAAAGGGAGATAATCTTAAATATAAAAATAACTAAAAATTAGAATTGGGCAAGGGAAAACGAGTGAAGCTACAAGAGACCAAGAAAAACAAAAGAGATTCTAAAGAATGAAGGAAAAAACCATAGAACAGAATGTGAAACATCTTATAAGAAAATTGACTGATCTAGAGAACAGATCTAGAAGAGGAAATATAAGAATAATTGGACTGCCTGAAAGTTGTGACCAAAAACTTAACTTTTACACAATAATACAAGAAATAGTCCAAGAAAAGTGTCCTGGAATGACAGAACATTAGAAGAAAGTAGAAATAGAAAAAAAAAAAAAACCTACTGATCACCATCTCAAAAAGATCCTTTGTCAAAAATATATAGGAACATTATTGCCATATTTCAAAACCCCTAGATCAAAGAGAAAATTTTATAAGAAACAAGAAAAAAAATCAATTCAAATATGCTGAAATTATAATTAGAATTGTACAGGACTTAGCAGCAACCACAATACATATCTGCCTGTGGACTGTGGCCAAAAATATCACATCCAGCAAAATTATTCATACATTGAACAAGAAAAAATGGACGTTCAACAAATTTACATGTTTTCAGGGTTTTCTTTTTTTCTTTTTTTGAGATTTATTTTATTTTATTTTAATTTTATTTAATAATTACTTTATATTGACAGAATCCATGCCAGGGTAATTTTTTTTTTTATAACATTATCCTTGGCACTTGTTTCTGTTCCAATTTTTTTCCCCCTCCCTCCCTCCACCTCCTCCCCTAGATGGCAAGCAGTCCTTTATATGTTGGATATGTTGCAGTATTTCCTCGGTACAATACATGTTTGCAGAACCGAACAGTTCTCTTGTTGCATAGGGAGAATTGGATTCAGAAGGTATAAATAACTCGGGAAGAAAATCAAAAATGCAAATAGTTCACATTCATTTCCCAGTATTCCTTCTTTGGGTGTAGCTGTTTCTGTCCATCATTTCTCCAATGAAACTCAGTTAAGTCTCTTTGTCAGAGAAATCCACTTCCATCAGAATACATCCTCATACAATATCGTTGTCGAAGTGTATAATGATCTCCTGGTTCTGCTCATCTCACTTAGCATCAGTCCATGTAGGTCTCTCCAAGCCTCTCTGTATTCATCCTGCTGGTCATTCCTTACAGAGCAATAATATTCCATAACATTCATATACCACAATTTACCCAGCCATTCTCCAATTGATGGGCATCCATTCATTTTCCAGTTTCTAGCCACTACAAACAGGGCTGCTACAAACATTTTGGCACATACAGGTCCCTTTCCCTTTTTTAGTATCTCTTTGGGGTATAAGCCCAATAGAAACACTGCTGGATCAAAGGGTATGCACAGTTTGATAACTTTTTGGGCATAATTCCAGATTGCTCTCCAGAATGGCTGGATTCATTCACAACTCCACCAACAATGCATCATTGTCCCCGTTTTCCCGCATCCCCTCCAACATTCATCATTATTTTTTCCTGTCATCTTAGCCAATCTGACAGGTGTGTAGTGATATCTCAGAGTTGTCTTAATTTGCATTTCTCTGATCAATAGTGATTTGGAACACTCTTTCATGTGAGTGGTAATAGTTTCAATTTCTTCATCTGAAAATTGTCTGTTCATATCCTTTGACCATTTATCAATTGGAGAATAGCTTGATTTTTTATAAATTTGAGTCAGTTCTCTATATATTTTGGAAATGAGGCCTTTATCAGAACCTTTAATTGTAAAGATGTTTTCCCAGTTTGTTGCTTCCCTACTAATCTTGTTTGCATTCGTTCTGTTTGTACAAAGGCTTTTTAATTTGATATAATCAAAATTTTCTATTTTGTGATCGGTAATGGTCTCTAGTTCATCTTTGGTCACAAATTACTTTCTCCTCCACAAGTCTGAGAGATAAACTATCCTATGTTCCTCTAATTTATTTATAATCTCATTCTTTATGCCTAGATCATGGACCCATTTTGATCTTATCTTGGTATGTGGTGTTAAGTGTGGGTCCTTGCCTAATTTCTGCCATACTAATTTCCAGTTATCCCAGCAGTTTTTATCAAATAATGAAATCTTATCCCAAAATTTAGAATCTTTGGGTTTGTCAAACACTAGATTGCTATAGTTGACTATTCTGTCTTGTGAACCTAACCTTTTCCACTGATCAACTAATCTATTGCTAAGCCAATACCAAATGGTTTTGGTGACTGCTGCTTTATAATATAATTTTAGATCAGGTACAGCTAGACCACCTTCATTTGATTTTTTTTTCGTTAATTCCCTTGAGATTCTTGACTTTTTATTGTTCCATATGAATTTTGTTGTTATTTTTTCTAAATCATTAAAATATTTTCTTGGAAGTCTGATTGGTATAGCACTAAATAAATAGATTAGTTTAGGGAGTATTGTCATCTTTATTATATTCGCTCGGCCTATCCAAGAGCACTTAATATTTTTCCAATTATTTAAGTGTGACTTTATTTGTGTGAAAACTTTTTTGTAATTTTGCTCATATAATTCCTGACTTTCCTTTGGTAGGTAGATTCCCAAATATTTTATGCTATCAACAGTTATTTTGAATGGAATTTCTCTTTATATCTCTTGCTCTTGGATTTTGTTGGTGGTGTATAAGAATGCTGAGGATTTATGGGGATTTATTTTGTATCCTGCTACTTTGCTAAAATTATGAATTATTTCTAATAGCATTTTAGTAGAATCTCTGGGGTTTTCTAGGTATACCATCATATCATCTGCAAAGAGTGATAGTTTGGTTTCCTCATTGCCTACTCTAATTCCTTTAATCTCTTTCTCGACTCTTATTGCAGAGGCTAGTGTTTCTAATACAATATTGAATAATAATGGTGATAGTGGGCAACCTTGTTTTACTCCAGATCTTACTGGGAAAGGTTCCAGTTTTTCCCCATTGCATATGATGCTTACTGAAGGTTTAAAATATATGCTCCTTACTATTTTAAGGAAAAGTCCTTTTATTGCTATGCTCTCAAGTGTTTTTATTAGGAATGGCTGTTGGATTTTATCAAATGCTTTTTCTGCATCTATTGAGATGATCATATGGTTTTTGTTTGTTTGGTTGTTGATATAGTCAATTATGTTAATAGTTTTCCTAATATTGAACCAGCCCTGCATTCCTGGTATAAATCCTACTTGGTCATAGTGTATTATCCTGGGGATGATTTTCTGTAATCTTTTTGCTAATATTTTATTTAAGATTTTAGCATCAATATTCATTAGGGAGATTGGTTTATAATTTTCTTTCTCTGTTTTCAGCCTGGTTTAGGTATCAGTACCATATCTGTGTCATAAAAGGAGTTTGGTAGGACTCCTTCAATCCCTACTTCTTCAAATAGTTTATTTAGCATTGGAGTTAATTGATCTTTAAATGTTTGATAGAATTCAGATGTAAATCCATCTGGTCCTGGGGTTTTTTCCTTAGGGAGTTGATTGATAGTTTGTTCTATTTCTTTTTCTGAGATAGGAGTGTTTAGGATATTTACTTCTTCCTCTGTTAGTTTAGGCAAGTTATATTTTTGAAGGTATTCTTCTATTTCATTTAAGTTGTCGAATTTATTGGCGTAAAGTTGGGCAAAGTAACTCATAATTATTGCTCTAATTTCCTCTTCGTTAGTGGTGAGTTCTCCCTTTTCATTTTTAAGACTAACAATTTGATTTTCCTCTTTCCTTTTTTTAATCAGATTTACTAAGGGTTTGTCTATTTTGTTGGTTTTTTCATAGAACCAACTCTTAGTTTTATTAATTAATTCAATAGTTTTTTTACTTTCAATTTTATTGATCTCTCCTTTTATTTTTTGAATTTCAAGTTTAGTGTTTGATTGGGGGTTTTTAATTTGTTCCTTTTCTAGCATTTTTAGTTGCAAGCCCAATTCATTGACCTTCTCTTTCTCTATTTTATACAAATAGGCCTCTAGAGATATGAGATTTCCCCTTATTACCACTTTGGCTGCATCCCATACATTTTGGTATGATGTCTCATTATTATCGTTTTCTTGGATGAAGTTATTAATTATGTCTATAATTTGCTGTTTCACCCAATCATTCTTTAGTATGAGATTATTTAGTTTCCAATTATTTTTTGGTCTACTTTCCCCTGGCTTTTTATTGAATGTAATTTTCAATGCATCATGGTCTGAAAAGTATGCATTCACTATTTCTGCCTTACTGCATTTGAGTTTGAGGTTTTTATGTCCTAATATATGATCAATTTTTGTATTAGTTCCATGAACTGCTGAAAAGAAGGTGTACTCCTTTCTGTCCCCATTACATTTTCTCCAGAGATCTATCATATCTAATTTTTCTAGCATTCTATTTATCTCTTTGACTTCTTTCTTATTTATTTTGTGGTTTGATTTATCTAATTCTGAGAGTGCAAGGTTGAGATCTCCCACTATTATAGTTTTACTGTCTATTTCTTCTTGCAGCTCTCTTAATTTCTCTTTTAAGAATTTAGATGCTACACTACTTGGTGCATATATGTTTAATATAGATACTTCTTCATTATTCATTCTACCCTTTAGCAAGATATAGTGCCCTTCCTTATCTCTTTTGATTAGATCAATTTTTGCTTTAGCTTGATCTGAGATCAGGATGGCTACCCCTGCTTTTTTGGCTTCACCTGAAGCATAATAGGTTTTGCTCCAACCTTTTACCTTTAACCTGCATGTATCACCCCGCTTCAGGTGTGTTTCCTGTAAACAACATATTGTAGGATTCTGGCTTTTAATCCATTCTGCTAACCGCTTCCTCTTTATAGAGGAGTTTACCCCGTTCACATTTATGGTTAAAATGACCAATTCTGTATTACTTGCCATCTTGTTAACCCCGGTTTATGCTTTTCTCCCTTCTTACTCCCTTACCCCCCTTCCCAGTATTAAGCTTGTGAGCACCATTTGCTTCTCACAGCCCTCCCTTTTTTAGTATCCCTCCCCTCCCTTAGAGTTCCCCCCCCCTAACTTACCCCTTTCCCTCCCAGTTACCGTATTCCCTTCCACTTAGCTTATTCCTTCCCTTTTCACTTTTCCCTTCTCACTTTTCAATGAGGTGGGAGAAGTTTCACCATAGATTGAATATGTCTTAAGATTTTTCACTTAAAGCCAATTCTGAAGGCAGTAAGATACCCACTATATTCATCCCCCTCCATTCTTTCTCTCGGATATAATAGGTTTCCTATGCCTCTTCATGAGATGTACTACCCCCACTTTACCCTTTTTCTGGTACAATGTCCTTTCCACATCAATTTCTAGAACAAGGTATACATGTATTCTTTATACATCTATATAGTCAAAATATAGTTCCCAAGATTAATCTTTACCTTTTTAGATTTCTCTTGAGTTCTATATTTGTAGATCAAACTTTTTGTTAAGTTCTGGCTTTTTCATCAGAAATAGATGAAATTCACTTACTTTGTTGAATGTCCATCTTCTTCCCTGGAAAAAGATGCTCATTCTCACTGGGTAAGTTATTTTTGGTTGCATACCAAGTTCCTTAGCCTTTCGGAATATTATATTCCAGGCCCTTCGATCTTTTAATGTGGATGCTGCCAGATCCTGGGTGATCCTTATTGTGGCTCCTTGATACTTGAATTGGGTTTTTCTAGCCACTTGCAATATTTTTTCCTTCGTCTGAGGGTTCTGGCATTTGGCCACTATATTCCTTGGTGTTTTGATTTTAGGATCCCTTTCAGTGGGTGATCGTTGAATCCTTTCAATGTTTATTTTTTTCCTCTGTTTCTATGACTTCTGGGCAGTTCTCTTTGATAATTTCCTGGAAAATAGTGTCCAGGCTCCTTTTTTCATTATGTTTTTCTGGAAGTCCAATGATTCTCAGATTGTCTCTCCTGGATCTGTTTTCCAGGTCTGTTGTCTTCCCCAGAAGGTATTTCACATTCTTTTCCATTGTTTGATTTTTTTTGGATTTGCTTGATTGATTCTTCTTGTCTCCTCGAGTCATTCAATTCCAATTGTTCAATTCTGATTTTCAGTGAAGTATTTTCTTCACTCACTTTTTTAAAGTCTTTTTCTAATTGTCCCATTGAGTTCTTTTGTTCTGTGAAATTTTTTTCCATTTCGCCAATTTTGTTTTCCAGTTCACCAATCCTATTTTTCAAGGATTTTCTTCTTTATCCACTCTCTCTTTAACTGACTTCTCCAGGCTCTTTTGCCAAGCCTCCCTCTCCTTTTCCCATTTTTCTTCTAGCTCCCTTGTGAGAGCCTTTTTAATTACTTCTATGAGGTTCATCTGTCCTGAGGAGCAGATGATCTCCTACTTTGGGGATTCACCTGGGGACTGTCTGTTTTTAGTCTCCTCAGGATTTAGAGTCTGCTCTCTATCTGTATAGAAGCTGTCAAGGGTTAAATTCCTCTTCAGTTTCTTGCTCATTCTGTCTAATAATCAAAGACAAACTACCAAAGAAAAACAGAAAAAACTGGAGTCTTTTTTTGGGGGAGGGGCTGGGTGTGTTACCGAGCTTCCTCTACAGACTGCGGGGGGCAGCAGTGAGGCACTAGCCCTACTGTGCTGCGCCTGCACTCTGAGATCCCAGAGCGTGCTGAGTCACTGTGGAGGGGGGAGGAAGGGGGGCGACGGCCAGGTCCCAAGAGACTCCAGCCGTTTGGGGTTGTATTCTTCATCCCCGGTGTTTTTAGCTTCTCTGCTGGGCTGCTGACTTGCTGCCGGAGCAAAGTATGTAATCCTGTAGCGAAGCTCTCCCCGCAGAGACAGCTGCGATCATTCACCACTCCCTCTCCAGTCTGCTCCCATGCTCTCCCTGCCACTGCCCGCCGCCTGCACCCGATCTAAAACCATCCCAACCCTCCAGTAAAGACAGACCTTTCTTGGCGAATCTCAAGGATGGCTTCTCTTGGTAACTATTTGTGGTTTTTTTTTTTTCAGTCAAGCATTAATTCAGAGGCTTGTAATGAAATGGATATTGAGAGAAAGCGTGGAGCTACACAACTATGTGCCTCCTCTCCGCCATCTTAACCGGAAGTCCATTTTCAGGGTTTTCTATCAAATAAACCCAAAGTTAATAGAAAATTTAACATATAAGAGCCAATATCAATGATCAGAACTCAACATGGACAAATTGTTTATATATAATATATATTTTTTAAACATGACAAATGTATGCCATATGTTTAAGATAAACATCAACAATATAGTAGCTCAAAAGAAAGATTGGATCAGAGTTAAGGTAAAAATAGTAATTGTGTTATACAAATGAGGTACAGAGAAAGTATAGACACAGAGCCATTAGAAAGGGGACAACGGCTCATAGCTCTGAAAACCTACTCTCACCAGGAATGGATTAAATAGGTAACACAGCATATATACCATGAAGGGTACAGCACCCTCCAAAATCTATAAAGAAATAAAAGAGGAAGAATAGGCAGCCTAGAAAGGAAAGGGTAAGGATAAGTAATAGCAAGGCAAGTTAAGGGGCAGACTAAAAGCAGAATCAGCAGGAATGGAAAAGATGTGTATGTTTATGTAGGGGGTGAGAAAGGATATTTGTGTGTATGTATATATTTACATATAGATATATAAATATATCCTTTCTTAATTCCTAACTATGACCTGCTTGGTGGTGGTGGTGGTAATAAAAGGGAGGGGGGGAGAATTAAATAAAAAATGTGCACAGCCGAGAAGAAAAGAACAATTTACAAGAAAGTAAAGACAAACACTTATGAATATAATTTCTTCTACAAATATCTCTACTTTCTTTAATGGTAGGACAGTGTTTTCTTTTGTTTTGTTTTGTTTTTGATTCCTTCCTTTTTCTGTTTTTTGTTTTTAAATAAAATAAATAAATAATGAGGAAAACAATATTATTGTAAAATTTTGAAACACCTGGATAAGAAAAATATAGTCCTTAAACTCTATGAAGGAGGTGATCATAGAGATGAGGAGAGGAAATATGTATTCAAAAATTATAAAAATTAAATGTTAAAATTGTTTTCCATGTAATTGATTAAAATAAAATATTTATTTTTGTAGTATTTTTCATACTTTTATTTCTATTTCTTGTTCATAAATTGTTTCTTCATGCTTAAATCTGACAGGCACATTTTTTTCATGTTCCTCTAATTTGCTTAGGATAGCATCCTGAGTGTCTAATACTTGTACTCATTATGACCTTATCTTGGTATACACTTTGAGATATTGCTCTGTAACTATTTTCTCAAAAAAAAATTTCCAATTTTCTAAGCACTTTTTGTCAAGTCATCAGTTCTTCTCTCAAATGTTTGCATCTTTGGGCTTATCAAACACTAGTTTACAATGGTTCTTTACTTAATATATTGCATATATAATCTATTTTACTGATCCATCAGTCTCTTACTTAGCCAATACCAAATTATTTTGATGATTACTGCTTTCTAATATATTTGGGAATCTGGTTGTGGCTCACCTTCCTTCACAGTTTTTTATTTTTATTTATTTTTTATTCATTCTCTTGATATTCCTAACTTCTCCCCTCCCTATTCTAGATTTTTTTATGTGCTTGGTATGGCACTGAATTAGTAAATTAATTTAGAGTTATCTTTTTTTTTTATCATATTGGCTCAGTCTACCTATGAGAACTTAATGTTTTGTTTTTTTTCCCAACAGTTTAGATCTTACTTCATTTGTATTTAATAACTTTGTTTTATAATTGTGCCCCTATACCTGGTTTGTCTTAGTAGATATTTTAAGTATAATTTCTCCTTTAATTTCTTGTTACTGGCTTTCTTTATAATATATAGAAACTATGCTGATAGTTTTCTGAATATTGACACAACCTTGCCTCCCTGACCTAAATTCCATATGATCAAATGATATTATTGCTGTGCTTTAATGTTAATATTTTATTTGACATTTTTTGCATCAATATTCATTAGGGAAATCAGTATATAGTTTTCTTTCTCAGCTTACACTTTTCCTGTGTTAGGTATAATCACCATATTTGTGTTATAAATGAAGTATGGTAGAATTTCTTCTTTGCCTACGTTTTTGCAAATAGTTATATAATATTGGAATAAATAGTTTTTATTTATTATTATTATTTGGGAGAATTCACTTTCAAATCAATCTGATTGTGGAGATTAGTTCTTATGGGGTTCATTGATAGGTCTTCAATTTTTTTTCTGAAATGGGATTTTAAAAATCTATTACCTCTTCTTTCAATTTTGGAAAATCTATATTACTCTAAAAACATACATTTCATTTCATTAAGCTTATAAGATTTGTTGGCAAATAATTGAATAAAATAGAATAACTCAATAATTGCTTTAATTTCTTCTTTATTAGAGGTGAATCACATATTTTTATTTTTGATGCCAATTATTTTGCCTTCTTTTTCTAAAGTCAAATTAAACAATGATTTATGCATTTTTTCATGAAATCAAGTCCTACTTATATTCATTGGTTCAATAATTTTCTTTCTTTCTTTTTTGTTAGTATCTTCTTTAATTTTCATAACTTCCAATTTGGCATTTCAGTGAGAAGTTTTCATTCATTTCCATATTTTCCTTTATTTGTTTTTTATGCCCAATTCATTGATCTGCATTTAATATTTCTGTTTTTAAGCTTTGGGCATTGAGATTTTTATGTCCCTCTACAGAGTCAGTTCTGTCTAGTTGCCATATACTGCTAAAAATAGTGTATATTTCTAACTTTTCAAAAATTCTGCCTTTTAGCAAAATGTAATTTCCCTCCATGTCTCTTTTAATTAGCTCTATTTTAACATTTGACTTAAATGAGCTCATGATTGTTTCCCCTGATTTTTTTTTTTTTAAGATTCTGTTCTAGCCCTAACTTTACTTTTTTTGTGTCTCTACTTCAGCTGGATTTCTTGTAAACAACAGATTGTAAGAATATGTTTTTAATCTATCTGTTTATGTTTCATGTTAATTTTACTCCATTCAAATTTATACTTACAATTAATAATTATGAATATTTCCAATTTATTTTTTTTAGTCTTTTTCTGTCTGTCTGTCTCTCTGTCTCTGCCTGTGTGTGTGTGTGTGTGTGTGTGTGTGTGTGTGTGTGTGTATGTGTGGGTCTATCTCTTTCTCTCTTTATTTCTTTCAAAAGCATTTTATTTTTCATTAAAAGCATTTTATTTTTCATTATTTTCTTTGCCAATTACCCCTCTTTTTTATCAGCTTCCTCATTCATAATCTTATTACCTGATCTAAATCAGAAGACTTCTAGCTCATCTTCATTACAGATAATGGCTTGCTGATTATTTTAAACAGATAAGGCTGATCATTTTAAGGAAAGCAACATTTATTCCTATTCCTTCTTGTGTTTTTAAATAGAAATGAGTTAAATTTTGTCAAAAGTTTTTCTTCGTCTGTTCAGATAATCATATGACTGTTTTATTTGTTATTGATATGGTCAGTTATGCTTATGTTTTTTTTCTAATATTGAATCAACAGTACATTTTTGTCAAAATCCCATATAATCAGAATTATGATTTTTGTAATATATTACTTTAATCTTCTTGCCAGTAGTATACTTACTTTTTTGCATCCATATTCATTAGGGAAATTGGTCTACAATTTTATTTCTCTGTTTTTGCTTTTCGTTTTTTAGGTATCAATAACATATTAATGTATAAATTAAATTTGATAGGATTTCTTTGCTTGGTTTTGAAAAATATGTAGTATTAAAATTAATTGTTCTTTAAATGTTTGATAAAATTCATTTCTGAATCTCTTTGCTATATAAGATTTTACTATATTCTATTATCTCTTATGTTAATGTGGACAGTTTATAGTTTTCATAAATTTGCATCCATTTTGCTTATATTGTCACATTTGTTGGCATGCAAGTGTGCAAAATAGTTCCTAATGATTATTTTAATTTCATATTCCAAATTGCTCTCCAGAATGGTTGGATCCCTTCACAGTTCCACCAACAATTTTTCCCACATCCCCTCCAACATTCATCATTATCTCTTCCTGTCATCTTAGCCAATCTGAAATGTGTGTAGTGATATCTCAGAGTTATCTTGATTTGCATTTCTCTTTTTAATATTGATTTGGAGCACCTTTTCATATGACTAGAAATAGTTTCTGTTCATATTCTTTGACCATTTATCAATTGGAGAATTGCTTGAATTCTTACAAATTTGAGTCAATTATATATTTTAGAAATGAGGCCTTTATCAGAACCTTTGAATGTAAAAATGTTTTCACAGTTTATTCCTTACTTTCTAATCTTGTCTGCATTAATTTTGTTTGTACAAAAACTTTTAAACTTAATATAATTAAAATTATTTATTTTGTGATCAATAATGATCTCCATTTCTTCTCTGGTCACAACTTCCTCCTCCACAGAACTGAGAGGTAAACTATCCTATGTTCTGATTTGTTTGTAATATCACTCTTTATGTCTAGATCATGAACCCATTTCAACCTTATATTGGTATAAGATGTTAGGTGTAGGACAATGCCTAATTTCTGCCATAATAATTTCCAATTTTCCCAGCAGTTTTTGTCAAATAGTGAATTCTTATCCCAAAAGCTGGTGTCTTTGGGTTTGTCAAAAACAAGATTAGTATAGTCATTGACTATTTTGATCCATGAACCTACCTATTCCAATGATTGATTACTCTATTTCTTAGCCAGTACCAAATGATTTTGATGACCACTCCTTTATAATATAGTTTTAGGTTAGGTACAACTAGGTCACCTTCACTTACTTTTTTTTTTTTTTTCATTAATTCTCTAGAAATTTTTGGCCTTTTGTTTTTCCAAATGGATTCGTTAATATTTTTTTCTAAGTCAGTAAAAAGTTTTTTGGAAGTTTGATTAATATAGTACTAAATAAATAAATTAGTTTAGGTGGTATTGTCATCTTTATTATATTTGCTTGACCTATACAAAAGTGCTTGATACTTTTCCAATTGTTTATATCTGATTTTATTTGTGTGGAAAATGTTTTGTACTTTTGCTCATATAGTTCATAGTTGTCCCTTGGCAGATAAATTCCCAAATATTTTATACTATCTACAGTTATTTTAAATTTAATTTCTCTTTGTATCTCTTGCTGTTGGATTTTGTTAGCGATGTATAAAAATGCTGATGATTTATGTGGATTTTTTTTTATCATGCAACTTTGTTAAAGTTGTGGATTATTTCTAATAGTTTTTAGTTGATTCTCTAGGGTTCTCTAAGTATACCATCAAATCATCTGCAAAGAGTGCAAAGGTTTCTTCATGACCTACTCTAATTCCTTTAATCTATTTTTCTTCTCTTATTGCCAAAGCTAGCATTTCTAATACAATATTGAATAGTAATGCTGATAATGGGTGGAGCCAAGATGGCAAAGAGAACACATGGTTCTTTCTGACCTTCTCCCATGAATTTCCAAATCCAGCCTCTGAATTAGTTCTGGACTGACAGAACCTACAAATATTGGGAGTAACAAATTACCAGCAAAACATAAACAATTTGTAGGTTTTCCTTTTTTAATCAAATTAAACAAATTGTTTATACATTTTAGTGGAGTTTTTTTTTTTCATAAAACCAGCTCCTAATTTTATTTATTGGTTCAATGTTTTTTGTTTTTACTTTAAATTTTAATAATTTCTTCCCTAATATTCAAGATTTTCAAATAAATCATAAGCTTGGATTTTTACTTTATTCTTTTCCCAGTTTTTTAATTCTTACCCGTTTTATTGATCTGTTCTTTCTCTATTCTATTTATATGCATTTTATAAGTATTTACAGCTACAAATACTCCTATTTGTACTACTTGCACTGCATCCCATAAATTTAGTTTAATGAAATCACTCATTTTCTTTTATTTGTTCTATGACACACCTATCCTTTAAGATCAGATCATTTAGTTAAAAAATAATTGTTGTTATATTTCCATAGTACTGAAAAAGGATACATTTAATAATAATCTTAGATCAGGGACCAGTTCTCTATCCTAACCCACAGTTGTTCAGGAGTTGATAAAGGGAGGCGTCAAGGAAACAAACACATCATTTTGAATAGTAGCATCAGCATTCACATTGTAACCAATCCAAAGCTGTGAGATGGGAAAGAAATAATCTAGTCCTGAGACAGTGTCTCCATGAAGGAAATGAAATCATCTATACACTTAGGTTAGAAAATGAAAACATAATAAATTGAAATAATATTGTTTAAAATAAGCTTAAAAATAAAATCAAAAGAAAAGGGTAATGCTACAATAAGTACAAGTAGAATAGCAGTGAGTAAGAATAAGTTGTTCACAGATCCAAGATGGTAGAGAGTAAACAGGTCTTTATCTGAGCTAGTCTTGGCATCCCTCAGCTCAATAAAAGCTCATGCTTCTGAACTTGTTTTGGAGTGACAGAACCCACAAATATTTGGAGTGTAGCAAATTTCTATGCAAAGATATTTTGGAAGAACTTCAGAAAAGGTCTCTTTCAATTGGTGGAGAGGATGCAGCCATGCACAGGTGCAGCACAGGGAGTCAGTTCAGTGTAGCATCCACAGGTCAGGGAATCTACCAAGTGACTCTTAGCCAAAATGCAGCAGTGTTGGCTACTCTATCAAGGTTACAAGCCAAAGAATCATAACATTAGTTGTGAGATATGCAACACAAATACAGAAGCCAAATAGTGAGACTCTGAGGCCCAGAATGATGCAAAACCTGGCCGTGGCCACCCTAGAACTGACCCAGGGCATCCTAAAATTGCTATCCCTTGTAGAGGAAGCTTGGGATAATTTCTTCTTTTACCTAAGAGCAGACCTCAAATCTTTAATAAATGAGCCAAAAAGAAAAAAAATAACTCTAATCATAGATAACTTTCTAAAAACCTGAGGACTCTAAAGGCAAATCATCTCCAGATAAATATCCAAAAGATATGAGTTGGCCCCCTTCTCACAAAACTCTTTTGGAAGAATTCAGAAAGAATCATAAAAGATAGAAGCAAAATGTCAAAAGGGAATGAAAACTTTGCAAGAGACTTTGGTAAAGGAAACAGAAATTATTTGAAGAAAACTCTTTAAAATAGATTTAATTAAATAGAAAAGCAAATAACTCCCTATAAAGTAGATGTGACAAAATGAAAAAAAAAAAAAAAAACTCCTTACAAATAAATTTAAAAAGAAAACGGATTTGTCAAAAAAAAACAGAATTTACAAAAATAAAAAAAAAATCCAATGAACAAAACAACTTATTTAATAGTTCAATTGGCCAAATGCAAAAATAAAAGTTTAATTGAAGAAAATAATTCACTAAAATTTAGAATCAAACAAATGGAAGTGAATGACTCAATAAGAATTCAAGAATCAGTCAAACAAAACCCAAATTTAAAAAGAAAATAGAAGAAAATGTAAATCCTTTATTGGAAAAACAACTGACCCAGCATATAGATCTAGGAGAGACAATCTAAGATTTACTGGACTTTCTGAAAACCATGATGAACAAAAAAGCTTAGATAACATCTTTGAGGAAATTTTGAAGGAAAACTACCTTGCTGTCCTAGAACCAGAGAGTAAAATAGCCATTGAAATAATTCACTGATCACTTTCTGAAAGTAGTTAGAGTTGATCTAATCTTACAAAAAGATGTTTTGGGCAGAACCTGAAACAAGGTACTAAGTAGAACTACCCATAATCCCTCTCTCTGGAAGGAGCATAAATAGGCCAATGGGCCAGTCGGAGAGTTCGAGAGAGGAAGACGCTACAAGTCGAGATTTCACTGGAATGACATGAAGACTGGAGCTGGCTGGAGGCTGAAGAAAGCAGAGGCAGAGGCTGAAGGACCAGACCTTTGGATTTAAAGACATTTGGAGAGAGCTCTTGGAACCAAGCAGAGAGATAGGCCTCTAAGCTAACCGGGCTATATTGGAGATATTAAAAGATCTGAACTTTTATCACCTGGCTGCTTTTTGAGAAGAAAAAGCTCACAACAATAATTCACTGATCACTTTCTGAAAGAGACCTCAAAATGAAAACTCCAAGGAACATTATAGTTAAATTTCAGAATTGATCAAGGAGAAAATATTGCAAGCAGTCAGAAACAAACAAACAAACAAACAAACAATTCAAATATTGAGGAGTCACAATATGTTACCCAGAATCTAGCAACTGCTACTTTAAAAGATCAAAGTATCTGGAATCTGATATTCTGAAAGTCAAAGGAACTTGGATTGCAACCAAGAATCAACTATCCATGAAAACTGAGAATTGTATTTCAGGGAAAAAAACAATTGACATTAAATGAAACTGGTGAATTTCATTCTTTCTGAAGGAAAGCCCTGAGATGAAAAGAAGATCTGAAATCTATTCTTTAAATATAGAACTCAAGAAAAGCACAAAAGGGTAAAAAGAAAAGAAAAAAAATGACTTTCTTTTAAAAATTAAATCCCTACATGGGAAGATAATGTGTTTAAATCTTGAGATTTATATCCCTGTTATGGGTATACTGAGAGGATGCAGATATAATTTGATTTTATTGTGATGATATAAAAAAGAAACTAGAGAAGCAAAGAGGATGCTACTGGAAAAGAGTAACATGGAGTTATAATGGGGGAAATCACATCTCATGGACCAACAGAAAAGACCAGCTATAATTGAGGGAAAAAAGGGAGAGGGATGAGAATTGTGAGAATCTCATTCTCATCAGATTTGACTGAAAGAGAGAATGTCACATATATTTGGCTTCACAGAGAAACTTGTCTCAGCCTATAAAGAGGTAGAAAGGGAAAGAGGAAAGGAAAAAGGGTGACTAATAGAAGGAAGAACAGAAATAGAAAGGAAAGATATAAAAAGAAGAAAGGGCTTTACAAGGGAAAGGCTGTTTGAGGGAGGAGTAGTCAGAAGAGAAGGGAAAATGGGAAAAGAAAAAGAAAACTATAATGGGGAAAACAAGATGGTGGGAAATACAGAGTTAGTCACTTTAACTGTGAATGTGAATGGGATGAATTCCCTGATAAAATGGAAGCACATAGCAAACTTGATTAAAAACCAGAATTCTACAATGCATTGCTTACACAAAACACATTTAAAGCATAATGATACATACGAAGTAAAGGTAAAAGGCTGGAGCAAAAACTGTGTTAGCTGAAGTTAAAAAAAAAAAAGCAGAGATATCAATTCTGATCTCAGATCAAACAAAAGCAAAAATAGATCTATTTAAAAGAGATAAGGAAGGAAACTACCTTTTGTTGAAGAGCACCATAGATAATGATGTCAATACTAAACACATATGCACCAAGTAGTATCCATATTCCTAGAGAAGAAGTTGAGAGTTGCAAGAAGAATTAGACAACAAAACTATTCTATTGGATTTTCTTATTCTTGCTCTCTCAGAATTAGCTGAATCAAACCACAAAATGAATAAGAAAGAAATTAAGGAGGTAATTTAAATTCTAGAAAGGTAGGGTATAATACATACACCTTTGGAGACAATTCAATGGAGACAAAATACTTTTTTCTCAGCAGTACATGGAAACTATACAAAAATGACTATGTCTAAGTGCAGAAAAATCTCAAAATCAAATGCAAGAAGGCAGAAATAGTAAATGAATTTTTATCAGATCATGATGCAAGAAAAAATACATGCAATAAAAGTTTTCCTTTTGGACAAAAAAATTAATTGGGATAAGAATTTATTATTTGACAAAAAATTCCTGGGAAAATTGGAAATTAGTATGACAGAAATTAGGCATTGACCTATACTTAACATCCTATTAAGCCAAGATAAGGTCAAATGGGTTGATGATTTAGATGTAAAGAGTGGTGTTATAAGCAAATTAGAAGTATAAAAGATAGTTTATCACTCAGATCTATGAAGAAAAAAGGAATTTGTGGCCAAAGAAGAACTGGAGTACATTACTGAATATAAAATGACACATTTTACAAAGTTTTTTACAAACAAACCAAATGCAGTCAAGATTAGAAAGGAATCAATAAATTGGGAAAAATATTTCCATACAAGAATTCTGATAAAGATGTCATTTCTAAAATATATAGAGAATTGATTCAAATTTACAAGCATTCAAGCCATTCTCCATTTCATAAATGATCAAAAGATATGAACAGATAATATTGAGATGAAAAAATTAAAACCATTTGTAGTCATATGACTAATTGGTCTAAATCACTATTGATCAGAGAAATGCAAATTATGGCAACATAGTATTACACTTTTCAGAATGGCTAAGATAACTGAAAAATATAATGGTGAATGCTGGAGGCGATGTGGGAAAACTGGGACACAAATACATTGTTGGTGGAGTTGTGAACTGATTAAACCATTCTGGAGAAAAAAATTGAAACTCTGTTTAAATGGCCATAAAACTGCACACCTACTTTAACTGAGCAGTATTTCTATTAGATTTGTATCCTAAAGAGATCATAAAGGAAGGAAAGGACCCACTTCTGTAAAAATATTTATCACAGCTCTTTTTGTAATGGCAAGGAACTGGAAACTGAGTGGATAACCATCATTTGGAGAAGAACTGTCTAAGTTATGGTTTATGAATGTTATGAAATATTATTATTCTAGAAGAAATGATCAGCAGGATGATTTCAAGGAGATCTGGAGAGATTTACATGAGCTGATGCTGAGTGAAATGAACAGAAGTAGGAGATCATTGTACATGGCAAAACAAAATTATACACTGATCAATTCTGATGAATGTGGCTCTCTTCAACAATGAGATGATTGAGGCCAATTCCAATGGTCTTATCATGAAGAGAGCCATCTACACTCAGAGAAAACTGTGGGAGCTAAGTGTGAATCACAACATAATATTTTCACTCTTTTTGTTGTTGTTTGCTTGCATTTTGTTTTCTTTATCTTTTTTTTTTCTTTTTGATCTGATTTTTCTTATGCAACATGATAATTGTGGAAATGTGTATAGAACTGCACCTGTTTAACATATATTGGATTACTTGCCATCTAGAGATAGGATGAGAGGAAGGAAGGGAAAAATATGGAACACAAGGTTTTGCAATAGTGAATGTTGAAAATTATTCATGTATATATTTTGAAAATAAAAAGCTTTAATTAAAAATTGTTAAAAAAGAATAAGTTGTTCACAAAGAATTTAAAAGTAGATGAAAGAAATGAATAAATAAAATATTTTTCAAATGGAGTATTCTTCATTACTTAATACAGAGGAAGTATCATTTATAGTTTAAGAAGAAACAGATTGTGATGGTGGAAAATATTAATACAAAATCAAAACACTGAGAAATTAGAACATCTGAAATACTTATTACTAAAAACACATAACTCAAAAACAAGTTTAGAATAAATCATTTAAGAACATCAGATTCTCTGAAAATTGGGTCTAAAGAAAAGTACTGGATTTAACATTTCAAGAAATCACAAAAGCAAAATGACCAAATTTTTAATACTAGATAAATGATAAATAGCTAGAATTCAAATTGAAAATACCACAGTTTGTCATGGAGAAAATATAGATTTTAAAGCCACAGGGAAAAAAAATCTAAATACAACTGAAATAATGAATTTAAGGGTTTACTATGTTCCAATCATAATGCTGAAGATATAAAAATCAAAAAGGAGAAAGTCGTTCAAGAAATGTATAATTTAATGGAGAAAACATATGTATATTTTCCCTTAGTCTGTTACTTTCCCCCTTCTTTCTATTTTCCCTCTTAATACCAATAGCAAATTAGCTAAAAACATGTTTTGGCTCTGATTCTTTTCCACTTTTTATTCCCTTTTGATGTGTTAAAATACTCAGATTCTAAAGACATATGTTTTATCCCATTCTTCATGCCTGCTTTCTAAATACTTTCATTTCGATCAAGACTCAGTTTAAGGTCTTTTAGGATCTTCCCCAACTGCTAGTTTCTTCTCCTCTAAGGTTACCACATTTTCTATTTATATATTTTTTTCTTACCTTACAGGAATAAGGCTCTTCATAAATACGGCTTGAAGCAAAGTACATTATTATTCTTCATAATAATAAACACAATACATTTGGACTTATTTTTGTGCTATTTTCCAAGTTTGTTTCATTTTTACTGCCACATTATGTGGGTCATAACTTTTTTGTGTTAAGTGAGCAGATTGCATCTATTTTGCACCTGTGCTCAAAATGACTTTTAAGGAAATTACTTCAATCACAAAACTCTGCATTAAAGTGATAGGTCATAGGAAATTTGTAATGTGAGGAATTAAAAAAAATGCACATACAATTAGTCAATGAGGTTATACAAGCTACTCTTCCAAAGCCCAAATATAAATTTTTCCTTTATTTTATATGAGTAGTAAAAATGGACAATTTCTTCTGATATCCACAAGAAATGAGAAAAGAAAAAAAGATATGGAAATTAATAATGCTGTAAAAGTGCAGATAGGTAAATTCGATAGAGTACATATATGTATTTAACATATGCTTTTAGAATAGATCTGAATAAATGTTACATTTTCATGCTGTTATCATTGAAAAGTTAGTTTCTATAAAAAAAGTATCATAATTGGAACATTTACTTTTTGAATTTGTTGAAGTTATGTTATTCAGGGGATACACTATTTTGTATAGGGCAAAGATCTCTGGTCTTAAAGTTAATGGTCTGGGTTCAAACCTTAGCTTGAATACTTATCTAGCTGTGTTATCTTGTACAAACAGCTTGAAACTTCTTAGAAACTTTATTTCATTATAATTCCATTACCTACCTTATAGTGTTGTTGTGAGTTAAATATGGTGAAAAATTTTTTTAATAACTTTTTATTGATAGAACGCATGCCAGGGTAATTTTTTACAGCATTATCCCTTGCATTCACTTCTGTTCCGATTTTTCCCCTCCCTCCCTCCACCCCTTCCCCCAGATGGCAAGCAGTCCTTTACATGTTGAATGGGTTACAGTATATCCTAGATACAATATATGTGTGCAGAACCGAACAGTTTTCTTGTTGCATAGGGAGAATTGAATTCAGAAGGTATAAATAACCTGGGAAGAAAAACAAAAATGCAAGCAGTTTATATTCATTTCCCAGTGTTCTTTCTCTGGGTGTAGCTGCTTCTGTCCATCTTTGATCAATTAAAGCTCTCTTTATCGAAGAGATCCACTTCCATCAGAATACGTCCTCAAACAGTATCATTGTTGAGGTATATAATGATCTCCTGGTTCTGCTCATTTCACTTAGCATCAGTTCATGTAAGTCTCACCAGTCTTCTGTATTCATCCTGCTGGTCATTCCTTACAGAACAATAATATTAATATGGTGAAAATTTTAAAACACTCAGTGAAAATGAGTTATTTACTATTTTTGTAAAAGTTTTCAATGAATACGAACATATGTATAAAATACAGTATACTGTGCATGCAAATGGATTTTAAAAATACAGTATAATAAACTGAGCCTTAATGTCTTTCTTTGATTGCTCATTTGAATACAGAGAAACCTTTTCTTATATCTGTTGTACCCTGGACAGATTCTAGGCAAAGTACCAAGTTCTAAAAAGAGAAGAAAATTTATTTGTATAACCTCTCTCAAAGTCTTATGTAATGCAAAACTTATTTCCTTTATGTAAATGTTCATTGGTCAGGTTAATCCTTTCTCTATGCCATATCTATTCTAGTCTCCTTCCATGGCTAGTACTGAGAATATCCTGTCTTTTTGTTCACCTGAAAGATAGTCTAATTTTCCCCTACACGGGATTGAAACCACTCTTAAGAATTAGTTCCAAGAGACTAAAGTATTGGGTAGCTAACATCACTGCCATTCTGGATAGAAACAATTACATGAAGGTGGACTATCTCTCTGAAAGATGAATGGCTTTCAATGCTGAGCTTTGTCTCTGTCAGTGACCTTCATTTAATTAAATCAATTCACAGTGCCCTCAATGGACATCAATTTGGAATAACTTACTCCTCATATGGTTAAAGCTCTTCTTTCCCCTTTTCTTTATTTTTATTCTTTTTGGCAAATTCTTGAATGACTCACATTTAGAGTTTTAGTGACCAGAATGAATGAAGCCCATGTTTTACATGGTTTGAAGGAGGAAAAGTCTGGGATTAATAATTAAAAAATAGTTTATTGTGATATAAGGATTTATTCTGCACAAATATGGCCTTATAGGAAATGTAATGTAAAGGAAATCCTTTACATATTCGAGCTTTATATAGTTGAAAAAGAGTAAACATATATCATAATCAGAGAAAGAAGAAAATGTTTAAATTATGCATGGAAAATTATTTTCAAAAACCATTTCTACTTAGGTACCAATTAAATCAATAAATAGACTGGTGATTTCAGTATTTAAATATGTGACATTCATAAAGTATCCTGATACAGGCATAGAGACTACTATATGGAGCATCTAAATGTTTACAACAAACAATCCCACACATCACCTAAAAGCCCCAGGGAATTATTCTGTAGATTATCACACTGGTAGAAGTTTCATTCCAATGACTCATTCCCAAATAAAATGTAAAATCTAGTAACTACTTTTAACAACAAGTTATATTGCAGTTTATACCAAATGGTCACTAAATTTCATCACAGTTTCACACCATTAAAACTTGACCATAGGGCATAAATCAGGAGGAAATAAACAGAGTGCTGAGAAGCAACTGCTGATTTGGAAACTAGGGCTACACTATAAGCTATTCAACCAAATTAATATAGATAAAAAAAAAGTACTGGGGCTGAAAAGAGGAAAGGAATGTTTTTTGCTTAATCTGAAACAGCTTCCTTACTAACATTGGTGAGAATCATCATCACCAAATTTTATTGTGGTGATATACCAAAAGCAAACTTACTTGAAAGCAAAGTTCATTTCAGTTAAATTCAATAAGCCTTTTTTGAGTGCTTCATCTAAACTAGACACAGGAGATACAAATAAAAGACAAAACAAGGCATTCAACTACAATAATCCTTGGACATGCACACTAAAAGTAAAAACTAAAAACAAGCAACTTTGTTTTTGGATTAGGATTTGAAATAAACATGGAAAATAGAATATAACTATCAAGACAAATGTTATCTTTTAGACATGATATAGTTTTTTCTTTTCTTTTTTTTTTTTTTTTACATATTAACACCTAATTTTATTTCCCCAATAGTTTACCATTTATAAGCCCAGAGACATAATATGTCTAACATCCTTAATTTTAATGGAAATTCATTGGCTAGTCTGAGTTTTTCCCAACTATATTCAGAGATCTTTATTTTATATAACCTGGGTCCCATAGGTGGAACCAGCAGAACTAATGAAATAGCCTCCTCTCTTCTTCTTTACCCATTTGCAAAACATAGGAGCATTGAAGGCATATGGGAAAATTAATTGTTCCACTTTTCTCTTCTGAAACAATAATGAGAATTAGGTCAGTTTGTATATTATGAGAAATAGAATAAATCCCTTCCCAATCCCCCATCCCCACCTCCTTGGTCATGAACAACTGTACACAAGGAAATACATGTACTTTGTCAAACATATTTATGAGAAGTAAAATTATATAAGAGAAAAAAATTGCAGTTTAGTAAGAAAATAAATTCTAAAACAGTCTTCAGTTGCTTCCAGCTAAAGAGGGTAAAGGGGAAGAGAACAAGGAGAATATTCTTTTTACACTTTCCACAAAGGATTTGCATCCTTCCTTCAGCCATATAAGTGACCTGTCACAATTAATTCAATGAAGCTCTACCCTTCTTTGGTAACTCCCTTTGTCTTCCTTTTTTCCTCACTAGAGTAAAAGTTTTACTGTCTCTGTTACAAATGTTACTTATCTGCTTCCAGCTAAGCCATTAGTTTAGTAAGCTAAGTTTCTAGTTTAGCTATTTTAGATACCCCATTATGCCTACTCTTCCAACTCCATGTATATAGAAATCTTCCAAGAAATTGACCCAACCCTGGTCTCTCTATACCCACAGCATAGTAGATAATTCTTACATCATTCCATTAGGGACAAAAACTAAATCTTCCAAGGTACCAGGAATTTAGTATTTAAAGTTTGTCCCCATGCAAAAGGAGTTTCCTCCAAATTCCTCCAAATTTCTTCTCTTAAATTTTATATTGTCTGATGGGAACTTCCAGGAACTAAGAGGGCTGAGCAAATAGTAAATTGCTGTAATTCTCCCATATTCACCTCCAAACAATATTAAAATAGCATCCCAAAACAAATCCTAGATCAGCAGAAACAGCAAAAAGATGGGGTGAAATTTTTTAGCCCAAGAAACTTGGAAGATCAGACAAAAAAAAGTTTGTCTCACTCAAAATAAGAGGAAAGTACAGTTAAAAACAGGAAGAGTCCCAGCAAGCCAACAGCAAACCAGTGAATTATTCTGAGCCTCATTGTGGTAGGTCAGGCAAATGCCAACATCAGGAAATCTCCCCCAGCACAAACACATGTGTGTTTTAGCATAGCTAGCAGAATTGGCAGTCTCAATCTCCCAGGAGAATCATGTGCGTCAATATAGCCCAGGGCAGATAAGTAGACACAACTCAATGGATTCCCAAACCACCAGTGAGAGGCTCCCTCCACATTTCAGCATTGCTCCAGGCAAACAGGCAACCAGGCAACCAGGCAATCTGCAGTGGTCAAACCACCTTGCACTTCAATGTAGGCTTAGTAAAGAGATCACAAAACAAAACTGCAAGGAACATTATTAGACAAATTTCATGGCTATCACATCAAGGGGAAAAAAAAAAAAACACTACTAGTAGCCAGGAAGAAATGATTCAAATATTGGGGATCCACAATCAGAATTACACAATACTTCCTCACTTTCTACTTCTCATAAATGCAACAGAATGCAACATTAAAGGGTTAGAGCTCAAAGAACATGATTTTCTGGAAGCAAATGAGCCAGAAATACAACCAAGAATCACCCACATGGCAGAATTAAGCATATCACGTCAAGTGCTTGGGGCCAGGACACAGAAATGACTATTAAATGAAATAGAAAGATTTCAAACTTTGATGAGGAGTAGAGCAGAACTGAACCAAAAAAAAAAATTGATCTTCAATTTCACAACCCAAGAGAAGGTTATAAAGGGTAAAAGGGAAAAGAAATATAAAGGATTCAATGGAACTAAACTGTTTATATCCCTATTTGAGAAGATGATACTGGAAATTCTTTAAAATGGTGCCACTGATATTACAGCTACAAAGAACATACATAGACAAGAGGAATGGGTAGAAGATGAATTTGAGAAAATGAGATAAAAATAATTAAGGAATAAGAAAAACAAGTCTATTGTGTACAAAAGGGGAGAGATAGAGTGGTGTAAATTATTTCATATGAAAAAGCTATTAGAGTAGAGGTGGAAATGGTCACCATCTGAACCTTAATGTTATCAGTATTGGCTCAAAGAGGAAATAATATTCACAATCAGTTGAATATAGTAATCTATCCCTAACAGGGAAGTAGAAAGGGAAGAGATTATGTAAAGAGGAGGTATGGGTACTGACAGAAAAGAGGATGATGATAAGGAGGTGATAAATAGAAGCAAAATATTGTAAAGGAGAAAAAGGTAAAATGAGAGAGAAGCCAAACAAGAAGAAAAATAGAATGGAGGTAAATACATAGAATAATCATAACCGAATATAAATAGGGTGAAATATCCCATCAAACAGAAATGGATAGCAAAACAGATAAAAAATTAGAATACTACAACATATGGTTTACAAGAAACAGAAGAGAGACATACAGACAATAAAAGTCAAGGGCTAGAACAGAATCTATTATGCTTCAGCTGAAGTAAAAAAGAAAAAAAGAAATCTTGAAGCAAAAACAAACAAAAAAACACCTAATTTTAAAAAATCTTGCTAAAATGTACTATAAGCAATGAAGTAATATTAATATTAAACATATGCACCAAGTGGTATAGCATCTAAATTCTGTTTTTCTCTACTTATTTAGTACTTTATGTTTCCCCAGTTACTTGTAAAAACACTGTTAATATTCATTTTTATAACTTTGAGTTCCATATTCTTTCTCTTCTTCCCTTCACATCTGAAGATACTGAGAAGGCAAGCAATTCAAAATAAGTGATACTTCTTTAGTCACCCAAAACAATTACAATTACATTAATGTCATGTTGTGAACAAAAACATAGACCAAAAAAAAAAAAAAAAAGGATCTCAAGAAAAGGAAGTATGCTTCAATTTATATTCAGACACCATCAGTTCTTTCTCTGGGTACATATAGTATTTTTCATCATGAGTGCTTAATATATGTCTTGGATCATTATATGGCTGAGAATAACCAAGTCATTTATAACTGATAATCTCACAGTATTATATTATTTTTACTTATGCATTTTACTTTAAATCCACTCATGAAAGTCTGTTCAGGTTTTTTGAAAGCATCCTACTCATCATTTTTTTAAACTACAAGAGAATTCCATCAAAATTACATACCATCATTTCTTCAGCCACTGTTTTATAGATAAGATTTCCATCAATTTCCAATTCTTTGCCCCCAGAAAAGAGGTGCTACAAATATTTTTGCACATGTAGACCTGTTTTCATTTTTTAAAAAATCTATTAAGATACAGATTTAGTAGTAGAAGGCCAAGAGTATGCTTGCTTTGATAGCCTTTTGAACTGTTCTACAGAATGTTTGGATCAGTTCACAACTCCATCAACAATGTAATAAAGTTTCATTTTCCCCACATCCCCTCCACCATTTCTCATCATCCTTTTCTATCCTATCTCAGAGTTATTTTAATTTGCATTTCTCCAATCAATAGTGAATTAGAGCATTTTTCACATGAGTTGTTGGGGATGTTTATTCTATTCTCTCTCACTTCTCTGTTCTTCCTCAAAAGTGTATTGCTTCTGACTACACATCTTCCATTTATCCTCCCTTCAGTCAACCCTTTCCCTGCTCTTATCTGATTCCTATCTTACTATCCTCTAATTTAAGATAGATATCTTAAAGTTTAATAGGTATGTTATCTCATCCTTCAGGCAATTCTGATGAGAATGAGGTTCACTTATTGCTCTTTACTTCCTCCATTTTTTTTGACTCTTATGTGAGATAATTTAACCGAGTCTACTTCACTCTTTCCCTTTCTCCAGGAAGAGTTTTGTACAAATAAACATATTCTTACATTCTTACAATTTAATTTTATGTGGCATGTCACATATTATCCCTTCACATTTCAACTCACTACTGTTCCTACCTATACTCTTAACTGCTTTAAAATTGAGAAAGTCATTATTTATGAGGATTATCTTCTAATCTAGGAATTTTTAATCCTTTTAGGACTTTCATTTCCTGTTTACCTTTTTGGCTTCTTTTATGTCTTGATTTGAAAGAAAAAAAAATCTATTCAGCTCTGGTCTTTTCATCAAGGATGCTTCAAAGTCCTTTATTTCATTAAATAATCATATTTCCTGAGAAGATTATACTCAGTTTTTCTGGGCAGGTGATTCTTGGATGAAATGCTATTAATTTGCCCTTTAGAATAGCATATTCTAAGTCTTCTGATCCATTCCTATAGAAGCTGCTAAATTTTGTGTTATCCTGACTGTGGTTACACAATATTTTTTCTTTGGCTGTTTGTAATATTTTCTCCTTGACTTGGAAGTTCTGGAATTTGGCTGAAATATTTCTGGGAGCTTTGGTTTGAGGATCTTGTTCAGGAGATGAACAGAAAATTCTTTCCATTTCTATTTTATTCTCTGCTTCTAGAATATCAAGACAATTTTTTTTAATTTCTTTATTTTTTAATTTATATTTTATTTTTTTCCCTTTTTTTAAAATGAAAGCTTTTTATTTACAAAGCAAAATTGCTCTCAAAATTGTCTTAATTTGCATTTCATTGATCAATAGTGAATTGTAGCACATTTTCATGTGGCTACAAATAGTTTCAATTTCTTCATCTGAAAATTGTCTGTTCATAACATTTGACCATTTATCAATTGCAGAATGGCTTGAACTATTATAAATTTGGGTCAATTTTCTATATATTTTAGACATGAGGAACTTTATCAGAACCTTTGAATATAAAAATGTTTCCCCAGTATATTGCTTCTGTTTTAATCTTATCTGCATTGGTTTTATTTGTACAAAATCTTTTTAACTTAATATAATCAAATCTATTTTATGATCAATAATGATATCTAATTTTTCTCTGGTCACAAATTCTTTTCTCCTTCAAAAATCTAAGACATAAGTTATCCTGTTTATGGTATCATTCTTTATGGCTAGATCATGAATCCATTTTGACTTTATCTAGGTATATGGTGTTAGGTATGGGTCTATGCCCATTTTCTGCCATACTAGTTTTCATTTTTCCCAGCAGTTTTTATTAAATAGTGAATTCTTATCCCAAAATGTGGGGTCTTTGGGTTTGTCAACTACTAGATTGTTATAGTCATTGGATATTTTGTTGTGTGAACCCAAACTATTCTTAATCAACTTCTCTGTTTCTTAGCCAGTATCAAATGGTTTTGATGACTGCTGCTTTATAATATAGTTTTAGATATGGTACAGCTAGACCACCTTCATTTGCCTTTCTCTTCATTAATTCCTTTGAAATTCTTGATCTTTTATTCTTCCAGATTAATTTTGTTGTTATTTTTTCTAGTTCAGTAAGAGTTTCTTGGGAGTTTGTTATGGGCCAGAATTCTGAAACAAGGTTTCTTACAAGATGGTAAGTCAGTGGAACTGATGAGACAATGGTTATCTAGTTTAGCATGGTGCTTAATAGTTATCTAAGTTCAGTATGATTGATTTAGTCTTACAACAAATAATGGTTTCCTAGTGATATAATGATTGTTTTGCACTCGATGTAGAGCATATAAACTGAGGCAAACTCAGCCAAGCGGGGCAGAGATAGATTCATTCCATCATCAGTCTTTTTGGTGGCTGGAGGCTGAAGCAAAAGCCCTTGAACTCAGACTCAGGGACATCAGGCAAAGGAGACAATAAAGAATTTTGAACTTTAACACCTGGATATTCTTGTGATGATTAATCTGCTGAAAAGAAAGCTGCCCCAAAAGACCTCCAGAAAACTGAATTAAGAACATTACAGGAGTTTGATTGGTATAGTACTAAATAAATAGATTAGTTTAGGGAGTATTGTCATCTTTATTATATTTGCTCAACCTATCCATGCTCAACCAATTATCCAATATTTTTCCACTTGCTTAGATCTGACTTTATTTGTGTGGAAATGTTTTGTTGTTTTCCTTATAAAGTTCCTGACATTCCCTTGGCAGATAAATTTCCAAATATTTTATATTATCAACAGTTATTTTAAATGGAATTTCTCTTTGTATCTCTTGTTATTTGATTTCGTTAGTTATATATAACACTGTTGATGATTTATGTGGATTTATTTTGTATTCTGCAACTTTGTGAAAATTGTGTATTATTTCTAATAGCATTTTAGTTGATTCTCTGGGATGCACTAAGTATACCATCATGTCATCTGCAAAGAGTGATAATTGGAGACAATATGCCTTTAGTCTCCTCAGGGTTTGAAAACTCTTCTTCTTATTCTCCATAAAAGCTGTCAATTATTAGAGTTCTCTTTACTTTTTTACTCATTTTTTTAAAATTAAGGTCTGCCTTTAGGGTAGGGAAGTTTTCCAAGCAGCAGCAGCTGCAATGGGTCAAACTTCTGATGCTGGGTGGACACCACCAGGTCCTGTGGGATTCTGACATTTTGGGGTTCATTATTGACCTTTCGTGTTTATGTTGGATGTTTTATAACTTCTCTGCTGATCTACTGGCTTGCAATCAGGGCATAATGGCCAACACTGCTGTAGATTCCTGTGTATTCCTCCCCCTAGATTCTCTGCCACTTGGATTCAGCAATTCTGTCAGAGTCAGCAATGCCCTAGGACTCTGTGCTGTCTGTGCTGGTGTTTGAGGTCAGCTGCTTCCTCCTCCTCCTCCCTCTCTCTCCCATTAATGATTGAAACAGATATTTTCTGGTATTTCCTCCAGTAGATTCTCTGCCATGTGAAGTCTTCACTGTCACACTGAGACTGCAATACCCTGGGACTCTGTGCTATCTGTGCTGGCATTTGTGGTCAGTAGTTTGTGTTAGGCTGCCTGTCTTCTGTTTCCAATTGAAACAGAACTTTTCTGGTGATCTTCAAAATTATCTTCTGCTTATAATTTGTTGTACTCTGAATATTTGTGGGTCCTGCCAATCCAGAGTTAATTCAGAGGCTGGATTTCATAATTATTGTGAGGGTTGTAGAGAAGGTCAGAGAAAAATGTGTGTCATCCCCATCATCTTGGCTCCCTTCTTGAAATTTCTTGAAAAAATGATGTACAATATCACAATCTTCAGAGATTTTGTTAAGCTCTTTTCAGAGATACTTCTAGGGATCTGTAAGTTCTGAATTCTTTTCAGTTGGTCTAATCCTATGGAGAAGAGTTTACTCTTCTTTTGGATTGTTCTGTGGTCTGTGACTGAATACAAGCACTATTTTCTCCCCTCAAACTCTAAGGAGGGTCCCTGCTCCACTGTTGTTACAAATTCTGATGTATTCATGCTTTTCCTCTGCCATATAACTGAGATCTAGATTCAACTATGGGCAAAGCAATTCCTGCTTCCACTGCTAGCAAGGAGACCTTTGTAATCTGCCTTCCAGGTTCATGACCAACCCATGAGATAGAAAGCATTACAAAAATCAGAATAGATAATTCTGAACATATCAAAAAACGTATTCAAAAGCAAAACTGATTCAAACAAGATTAGAAGGAGAGGAGAAAACTGGGAAACAATATATAAGATATCTCTGATAAAGGTCTTATTTATCAAATATATAGATTATTGAGTCAAATTTATAAGAATATGTCTTTTTCAATTGATAAATGAGCTATGGATTTGAATAGGCAGTTTTCTCATGAAGATATGTTATTTATAAGCATATGAAGAAGTGCTCCAAGTTACTTTTTGTTTAGAGAAATGGAAATAAAACAACTCAGGTATCAGAGATCATATCTACAAGATTGGCTAATATTACAAAAAATAAAAATGATAAATTTTGAAGAAAATGTAGGGAAATTGTGATACTAATATAGTGTTGGTGGAGTTTAAAACTGATCCATCATTTAAGAAAGCAATTTGGAACTTTTCCTAGAGGGCTTTAAGATGTTTATATTCTTTGATTTTGTATTAGATATATTTCTCAAAAAGATGATAAAAAAGGGAAAAAGACTTATGTGTACAAAATATTTGTAACAGCCCTTTTTGTGATGTCAAAATATTGAGAATTGAGGGGATGCTCATCAATTGAGGAATGATTGAACAAACTATGGATTGTAAATGTAATATAATACTATTGTGCAGAAATAATGAGTAGGCCAATTTCAGAAAAAAAACCTAGAAAGACATACAAACTGGAACAAAATGAAATGAATACAACCAAGAATACATTGTACATAGTATCAACAACATTGTATGATGTTTAACTTAGATTTTTTCAGTAATACAATGATCCAAGATAATTGCACAGGACCCATAATGGAAAATGCTATCCACACCCAGAGACAGAACTATGGACTCTGAATGCAAATCAAAACACACATTTCCACTTACTTTATTCTTTTTCATGATTTTTTTCTCCTGTTTCTTCTTTCACAACTGTGATTAAGATGGTAATAAGTTTACATGGCAGCATGTGCATTAACTATAAAATTTGCCTATCATTTTAGAAAAGGGAGGAGGTAGTAAAGAGATGAAGGGAGAAAAATTTTGAACTCACATATATTGTTACAGTATAGACTTAAATTTCTCTTTATATTAATGCCTTGTTTTCAAGTTATCATCTTACAGGACTGCTTAGAATACATAGTGGTTGTTATTTATCCACAGCAATAATAATAGACTTCATATATCTCAGAAGTACAATTTAAATCCCAGTCTTCTAGGCTCTAACAGCTCTTTATCTACTAAGCCTTTTGATCTTAGGTAAGATTTTTTAAATGACTGTTAGTCATCTAATCAAAGCAAGAGGAGATTTGGGAGAATTGAGAAATAGAAGCTATATTCTCAAGTACAATGCAATTACTATGCTCAATATTTTATGTATTATCATTATTATAGCTTTATAACCAATATTACCTTTGAAGATTATTGATTTGTTATTTTTGTAAGATCTTCCTTTCTTGTGCCCTCTTTTTCATTGTGGGCATAATTATTGCTGATAATATGTACATATTGACATAGCTTACAAAAAACATTCTCTGGCAAGTGGAATTTACCCTTTGAACTCTCACACCTGCTGTGTGCTGCTACTTTTGATTTGAACATGGAGATGTCATCTTTTGGAATAAAATTGAAAATACATTTATGAAAAAGTATAATAAGTATTGACAAAATTCATAACATCATATAGAAGGCAACAGGTAGCAATATCTCTTAGGAGGGAGTTTTCCTTACCCTTAAAGAACAACAGACTTTTATATTGTATGATTATCCTGCAACAACAGGCTTTTTTTTCTTTATATTTTCCTCTTTTTCTTTACCTGCCCTAGAACATCGTCTTCTAAGAAAGTGAAAATATTTTTGATGAGTGATTTTTTCATTTTTATAACTTTTTGTTGAAAGAACATATGCAGGGGCGACTTTTTACATTATCCCTTGCACTTGCTTCTGTTCCGATTTTTCCCTTCCCTCACTCCACCCCCTTCCCTAGATGGCAGTCTTATATATGTTAAATGTGTTATAGTATATCCTAGATACAATATATGTATGCAGAGCTGTACAGTTCTATTGTTGCACAGGAAGAACGGGATTCAGAAAGTAAAAATAACCTAGGAAGAAAAACAAAAATGCAAATAGTTCACACTCATTTCCCAGTGTTCCTTCTCTGGGTGTAGTTGATTCTGTCCATCATTGATCAATTGGAACTTAATTAGATCTTCTCTTTGTAAAAGATATCCACTTCTATCAGAATACATCCTCATACAATATTGTTGTTGAAGTGTATAATGATTTCCTAGTTCTGCTCATTTCACCCAGCATCAGTTCATGTAAGTCTTCCCAAGCCTCTCTGTATTCATCCTTGGTGGTCATTTCTTACAGAACAATAATATTCCATAACATTCATATACCACAATCTATCCAACCATTCTCCAAATGATAGACATCCATTCATTTTCCATTTTCTAGCCACTACAAAAAGGGCTGCCACAAACATTTTGTCATATACAGATCCCTTTCCCTTCTTTAGTATCTCTTTGGGATATAAGCCCCGTAGTAGCACTGCTGGATCAAAGGGTATGCACAGTTTGATAACTTTTTGGGCATAATTCCAGATTGCTCTCCAGAATGATTGGATTCATTCACAACTCCACAAGCAATGCAGCAGTGTCCCAGTTTTCCTGTATCCCCTCCAACATTCATCATTATTTTTTCTTGTCATTTTAGCCAATCTGACAGGTGTGTAGTGGTAGCTCAGAGTTGTCTTAATTAGCATTTTTCTGACCAATAGTGATTTGAAACACTCTTTCATATGAGTAGAAATAGTTTCAATTTCATCATCTGAAAATTGCCTGTTCATATCATTTGATCATTTATCAGTTGGAGAATAACTTGATTTTTTATAAATTAGAGTCAATTCTCCATATGGAAATGAGGTCTTTATCAGAACCTTTAACTGTAAAAATATTTTCCCAGTTTGTTGCTTCCCTTCTAATTTTGTTTGCATTAGTTTTGTTTATACAAAGACTTTTTAATTTGATGTAATCAAAATTTTCTATTTTGTGATTAATTATGATCTCTGGTTCTTCTTTGGTCACAAATTCCTTCCTCCTCCACAAGTCTGAGAGGTAAACTATCCTATGTTCCTCTAATTTATTTATAATCTCATTCTTTTTATGCCTAAATCATGTACCTTTTTGATCTTATCTTGGTATACCATGCCACGTTTGGGTCCATACCTAATTTCTGCCCTACTTTTTTCCAGTTTTCCTAACATTTTTTGTCAAATAATGAATTCTTATCCCAAAAGTTGGGATCTTTGGGTTTGTCAAACACTAGATTGCTATAGTTATTGATTATTTTGTCCTGTGAATCTAATCTATTCCACTGATCAACTAATCTATTTCTTTGCCAATACCAAATGGTTTTGGTGACCACTGCTTTATAATATAGTTTTAGATCAGGTACAGGTAGGCTGCCTTCATTTGATTTTTTTTTTTCCCATTAATTCCCTTGAAATGCTTGTACTTTTGTTCTTCCATATGAATTTTGTTGTTATTTTTTTTTCTAGGTCATTAAAATAGTTTCTTGGCAGTCTAATTGGTATAGCACTAAATAATTAGATTAGTTTAGGGAGTATTGTGATCTTTATTATATTCACTCTGCCTATCCAAGAGCATTTAAAATTTTTCCAATTATTTAAATCTTATTTTATTTGTGTGAAAAGTGTTTTGTAAGTTTGCTCATATATTCCTTGACTTTCCTTTGTAGATAAATTCCCAAATATTTTATGCTGTTGACAGTTATTTTGAATGGAATTTTTCTTTGTATTTCTTGTTGTTGGATTTTGTTGGTTATGTATAAAAATGCTGAAGATTTATGTAAATTTATTTTGTATCCTGCAACTTTGCTAAAGTTATGATTTATTTATAATAGCCTTTCAGAATATCAGATTCCAGGCCCTTTGAGCTTTTAATGTGGATACTGCTAGATCCTGGATAATCCTTATTGTGGCTTCTCTATATTAGAATTTATTTTTTCTAGCATCTTATAATATTTTTCCTTGGTTTGATACTTCTGGAATTTAGCCACTATATTTCTTGGAGTTTTGATTTTTGGCTCCCTTTCAGTAGGTGATCCATGAATTCTTTCAATGTCTATTTTATCCTCTATTTCCATAATATCTGGGCAATTCTCTTTGATAATTTCGTGGAAAATAGTGTCCAGGCTATTTTTCCATCATATTTTTCAGGGAGTCCAATAATTTTCAGATTATTTCTCCTAGATCTATTTTACAGGTCTGTTGTTTTCCAAAGAAGGTATTTGACATTTTTTTCCATTGTTTCATTTTTTTTTTTTTTTTGGTCTTGTTTGACTGATTCTTGGTGTGTCCTCAAGTCATTCAATTCCATTTGTTCAATTCTGATTTTTAATGAATTAATTTCTTCACTCAGATTTTTATATCATTTTCTAATTGTCCAATTGAGTTTTTAAGTGAGTTATTTTGTTCTATGGGTTTTTTTTCCCATTTTGCCAATTTTATTTTTTAGAGAGCTATTTTATTTTTCCAGTTCACTAATTCTGTTTTCCTGGGAGTTGTTTACCTTTTCCAATTCACTAATTCTGTTTTTAAAGGATTGATTTATCTACTCTATCTTTAAATGAGTAGTATCACTTATCCAGACTCTGTTTACAAGCTTTCCTTTCCTATTCCCATTTTTCTTCTACCTCTCTTGTGAGAGTATTTTTAATTTCTTCTATGACAGTCTTGTATGTTGAGGATCAGATCATATCCCCCTTTGGGGATTCATCTGGAGACAGTCTGTTTTTAGTGTCCTCAGGGTTTAAAGCCTGCTCTCTATCCATATAGAAGCTATCAATAGTTAGAGTCCATTTTAATTTTTTTGCTCATTTTGTCAAAGAAGAATCAAAGAAAACAAACTAAAAACAACAACAACAAAAAACAAATGCCATCTTCTTTTTTTTTTTTTTTGGGGGGGGGGCAGTGGCTGGATGGTATTACCAAGCTTCCTCTACAGACTACAGGGGACAGCAGTGAGGTACTAGCAGGACAGCAATGGCTGTGCTGCATCTGGGCTTTGAGACTCTGAGAGTGTACTGAGACACTCCAGGTGGGTGTGACCAGGTCCCGAGAGACTCTAGCTTTTCAGGGTTATAGTCTTTACCCCCTGTGTTTATAACTTCTCTGCTGATCTACTGGCTTGCTGCCAGGGCAAAGTAGCCACACTGTAGTAAAGTTCTCCCCCACAGAAATGGCTGAGTTCATACCCCACCCCCCTCAGGTCTGCTGAGTGTGAGCTGCCTTCCGTACTCTCACCGACTGCCATGCTCTTGCTGTTTGCCTGCCCTCAATGTGCCCCCAATCTAACTGTCCCCACCCATGAGCAAAAACAGACCTTTTCTGGTGAATTTCAAGGATATCTACTGTTTGTAATTATTTGTGGGTTTTTTTTTTTCAGTCAAGCACTAATTCCGAGGCTTTGTCATGAAATAAAGTATTCTTAGAGCAAAGACAGAGCTTAAATAGATGGGTGTTTCCTCTTCACCACCTTGGCCAGAAGTCCCTTGATGAGTGATTTTAAAAGGAAGTTTCATCCAAGATCATCTTCAATAACTTATCAAATCATGTTTCAATCTCAAATAGATTCCTTCCTCTACCTTACTTGATAGAAAATTGTAAAGGAAAGCTTGAATTATGGAAGAATTAAAAAAAAACACAAATATCTTCTCACATTAGAAATATCATGTTCATTTCCTGCCCCCAAATCTATTCAACTTCAACTTCAACTATTGTATGAGTACAAGAAATATGTCATTAATAATTCTGATGTTTTTAAAGAATTGTGCACAATGCTGAATAGAAACTTGTGGAATTGCAGAACTAAGGCATGAAAGGATTTCAGAGGGCATTCAGTCTCATTCATTTGACACATGAGGAAACTGAAGTCTAAAGATGCTATAAGTAGTCCAGTAAGTAATATAATTAGATAAAAAGTTTCAGGGATATAATTTTAACCTAGGAATTATGAGTCCAAAGTCACTGGGAATTCAACTACAAGATGCTGCTCCAGATATTTCTCTATTGCTCATCGAACTATACTCACCTTGAACTTCTTTAATTTTTCCATCATGGTTTACTTTGGACTTCTATTTCTTTGACTTTTTCATGTTTCCATACCTTTGTATATGTTTTCTTCCCTTATTAGATTGTAAGATCCTTGAAAACAGGCATTATTTTTTCTTTCTTTTCCTTTTTTTTTATTCTCTCTCCTTCCTTTCTACCCTCCTTTTTTCTTTCCTCCTTCCCTCCTTTTCTCCTTTCTTTCTTTCTATCCTTCTATCTTTTTTCTTTCTTTGTATCTTCTATCTTGTTCTTTCTTTTCTTTCCTCCTGTCTTTTTTTTTATATTTTTAATCCCAACATTTTACATATTGCCTAGCACAAAATAACTACTTGATAATTGTTTTGACTGCTCTCTATTACCTCCCCCTAGAAGTAGGGCAAAAATGGGGGGGACTTAAACAAATACTTGGTAATTGTTTGATATTAATCTAAAGTAAATGAAAACCAAAATAAATTTCATTATGTCAGAGGAGTATCTTTTGAAAAATTTAAAGTCTTAAATTTCATTATTTGGAGAAAATAAATTCAATTCTCTGTCCTAAAAGTACATGTATCTTACTTAGAACTATTGAACTTAACTTCTATAGAGTACCTAATTGTAAAATCCAACACTCTCACTTTACAAAAAAAGGCCCAGGGAGACAGACAATTCGAATCAATTTACTTTTAATCCAGGGCTTTTTATTATATTAAGACATATTGGTTCAATTGCTATAGGACCACACTTGGGAGGAAAAGTCACAAAACCAAAGGAATATTAAGCAAGTTTTTAGCTGCAAACAATTTTCAAATCAAAATATAAAGATAATTTATTTTGGTTATACTTATGCACTTTCACATTGTTGTGAAAAAGTGAAAACTTGGGGTTAAGCTCAAGAAATAATTACCAGTTGTTAGTGTTATGTGAAAAGTACTTTGATTTTAAATTCATAGCAACAAATGAACGGAAATTTAGTAAATATGACTACCACAGTATTATACATCTGTCAGTGTTGGAATAAGAACTAAGTTAACTTACTTAATTTTTTTAAAATAAGATTTGAAAAATCAGATCAAAATAATATAATTTGTGCTTGCGAAATATGATTCTTCCTCCTATCCCCCGCTGAGGACAGTATTAGCCTTCTTTTCTGAAAGGCTTTTATGTTGACTCTTCATTATCATTGTCATTCATGTACTTATCTTTTTAATGATTTAATTAATCATTTAATTTAATTTAATTTAATTTTTATATAATTTATATAATAAATAAATATTTATTAATTAATAAATTAATTTAATTTAAATAAATCATTGATCTAATATTGTTTGGAATTTCATTGGGGATTTATTTAGATTTTTTTCTGAACCTTTTTTATTCTGAACTTTTATAAATAAGTATTTTAATATTTCATGGAAATTAAATGATTTTTTGTATTTCTACTTTATTATATTTATTTGCTATTTATCTATACCCAAATACATTGTACTTCTGAAAGTTCCATAAATTAAGTTCCATAAAGTGTTAAAAATATGCATTCTCATTAATGAGTCTATAAAGAAGATACCATGGATATTTTTACATCTAAATTCTCCAAGAATTTCAATTATTTTATCCTATTGTTGCTTTTCTTTAGAAGTATTACTTGATAAAGGAAATACTATTGAATAAAATTGATTTATTTTATTAAAAAAACATATTGCATCAAACTGTGTGATCTAGTTCTAGCACCCAAATTTCCAATTCTTTTTTCTGTTGAGAATGTTATCTTATATCTGGTTTTATGACTGGTTCATTCTTTTGATTACCATTTGCCCCAAGTGGTTGATAAATTCTGTGCTAAGAAACTGTTCATGAAATTATAAAATTCTCAGAAAGTGTGGCCTGCCATTGCAACAATCACTCTATATTTTGAGAATCCCACTTATCATCTCAGGTATACTACACTTTCTCTGTGAAAATGATATTCATAGCAACAACTTCTAGTGTGATACTTCTTGGTTCATTTTCCAAAATTCAACCCTTCCATTCTTCTAACTTTCCTATTCTCCTGAATTCTTTTAATGAATAAAATTCATGGGGCCATGCACTAGAGAAAAATTGTCAAACCATTACATTTCTTTGCCAAGAAAACCCCATAGGTAATATAATGATCAAAGATATGCCAGAAAAAAAAAAAAAAAACTCCTCACATCCAAAGGTGTCCAACACCATATTAGCAAAGTTTGGAGGACAGGTAGAAGTAATTCCCGAATTAATTCAAGTCATTGAGTACTAAGAAAGCTCACCTATAGATAATGTCTGGTGATAAAAGGAAAGTCAAATGTTATAAAGACCAATATTGCATAAGATCCTTCAATGTAAGAATTGTAAACCAAGGTAAGTTGGATGTGATGAAAAAAACCAAAACATGGAATGATTAAAGAAAAACATCTTGAGTATTAGTGAACTTAAATGGATTGGAATGGATGGATTTAATTCAGGGGATCACTACTAATATTACTTGGACAATAATTCCTTAAAAGAAATATAGTAATCTGTTGTGATCTTCTTCTTCTCAAAACGCAGCCAGGTGATAAAAGTTCAGATCTTTTATTATCCCAATATAGCCCGGTTAGCTTAGAGGCCTATCTCTCTGCTTGGTTCCAAGAGCTCTCTCCAAATGTCTTTAAATCCAAAGGTCTGGTCCTTCAGCCTCTGCCTCTACTTTCTTCAGCCTCCAACCAGCTCCAGTCTTCATGCCATTCCGGTGAAAATCCCCCAAAGTGCTCTGTGTCTGTTTCTTTTATACAAGAGGGAGGAATTGTGGGATACGAGAGAGAGGGATTATGGGTTTTCTCCCATAGTGCTCTCTGGTCCAAAGAACTTCAAGGGAGGTGTGAACTCATTGAACTCCAATGAGTAAAGGTGTGGACACAAGCCTTGTATTAATTAGTTCTACTTAGTACCTTGTTTCAGGTTCTGCCCAAAACATCTTCTTGTAAGATTAGATCAACTCTAATTAGTTAGCAGTTAGTAAGGATTCCAACAGTAATCCACATAATCAATAAAATAAGAGAAAATCTTAAAAATGATAGGATGATATTTATTGGAAATTAAGGAAAACCAACAGTAATACATCTACTATGCAACAATTGATGTCAAAGAGACCAAAGTTGGTCAGTTCTATGAAGACCTATATCATCTCCTAGAGACAATCCATTCTAAAATGGAAAATAAAAATATGATTGAAATAGCAGCAGCCTTGGAGTACAAAAAGAATCAGGACAGAGATTTAATAGAAATTTGTCAAAACTATTTGCTAGTCATAGTTTTCAACAACACACATGGTGACTACATATTGACATCACTAGATTGTCAATCCTGAAATTAGATTGATTATATCCTTTTCAACCAAAGATGAAGAAAGTCTATGTAATTAGTTAAAACAGGACATTCAGAAGATTATGATTCAGATGATGAGCTTCTTATTTCAAAATTCAAGTTTTCATTTTAAAAAGTAGGAGAAAAAATTAAAAAGTAGGGAGAATTTTCAGAATGTATAGGAATGACAAATATCCCTTATAAATATCAAATGGAAGAGATGAATAAATTTAAGGAATTAGATCTGGTAAATAGAGTGCATGAAGAACTATGGCTAGGGATTCAAAATTTTGTAGTGGAGGAAGCAACAAAAATATTTCAAATACAAGAAGAGCAAGAAAACAAAATGATTGTCTAATGAGACTTTTCAAATAGCTAATGAAAGCAAAAGGGAAATGATTAAAAATAAATATACAACTCAATGCAGAATTCCAGCTGAGTTATTTAAAATCCTAAAAGATATGTTATTAAAATGTTGTGCTGGTTGTTTTCAGAAAGAAAAAAAAAATCAAAGATCCATATTTGCTGTTGTCACTGTTATTGCTGCTTTCTTCTGAAAGTGTTTTTTTTTTTTTTAAATCTTTCCCTTTAAAAATGACCCATAAAATAGATTTCATTGCTGATTTTCATGATAAATACTGTTATTCTATTTTGGTCATTTTGCATTTAAGAAGTTGACTTTTTTGCTCATTTCATCTTATTATTTCTTTCCAAATTCTTCAATGTTTGATTTTTGTTGAATTTCCATCTTATTTCATTGATCGAGTCACATTTTCAGGGAATGATATCGTGTATTGGAATTTTTGTATCTTTATACTTTCATGAGTTTCAATTGAAATGTGGAATAATCTTTATATTTTGATTTAACTTTACATTTCAATGTATTTCTCACAGCTGCTTATAATTTTTAAAACTAAAATTATTAAGTATTGTCACAATGTGGTTTGTAGTATAAATTTTTGATTTTTGTCCAACATTGAAAACAATCTGCTTATTATTTCTTTATTTCCTGTATATCTGCACTTTGTCAGATAGGATCTTTAGGTTGCCTATGAAAATCTCATCTCTAAGATAAATAGCATTTTTTCTATAGAAATCATGTTTACTTTAGCCTTACTTGAGTTGGCCTCTTTTCTGCCAAATTTTCATCTATAGCAATAGTTCTAATGAAAATTAGTTTCATACTCACTTATTTAGATAAAATCTCAATATTTCTTTTTTTAAGTTTTTTTTTTCTCTTTGGAGAAATAAATTATGAACTATATCAATTCCAAAATTATTTTATATATTTCATGTCTCTTTTGATTCATGTTAGAATTTCTTTTTGTATTCCATATTCTCTTGAAGAATACAGCTTTTGATCCTTCATCAAGCATTATATTACTTTCCTTTGTCCTGTAATATGTAAGATGCTTTTGTAATCTCTTTGAAGGTTTAATAATCATGCTTCCTAATGTTTATAGGATATTCCATGTTGATTGCTCTGCTTGCAGTCTGGATTTTGCTGAGTGTTTTTCCTCTGAGATGCCTGGTATTTTGACCTACTAGTTAAAATAGACCTTAATTATATACTTTCTAAAGTTTTCCCTTTTGCTAATGGGTTTGCCTCCCACCTCTTTTTTACTTTGTGGATTCAGTTGCAATGGTTTCACTTCTACTATATAATTCCCCTTTATTTTTTTCCTTCCTCCAATTAATGCGGTATGGGAAAAGTGCCTTGTCCATGGTGAAAATGAATCTTGTTTAAACTGTTTTAATATATCTATTCTCAAGTTTCTAGGAGTTTATAGCTGATTCAATTGAAGCTGTTTTACATTTGATTCTTAGTAACTTAAGGTCTAAATATTATACACTTAATGAATATTTCATGCTTTAATTTATTTTATTTTCCTATTTTCCTACTTATGTCACTTATCAGTTCTATAAACTCCATAACTTTTCCTAATACTCATTTTTCCTTCTCTCTACATTCATAACATTCTTATCAGATGTAACTTAGTGTAACTACCTGCCACATTTGATTTTTGGCTTTATACCTCAGTCCCTTTTTTTCCTAAATTTTTTAATAGTTTCCTTCTGTATTCTTTATTATTATTATTGTTATTATTATTATTCTAGTATTACCTCATCAACATCAATAAGTCATTATTACCCAAAAAAATCCATTATTATTTTACCATTCTATATTGCTTTGCTGTTCTCTGTCTCATATTTACTTTCTTTATTCTTGTAAAAGAATTTACAGCCAGTGAACAAAATGACCATTTGTGATTATGATGTTAAAGTCTTACAAAAATGAAGCATTTTATATGTTCAGTATGCAGATTCAATATTTCCCCATTCAAACATTACTATTAGTACAGAGCTTTGAAATTGTTTTTTAACTGGAACCTTTCCCAGTAAGATCTGGAGTGAAGCAAGGTTGCCCACTATCACCATTATTATTTAATATCGTATTAGAAACACTAGCCTCGGCAATAAGAGTCGAGAAAGATATAAAAGGAATTAGAGTAGGCAATGAGGAAACCAAACTATCACTCTTTGCAGATGATATGATGGTATACCTAGAGAACCCCAGAGATTCTACCAAAAAGCTATTGGAAATAATTCATAATTTTAGCAAAGTAGCTGGCTACAAAATAAATCCCCATAAATCCTCAGCATTTTTATACATCACCAACAAAACCCAACAGCAAGAGATACAAAGAGAAATTCCATTCAGAATAACTGTTGATACCATAAAATATTTGGGAATCTATCTACCAAAGGAAAGTCAGGAATTATATGAGCAAAATTATAAAAAAGTCTCCACACAAATAAAGTCAGACTTAAATAATTGGAAAAATATTAAGTGCTCTTGGATCGGCCGAGCGAACATAATAAAGATGACAATACTCCCTAAACTAATCTATTTATTTAGTGCTATACCAATCAGACTTCCAAGAAAATATTTTATTGATCTAGAAAAAATAACAACAATTACAGCTATTTAGATGGTGATAACAGGAAGTCAAGAAGAATTAAGTAGTCTCTTGACAAGGGTGGAGAAAAAGAGTATAAAAGCTGCCTTGAAGCACAAGATCTAAAAACTAAGATCTTGGCAATTAGTCCCATCACTTCCTGAAAAGGAATCTCTTTTGACAATGAGAGAGAAAAGTAATGTCAGATTTTATAGTTCTGGTAGCAAAGATCATAGCAATTGCACCCATGGAATTAAAAGACACTTTGTCCTTGGAAAGAAAGCTTTGGTGAATCTGGACTATATACTAAAAAGATAAGCCATCACCTTGCCATCAAAGATCCATTATGATTTTTCCTGTAGCAATGTATAGTTGTGAGAATTGAATTATAAGGAAAGCTGAGCACTGAAGGATTGAAGCTTCCAATTTTTGATGCTGAGGAAATTTTTTGAAAGTCTCTTTTATAAAAAAGAATATTAAATTATCGATATTTAAAGAAATCCATTTAGACTGGAAGTCCAAAAACTGAAACTAAAGCCTAAATACTTTGGCTATCTAATAAGTAGATAGAACTCATTGGAAAGACCCTGATTTGGGGAAAGATTGAAGGTAAAAGGACAAGGAAGAAGTTTTAATAACTAAATGAATGAATGAATAATAAAAATCAAAATTCAATTTTTAAAAATTAAAAATAAAATAAAGAACAAGGAAGGGGCAGATGATGAAATGTAGTGTCATGGAAGCAATGAGTATGAACTTACTCAGACTTTAGGCAAAAGTGGAGGAGACAAGGGCCTAATATGTCAGTGGGACCACAAAAGAATTTGATGTGACTGAATGACTAAACAAAATTGGTATCATTCTCCTTCATTGAATACTTGTAAAAATTGATGAGCCTTCCATTCCCTTCCATCTCCCATCTCTTCTTTCTCCATTTATACACCTCACACACTGATTGAAATTTTGCTGACAAAACATATTAACTGTAGGTTGAATTCCTTTATAGGGTTTACTTCATTGTGCTAACATTGTTCTATTCTTTAACTTTTCCTATTTCTTTTAGGTATAATGTATCTTTATCTGTTTTTTTTTTCTTTTTCCTTAAAGAAAAAAAAAATCAAATGAAGGTGGCCTAGCTGTACCTGATCTAAAATTATATTATAAAGCAGCAGTCACCAAAACCATTTGGTATTGGCTAAGAAATAGATTAGTGGATCAGTGGAAAAGGCTAGGCTCACAAGACAGAATAGTCAATTATAGCAATCTAGTGTTTGACAAACCCAAAGCCCCTAACTTCTGGGAAAAGAATTCAATATTTGATAAAAACTGCTGGGATAATTGGAAATTAGTATGGCAGAAATTAGGCATGGACCCACACTTAACACCATATACCAAGATAAGATCAAAATGGTCTATGACCTAGGCATAAAGAACGAGACTATAAATAAATTAGAGGAACATAGAATAGTTTATCTCTCAGACTTGTGGAGGAGAAAGAAATTTGTGACCAAAGATGAACTAGAGACCATTACTGATCACAGAATAGAAAATTTCGATTACATCAAATTAAAAAGCCTTTGTACAAATAAAACTAATGCAAACAAGATTAGAAGGGAAGCAACAAACTGGGAAAACATTTTCACAGTTAAAGCTGCTTTCTTCTGAAAGTGTTTTTTTTTTTTTTTAAATCTTTCCCTTTAAAAATGACCCATAAAATAGATTTCATTGCTGATTTTCATGATAAATACTGTTATTCTATTTTGGTCATTTTGCATTTAAGAAGTTGACTTTTTTGCTCATTTCATCTTATTATTTCTTTCCAAATTCTTCAATGTTTGATTTTTGTTGAATTTCCATCTTATTTCATTGATCGAGTCACATTTTCAGGGAATGATATCGTGTATTGGAATTTTTGTATCTTTATACTTTCATGAGTTTCAATTGATAAATGACGGACAAAAGCAGCTACACCCAAAGAAAGAACACTGGGAAACGAATGTGAACTATCTGCATTTTTGTTTTTCTTCCCGGATTATTTATACCTTCTGAATCCAATTCTCCCTACGCAACAAGAGAACTGTTCGGTTCTGCAAACATATATTGTATCTAGGATATACTGCAACATATCCAACATATAAAGGACTGCTTGCCATCTAGGGGAGGGGGTGGAGGGAGGGAGGGGAAAAAAATCGGAACAGAAATGAGTGTCAATATAATGTAATTATTACCACTCATATGAAAGAGTGTTCCAAATCATTATTGATCAGAGAAATGCAAATTAAGACAACTCTGAGATACCACTACACACCTGTCAGATTGGCTAAGATGACAGGAAAAAATAATGATGAATGTTGGAGGGGATGCGGGAAAACTGGGACACTAATGCATTGTTGGTGGAGTTGTGAACAAATCCAACCATTCTGGAGAGCAATCTGGAATTATGCCCAAAAAATTATCAAAATGTGCATATCCTTTGATCCAGCAGTGTTTCTATTGGGCTTATATCCCAAAGAAATACTAAAGAAGGGAAAGGGACCTGTATGTGCCAAAATGTTTGTAGCAGCCCTGTTTGTAGTGGCTAGAAACTGGAAAATGAATGGATGCCCATCAATTGGAGAATGGCTGGGTAAATTGTGGTATATGAATGTTATGGAATATTATTGTTCTGTAAGAAATGACCAGCAGGATGAATACAGAGAGGCTTGGAGAGACCTTCATGAACTGATGCTAAGTGAAATGAGCAGAACCAGGAGATCATTATACACTTCGACAACGATATTGTATGAGGACATATTTTGATGGAAGTGGATTTCTTTGACAAAGAGACCTGAGTTTCAATTGAAATGTGGAATAATCTTTATATTTTGATTTAACTTTACATTTCAATGTATTTCTCACAGCTGCTTATAATTTTTAAAACTAAAATTATTAAGTATTGTCACAATGTGGTTTGTAGTATAAATTTTTGATTTTTGTCCAACATTGAAAACAATCTGCTTATTATTTCTTTATTTCCTGTATATCTGCACTTTGTCAGATAGGATCTTTAGGTTGCCTATGAAAATCTCATCTCTAAGATAAATAGCATTTTTTCTATAGAAATCATGTTTACTTTAGCCTTACTTGAGTTGGCCTCTTTTCTGCCAAATTTTCATCTATAGCAATAGTTCTAATGAAAATTAGTTTCATACTCACTTATTTAGATAAAATCTCAATATTTCTTTTTTTAAGTTTTTTTTTTTCTCTTTGGAGAAATAAATTATGAACTATATCAATTCCAAAATTATTTTATATATTTCATGTCTCTTTTGATTCATGTTAGAATTTCTTTTTGTATTCCATATTCTCTTGAAGAATACAGCTTTTGATCCTTCATCAAGCATTATATTACTTTCCTTTGTCCTGTAATATGTAAGATGCTTTTGTAATCTCTTTGAAGGTTTAATAATCATGCTTCCTAATGTTTATAGGATATTCCATGTTGATTGCTCTGCTTGCAGTCTGGATTTTGCTGAGTGTTTTTCCTCTGAGATGCCTGGTATTTTGACCTACTAGTTAAAATAGACCTTAATTATATACTTTCTAAAGTTTTCCCTTTTGCTAATGGGTTTGCCTCCCACCTCTTTTTTACTTTGTGGATTCAGTTGCAATGGTTTCACTTCTACTATATAATTCCCCTTTATTTTTTTCCTTCCTCCAATTAATGCGGTATGGGAAAAGTGCCTTGTCCATGGTGAAAATGAATCTTGTTTAAACTGTTTTAATATATCTATTCTCAAGTTTCTAGGAGTTTATAGCTGATTCAATTGAAGCTGTTTTACATTTGATTCTTAGTAACTTAAGGTCTAAATATTATACACTTAATGAATATTTCATGCTTTAATTTATTTTATTTTCCTATTTTCCTACTTATGTCACTTATCAGTTCTATAAACTCCATAACTTTTCCTAATACTCATTTTTCTTTCTCTCTACATTCATAACATTCTTATCAGATGTAACTTAGTGTAACTACCTGCCACATTTGATTTTTGGCTTTATGCCTCAGTCCCTTTTTTTCCTAAATTTTTTAATAGTTTCCTTCTGTATTCTTTATTATTATTGTTGTTATTATTATTATTCTAGTATTACCTCATCAACATCAATAAGTCATTATTACCCAAAAAAATCCATTATTATTTTACCATTCTATATTGCTTTGCTGTTCTCTGTCTCATATTTACTTTCTTTATTCTTGTAAAAGAATTTACAGCCAGTGAACAAAATGACCATTTGTGATTATGATGTTAAAGTCTTACAAAAATGAAGCATTTTATATGTTCAGTATGCAGATTCAATATATCCCCATTCAAACATTACTATTAGTACAGAGCTTTGAAATTGTTTTTTATATAATTGTTTTTATATGGCTAGTAAGATGTCATGAGACTAGCTGTTGGAAACATTCAGATTCTTCATAACACCTTTCATTTTAATTGTAATCCTTTCTCAAGTGAGCATGTGCTCTTTAATTCCCAGGACCCTGGTACATCCCACTGTGAGGAAACAGATAACTTTGGGTTTGGATTTCAGTAACCGCTCCCTACCCCTCAACATTCAAAGTACAAAAATACTCATCTCCTCCAAAGAAAACCAACACATATGGGGCATATTCTTTTCATTTATGTGTCTAACCAATTTCAAAGTAATAACATGAATAGTTATTATTCCCTGAAATTAATTGTATTTTTCAAAATAGAAAAGACAAAAATGTTTAAATTTGTATTTGTTTAAAGAACAAAAATTAACTACCCCATCCCTTGACTATTTCAGATCCAGTGATGTTCAATTATTCCTTGAACCCTACTTATGCACCCTAATTATGTGAGATCATTTTCCCTAAACTTCTTTCCTATTTTTCCTCATCCAAGTGTAGTTATCTTCCCCTATGTCTTCATTTTCTTTCTTCAAATTCATCAAAATATAACAAATCTACTGGTAGGTCTGATCTAGTTCAACTGACTATATGAACCCTGATAGTGACAGGTTTGAGAAGGGAAAAATATAATATTCCCTATATGTATGTATGTATGTATATATATATATATATGTATGTATAATTCCCTATTAAGGAATATAGATAGATAGATATAGATATGGCTACATATGCAGTTTATCCTTGTTTAATCCTTAAACACTATTCATTCACATTTATCTTTTTATGTTTTTTTTCACTCCTTTGTTTGAACATCAAAGCTTCTCTGAAGATATGATTTTTTTTTTATCATGAATGATCAGCGGCATTCCTTTTAATAAAGGTCTAAAGGTCCATTTCATTCCACCTCCAAAGTAGTATATTCGATTTTGCAGGATAAGATATTTCTGAGTATAAGATCATGTCCTTTTTCTTATGGAATATTATATTTCAAGGTTTCTATTACTTTATTATGGTTGGCTATCATTTTGGAATTTTTTTCAGAAAGTGACCAATGGATTATTTCTATTTCCTACTTTGAATTATAATTAAATTTTCTCCCTTCCTTCAGCCTGTTTCTTATTAATTTAGAAGACAAATTATATGATACTCATTATACATATGAAGCCATGCCAAACATGTTTCCATATTAAACATTTTGCAAAAGTGGGAAAAGATAATATATTCTTCATTGTGCACTTAGAATTCACCATTTCTCTTTCTGGAAGTGTATGGAATTTTTTCATCATGAGTCTTTGCAGTTGTCTTGGATCATTTTATTGATGAGAATACCTAAATCTTTCATAGTTGATTATCATTACAGTGTTCCTGTCACTGTGTACAATGTTCTCTTGGTTCAGCTTAAATCACTTTGCTTCAGTTCATGTAAATCTTCACAAAGTTTTCTGAAATCAATCTATCATTTTTTTAAAGCATAGAATTGTATTGTAGCACCTTTATATGCCACATTCTGTTTTAAGTTAACATAATAAAATACATGGGATTACCAAAAAAAAAAAAAGACCTAGAGAATACTGGAAAAAATTAAGATTTTTTTTTAGTTGTTATCCAAGTTTACAGATGCATTAAAATAATAATCCACTGGCACTTTGGACCCTATTATTCACAGATAAAAAATTACTTCTCTAAGGTTTAATAATAATAGGTTTAAAGTTTAATAATTAAGGTTTAATAGTTTATATAATGGCAAGAAACTAAGTGTATAATCTTGAGGCAGATTGACTGATAGGTAATTTCACATTACAACTTTATGACACATATTATTTGTGATTTTATCCAGAATTTAAATTTATGACAAACTTTCTAAAAGTTTTAGTAAAAGAGAAGTACTAACTTTTGAATTTGAAATTCTGGGAATTTATATAGAGTCAAGGATTCCTCAAATATGACTTTTAGTGTCTCTATCCACATTTTTTAAGCAAAGATGTACCGCATTCATTTTCAAGAGTCAAAATTCCATTTTTAAATATATCTAATTTACCACTGAATGTTTCTTGGAGTCTGTGTATATTTCATTTATTTATTTTAATCATCTTTGAATACATGAATATCCTGCTATAGATATTAATTATAGCTATCATTCTGACACTTTTATGTTTGATGCTCGCAACAATCATTTAATTAAATAACGAGTTAATCATTTGACTGAATAACTATGCTGACATCAGCTTATGTACTATGGAATTTTATGGATTTTTTCCTCCAAAAGCACTTTAAAGGACACATTTCAGTCCAAGCTTAACATTACAGATGTGAAAATTGAAGTCCTCAAGGAAAATGTGATGATGTCTTTACTCACAGAGTCTGCATGCAAATAAACAATTTCATTTTTCTAAGTATATTCATATAACTTATTACATGAATAGATTTAAAATGGGTGGTGACAGATATGATGTTCATTAATTCTATCACTGGGTACACAAGACAAATTGACAAGATTCTATAAGTGCTCAGTAATCAGTTTAAATTAAAAAAAAAGAAAAAGTAAAAACTTATAGTAATTCAATCTATATCCATTTGCTGAAGAAATGATTTATTTTAAACAGTACTAACTTAACACAATAAAAAATCAGAAATCTTAAAATGTCTTGCTCAGGGTATAAAGTCTTTGTTCTGGACTTGCATTGAAATATTAAACAGAGGGTTCCAGATTATTGTTGAGAGACATGAAACTTTTTTTTAATATATATTTGTCCATATAGTTGTTCTGTCACATGACTTTAAAAGTAAGATTATACTACATCTGCACCTAAGGCAGTTAACGTTATACAACTTTTCCTCCTTGGTTAGGCTCTTCCCCAGGCAAGCTGCTTCGTGCCAAAAAGAAGATATACACAATAATTCTGAAGACTTTGTCAACATAAAAGTCTCTTCCATGGGGAAATCTTCTTTTGATTTAGATTTTTCTAAATATCAATAAATCACAAGTATTCAAAAAATTAATAATTTTTTTCTTTCTATTAAAAAAAAAACAGACTAAAAGTTGTTGCCATGAACTCCTTATAAGAATTTGTGTAGGGAATTTCATGAAGTATCTTGGGGGTTATCGGGAGAGGGGAATGAAACATTTGGAAAGAGATGATAAATAGATAGATAGATAGATAGATAGATGATAGCCAGAAGATAGATAGATAGATAGACAGACAGACAGACAGACAGATGGTAGATTTTCTTCCAAGAACCTCATTATGGCATATGTGTAAGCCATAAGTTTCTGATCAGATACTCTCTTAAAATTGGTTTAGACTGACATAAGTTACCAGTTTTCTTTCTTATTTTCTTTAACTGTCACATTCTACACATGGAATATAAAAATCCCAGTTTGCTGAGGAGAAAACTGCTTTCAGTATGACTGAACCTTTAAATGAGCCTATTTAAAGTCCTGGGATATCATCTTCTACAGCATATTTCAAGGTTTTGTCAAACTGAAACTAGACAGTCTTATTTATTAGTAGGGGCTCTAACTAAATTACTTATCAGTTCAGTAAAGAAAATATTTTCAAATCCTGGTTTGTTCTGTTTCAGGAGTTATGGAAAGTATTTACTTTGAGTTCACTAGGTATTTTAGAAATTAGAACCTTAGATTTCATTCAATAACATATTTGCTCTTACATTTTAATGACTAGTAGCTCAGTTTTATGCAATTCTTTACATTTGTAAAATACTTTACATAAATAATCTCATTTAATCTTCATTAAGATTAACTTAACTAACCTAATTAGCCTAATTAACCTTCCTAGCTAATTTAGGTTAGTGCTATCCTTATTCTTATATGATAGACAAGGAAACTGAGTCACAAAATGGTTAAGTGACTAGGATCAGAGATAGAATTAAAACTAAGTTTTTTCTAAGTTAAGTCCAGAATGTATTCTTATTACTATTATTGTTTTTTTTGTTTTTTTGGGGTTTTTTTTTGCATTTTGTTGTTGTTATTGTTCTGAACCTTGCTTTCATTGCTTCCATGAACTCTCAATAAGAAAATTCCTTTCCAGTATGCAAATGGGCAATAATTTTACAAGTTGTAATATTTGAATCATAAGATCATAGAGTCAGAATATGACGGGATATTTGAAGCTATCTGGTCCATCCCTTCTCATTTTACATATGAAGTAACACATACTCAAGTGATATAACTTGTCAAAGATTATGCAGCAACTCAATATCATAATATTTAACCTAGATTTAAAGATTCCAAATCTAATGTTTTCTTTAAAAAGTTGTAGTTCTCTCATTATGTGCTTTATACATATGCATGTTTGTGTATTTGAGTGAATGTGTATGTACATATGGATGGATATGCATATAGACTGTGTGTGTGCATGCATGTGTGCATGTGTGTATATATACATGATTATGCAGTTCTATTTTGATTGGTTTATATTTGAAGTACTAGAGAGTCACATTTACTTTTTCTGTTCACTGGTTGAAAAATATTTTTCTCCTCTCAGGTAAGTCTTTCAATGAAAATAACAATTAACTCAAGTTGTCTAATGTTTTCACTACATATTATGTCAACACAAAAAAAGCAGTCTGGGATTTGGGGATTGCAGTCCCCCCTTTCAAGGCCAATAAGCCAGAAAAAAAAAAACAGTAAACATAAAATGTGACAGTGGATGCCAGATAGTGACAGGGACCATCACTGAGGGGGAAAAAAACATTTTTGGTAGAAATAGTACTCTTTCAGAGTTATTCTGCAAAAAGAACACAAAGATGTGGGAGGAAATAGAAAATCAATTTGTCTATGACCAGGGTACTCAGGGTAAGAAGAAGGAAGAAATTATAATTAGTAAAAGAAATCTCAAACAAAACTAATGTCTAAGAAAGAAAATAAATCAGAATTACTATATAGAAAGTTATGTTTCTCTTTCTCCATAGCTAATTCTTCTCATTTTTTCTGTAAAGAGAAGAGCCTTCTCTAGTTTCTAAACGTATTGCCCAATCAGAAAAGAGGAAGAAAAACAAAACAAAACAAAAAGTGTTTAAGTGTATTGTCATGAATTTTTAATATTAGGAAAAATAACTCTTCCTTTTCAAAATGCAAATGCTTCTCACATGATGTTGTGTATGCATGTAAAAACACTTAAGACAAACTTCAGCCCTTCTCTTGAACCAAAAAATTGAAGGGTCTGAATAAGAGTTTAACAATTAACACAACCTCTGAAGATAAGGGTAGCTAACTGTTGGTAACACACAGCTGCTAGCTTGCTTTATTGAGACAAAGCAAAATAATTAACAAAGGTGGTGGGAGGGAGCAATTTAACATTTAACCAGTAGTGTATTTTAAAAGCTTGCTGTTGTTTTCTACATTATGTTTATTGTTCATTAAAGAGAACATCCAATTCAAGGAATTTATATTAATGAGGCTTTTTTTTTTTTAATTTACCTAGGGCCTTTCTTTCTAAAGAATCTTAAAGCACATTGTAAACTTTGTAAGGATGGTATTTCACTTAACCTATTCTTGAGTGAGACTAGCCTCAAAGTACTTTGAAAAGGGATTGCTTCCATTAACAATGCAGAACAGTGAAAAATAACTCATCAATTTAAAACCACAGGGGGAATTTAGGTGGACAGAAAGTAATTATCTGTATTGGAAGAAGGCCAGGACACTAAGGCTATGATCCTGTTATAAGCTGAAAATGGCATTAATTTATTTGGATAATAGGGATGTAATTAAATATTGGCTATTTAAGTACCATTTTCATTAATTAACAACCAAATTTGTGTATACCAATCAGGGAAGGGAAACAAGTGGGATTCTTCACATTTCTATTGATATAGCTACATCTCTTGAGTATGCTCCTTTTTATTTTTGTTTAAAAAATAGAAGTTGTCAAACAATTCATAAATACCTTTTTGATGACAGATATATAAATACATATAGCTTTTTGGCATGGTACTTTATTAAATAGTAGCATAGGGTTTGTGGTATATATTCATATTCCACAGAGGAATACTGAAGGGGAAAAAAAAGTTCAACGTGAAATAACTGGTTTTCTTTCTTACTCATTTTAGTTTGGGTCCTAATTTCCCTTTCAAATCTCAACAAAACCAAAGTCTAATATCTGGCCTTTACATATCATGATCACAATGATAGAAATTTCTATTCAGATTTTTTCTACCCAAAATAACTTCTCAACTCTTGTTCCAGAAGTCCACAAGCAATATATGCTTCTGGATAACATCAGCTTTTGAATCATAATACCTAATGTATTATATATGGAAAATCAACTTCTAGAAGTTTAATTTTGGGGAATTTCTTTACATTATGGACTGTTGCACAATTTTCTTGGATAGATACATGTGGAAGTATAGTACATGTTTACAAAGTCAGTTTTGTCTTTCATATGGATTTCAGGGTTTGGATTAAATTTCCAGTTATAAGGCATGACTAAAACAAGATGTTGTGTAATAGGAGGAAACATGATACAGTGGAAAAAATATTAGATTTGGGTAGCATTGAAATCCTGCTTTGGATACTCTCTAAATAAATAACAGGAAAATCAATATTTTTAAGTCTCAGTTTCAGTATCTATAAGTGAGAGCAATCATGATTTTTTATATTTTTTACTACTTACCTATGAAATTGTTTTAAGGAATAATTCATGTATCAGAAGTACTTTGTCAACCTAAAATGCTAAATAATTTTCAGCTATTATTAAATAAGGTTAACTGTTTGAGATGATACTGTCTTCTCCTGTGATTTAATTAATATAAAAAAAAATTACCTGAACAAAGGGATCAAACATTTTAGTTAACAACTCCTTTGTAACTTCAGGTCTTAGAGAATTGTCTGGGCATTAAAAATTAAGTGGTTTACTACTTCCCACAGGTAGTATTTGTCAAAGACTCCATTTGACTGAAACACCAGCATTCTGTCAAATACAAGTTTACCATGTGTAAATCCTAACATTTGACAAGAATTAGTCAAAATGAACAAAGAGATGTCTTTTAATTCATATTTACATATTATTTTATTTTACCTAAATTAATTTATCAGCTAATGCTTACACTAACCATGTAAATTATTATTAACATGACCCTGGGAAAGAGGAAACTAAAAAAAAAAAGTATTGGTCCTTATTCATAAAGTAGTGAGTGATAGAATATGACTTTTTTATTCCATCATCTGCTGCACTTTTTGAAGCTCTTTTCAAAGTTTTTATCAGTCATTCATCTTTCTTACATTTCTAGACGATCCAAAATGATGACTTCAATTATATTCATGAATAAATCAATATATCATACATTGGCATGCACTTATATGCAATAAAATATAAAACTTTTGTATTCGTATATACATACAAATAAACATATATTCATGATATATACATATATAAAATCATGTATTCATAAAATACATTGTATGGATGAATATGTACATATAGTTTTATATGAATAGATAATATTAACTTGTGGCTATATCATTTTACATTGTGATATGTTAAATTATTACAATATATTAGACTATATTATGTTATGCTGTATTATGATGTGTCTGATCATGTTGTATCAGGTAGAATGTTAAAACATGCTATATAATATTCCATTACTTTATGTCATAAAATGTCAAGATATGCTATGCTATACTATATGATACCATGTCACATCATATCCTATCATTATTTGTTATGTTGTGATATACTGTGCTATGCCATTTTATGTCTTGTCATGTCATGTTTTGTGCCTCAGAATGATGAAGACTTCAATTTTACAAGTATATCTGGTATGTACAGTTTATGAAAATCTGGACAATTCATTTATCTTCCCAGTAACTCCTTAAAACTATATAAATTGCTGGGAAGCTGCTGACTTTCCGTAGGAAAGGAAGGAATTTCTTTAGAACTGGAAGGAATTTCTTTAGAACCCCTTACAGCAGTGAAAGCCATTTGAGTTAGACACATCACAACCATGCACCTTCCATTTAATCTATTCCAACTCTGAATAAAGTATCATCAAAAGTAAAATGTTTCATTTCTAATTCATTTTAACTATAATGTTACAGTAACATTTTAAGAAATCCTTATAGCCTTTGTTTCTTTACCTGAGATTTTTTTTTTAAATAATTAATGATTGAAAGCCATGGGCTTTCAGTGATAATTCCTTTGCATCTTTAACATCTTGGAATATAACTTGAAACACAGAACTCACGAAACTAAAATGTCTTTTAAATTTGTTCAAATATATGTATTCTCTATTTTTTTTCAGTGTCAGAATGAAGGAAATGCGTCTAGATAATTTCTAAGTTCCTTTCCATCTCTAAATCTACGATTCTACGATCAATAGTGACATAATATCAACCAAGTATATTTTCCCCCTGATTTTGATACAAGAGACTCATGTGGATGTTTGAAAGATTATTTCTCTATCTTAAGATTTATTGCACTGAGATCTTAGCTAAGTTTCCATGGTAGTTTTAGATTGTTCAGTAATTAAATACTATTATATTTAGACATCAGAAATTTCATGGTGGCATCCCTCAAGCCAACTTCAGCAGAGTCATTGAGATTTTGTCAGTAATCATGTATTAATTATGAGTTTGGAGAATGCTTCTTGGAAAGATTCAATAGGCCATCATAAAGGTCTTATCCCTTTTTCTTAGCTTTGGTTTGGTCAGAACAGAATAGTAAATGATTCTCTGTCATTTTATTTCCTGATACATCATCGAACATTAGGTAGCCTTGGAGTTATATTCAACATGATATTATGTAACCCAATGAAGCACAACATAACCTGTCACATCCTAATATGATAGGATGTGATGGATTGGAAATCATTTTTAAAAATTCACTTCTTTTCAGGTTGAGTACCTGCCATTGATTCAGGTGCACTCCAATTCTGAATTAATTTTGGAAGCAATGAAACAATGTTGATAGAGCAAAAATTTCCCACAAATCTTTGTCAATTGCCTAAATTATTTCTAGGTTCCCTATAGCATTATTATTTACTTGAATGGGGATATTAATTCCTTTTGTTAGAACTAGCCTATACACTTTTTGAGGACCATACTTTTTCTACTTCCTTACTCTCCCTACTTATCATTCTTATCTCTTCACTTAGACTGGTAAGAATCCTAGTAAAAATTCAGTAAAATGAGGTGTGCCAAGCACACAATGTTCTCCATCAACATTACTTAGAGATGAACTTCTTAATAATTGCAGTCTCATTGAATTGGACTCAATGCCCAAATAAAGAATTGGATTCTATTCCAAGTGACAGCTAAATTATACTGGGATAACAAGAAAATACTTCAAATATGGAAGATCCATTGCAATTGCTTTGGATAACATAAGTAGGGACATTTATGATATTTAACATTATTACCTTTTAGAGTTTGTAATGATGATATGAAGCAACTAATTCTAAACAGATGGAAAGGCAAATGACCATTAAAATTCTTTAAAAAATAATTATAACTTTTTATTGACAGAACCCATGTCTGGGTAATTTTTTACAACATTATCTCATGCACTCACTTCTGTTTCAATTTTTCCCCTCCCTCCCTCCACCCCCTCCCCCAGAGGCCAAGCAGTCCTATACATGTTAAATATATCACAGTATATCCTAGATACAATATATGTGTATGTGTTGTAGGGGTATATAGACATCATTCTATCTATATACAGATAGATATACATATGTACACATATACCTATATGTACATATGTGTGTATTTCATATGTATACTTATATAAAACAATGAACACACACATTTATGTTAATATGATATAAACATGAATTAGTTTCTACACACACATATATGTTGAGGTGTACATGTGTGTTTGCATATATATGCATATTGTAAACAAACACACTGGTATATTTATACATACATGCATGTGTATGTGTGTATATGTATGCATACATGTGTGTATATATACACATGCATGTATATATGCATGCAGGTGTATGTATTTATTTATAACATCACTCCTAATTCAGTAGAAAACTCACAATCTATGTAAGATTGACAAAACTGTTGAGCCTTGAAGTATTAAAGCAAATGATCATAGATTGAGAATTAGTAAGGAACTGAGGTATTCTCTAGTCCAGTTCAATCATCTTATTTATAAAGAAACAAAGATCCCAAACTGTTATTTGCCCCAAATCATATAACAATTGTGCTAGGATCAGTGCCCACAGGCTTTTTTTTAGGAGAAAAAGAGAGATAAAGACAGAGTCAGATAGGCAGACAGAGACAAAAAGGGAGACAAAGAGAGATAGAAACACAGAGACAGAGACAGAGAGAAAGAGAGAGTATCAATAGGAAAAATCAAGATGGAAGGAGATGCACATTTAGTAATCATAACTATGGATGTGAATGGTATGAGCTGATCTATAAAATGGAAGTTCATAGAAGAATGAATTAAAAAAAGCAGAGTCCTACAAGATATCATTTACAATAAATACACTTGAGATAGAGTGACACATTAAAAGTAAAGATAAGGAGCTAGCACAGAATTCACTATTTCAGCTGAAGTTAAAAAAAGCATAATATCAATAACAAGTTTAGACAAAAGAAAAACAGAAAATAGATATGTTTTAAAAAACTAAGAAGGGAAACTAAGTTTTGCTAAAAAGGAGCATAAGCATAACATCAATAATAAATATGTATGCAACAAGAGTTACAAGAATAAAATGATCCTAGTAAGAGACTTCAATTTGTCTTTTTCAAAACTAGATCAATCCAACCAAAAAATTACAAATAAATTAAGCATATGAATAGGGACTTCCGGTTAAGATGGCGGAGAGGAGGCTCACAGTTGCATAAGCTACGCGCTTTCTCTCACTATCCACTTCATTACAAGCCTCTGAATCAATGCTTGACTGAAAAAAACCCACAAAAAGTTACCAAGAGAAGCCATCCTTGAGATCCGCCAAGAAAGGTCTGTCTTTACTGGAGGGCTGGGGCGGTTTTAGATCGGGCGCAGGCTGAGGGCAGCGGCAGTGAGAGCACGGGAGCAGAGCTGAGAGGGGGTGGGGAGTGATCGTAGCCGTCTCTGCGGGGAGAGCTTCGCTACAGGTTTGGAACCTGCAGCAAGTCAACAGCCCAGCAGAGAAGCTAAAAACACCGGGGCTGAAGAATACAACCGCAAACAGCTGGAGTCTCTCAGGACCTGGCCCCCCCCCCCCCTTCCCCCCCCTTAGTGACTCAGCACGCTTTGGGATCTCAGAGCGCAGGCGCAGCACAGTCCTGCTAGTGCCTCACTGCTGCCACCTGCAGTCTGTAGAGGAAGCTCGATAACACACCCAGCCCCCCCCCCCCAAAGAAAGACTCCAGTTTTTTCTGTTTTTCTTTGGTAGTTTGTCTCTGATTAATAGACAGAATGAGCAAGAAGCTGAAGAGGACTTTAACCCTTGACAGCTTCTATACAGATAGAGAGCAGACTCTAAATCCTGAGGAGACTAAAAACAGGCAGTCCCCAGGTGATTCCCCAAAGGAGGAAATCATCTGTTCCTCAGCACAGATGAACCTCATAGAAGTGATTAAAAAGGCTCTCACAAGGGAGCTAGAAGAAAAATGGGGAAAGCAGAGTGAGGCTTGGCAAAAGGAGAGGGAGGCTTGGGAAAAGGAGAGGGAGGCTTGGCAAAAGAGCCTGGAGAAAGTTAAAGAGAGAGTGGATAAAGAAGTAAAATCCTTGAAAAATAGGATTAGTGAACTGGAAACAGAAAACAGCTCTCTAAAAAACAAAATTGGCGAAATGGAAAAAAATTCCACAGAACAAAAGAACTCAATTGGACAATTAGAAAGATTTTAAAAAAGTGAGTGAAGAGAATACTTCACTGAAAATCAGAATTGAACAAGTGGAATTGAATGACTCGAGGAGACAAGAAGAATCAGTCAAGCAAATCCAAAAAAATCAAACAATGGAGAAAAATGTGAAATACCTTCTGGGGAAGACAACAGACCTGGAAAACAGATCCAGGAGAGACAATCTGAGAATCATTGGACTCCCAGAAAAACATGATGAAAAAAAGAGCCTGGACACTGTCTTCCAGGAAATTATCAAAGAGAACTGCCCAGAAGTCATAGGAACAGAGGAAAAAATAAACATTGAAAGGATTCATCGATCACCCACTGAAAGGGATCCTAAAATCAAAACACCAAGGAATATAGTGGCCAAATGCCAGAACCCTCAGATGAAAGAAAAAATATTGCAAGCGGCTAGAAAAACCCAATTCAAGTATCAAGGAGCCACAATAAGGATCACCCAGGATCTGGCAGCATCCACATTAAAAGATCGAAGGGCCTGGAATATGATATTCCGAAAGGCTAAGGAACTTGGTATGCAACCAAAAATAACTTACCCAGCGAGAATGAGCATCTTTTTCCAGGGAAGAAGATGGACATTCAACGAAGTAAGCGAATTTCATCTATTTCTGATGAAAAAACCAGAACTTAACAAAAAGTTTGATCTACAAATATAGAACTCAAGAGAAATCTAAAAAGGTAAAGATTAATCTTGGGAACTATATTTTGACTATATAGATGTATAAAGAATACATGTATACCTTGTTCTAGAAATTGATGTGGAAAGGACATTGTACCAGAAAAAGGGTAAAGTGGGGGTAGTACATCTCATGAAGAGGCATAGGAAACCTATTATATCTGAGAGAAAGAATGAGAGGGGGATGAATATAGTGGGTATCTTACTGCCTTCAGAATTGGCTTTAAGTGAAAAATCTTAAGACATATTCAATCTATGGTGAAACTTCTCCCATCTCATTGAAAAGTGAGAAGGGAAAAGTGGAAAGGGAAGGAATAAGCTAAGCGGAAGGGAATACAGGAACTGGGAGGGAAAGGGGTAAGATAGGGGGAGGAACTCTAAGGTGGGGGGAGGGACACTAAAAAGGGAGGGCTGTGAGAAGCAAGGGGTGCTCACAAGCTTAATACTTGGAAGGGGGGGAAAGGGGAAAGAAGGGAGGAAAGCATAAACGGGGTTAACAAGATGGCAAGTAATACAGAATTGGTCATTCTAACCATAAACGTGAACGGGGTAAACTCCCCCATAAAGAGGAAGCGGTTAGCAGAATGGATTAAAAGCCAGAATCCTACAATATGTTGTTTACAGGAAACACACCTGAAGCGGGGAGATACATGCAGGTTAAAGGTAAAAGGTTGGAGCAAAATCTACTATGCTTCAGGTGAAGTCAAAAAAGCAGGGTAGCCATCCTGATCTCAGATCAAGCTAAAGCAAAAATTGACCTAATTAAAAGAGATAAGGAAGGACACTATATCTTGCTAAAGGGTAGCATGGATAATGAAGCACTATCTATATTAAACATATATGCACCAAGTGGGGTAGCATCTAAATTCTTAAAAGAGAAACTAAGAGAGCTGCAAGAAGAAATAGACAGTAAAACTATAATAGTGGGAGATCTTAACCTTGCACTCTCAGAATTAGATAAATCAAACCAGAAAATAAATAAGAAAGAAGTCAAAGAGGTAAACAGAATACTAGAAAAGCTAGATATGATAGATCTCTGGAGAAAATGTAATGGAGACAGAAAGGAATACACTTTCTTTTCAGCAGTTCATGGAACCTATACAAAAATTGACCATATATTAGGACATAAAAACCTCAAACTCAAATGTAGTAAGGCAGAAATAGTAAATGCATCCTTTTCAGACCACGATGCAATGAAAATTACATTCAACAAAAAGCAGGGGGAAGTAGACCAAAAAATAATTGGAAACTAAATAATCTCATACTAAAGAATGATTGGGTAAAACAGCAAATCATAGACATAATTAATAACTTCACCCAAGAAAACGATAATAATGAGACATCATACCAAAATGTATGGGATGCAGCCAAAGCGGTAATAAGGGGAAATTTCATATCTCTAGAGGCCTATTTGTATAAAATAGAGAAAGAGAAGGTCAATGAATTGGGTTTGCAATTAAAAATGCTAGAAAAGGAACAAATTAAAAACCCCCAGTCAAACACTAAACTTGAAATTCTAAAAGTAAAAGGTGAGATCAATAAAATTGAAAGTAAAAAAACTATTGAATTGATTAATAAAACTAAGAGTTGGTTCTATGAAAAAACCAACAAAATAGACAAACCCTTAGTAAATCTGATTAAAAAAAGGAAAGAGGAAAATCAAATTGTTAGTCTTAAAAATGAAAAGGGAGAACTCACCACTAACGAAGAGGAAATTAGAGCAATAATTAGGAGTTACTTTGCCCAACTTTATGCCAATAAATTCGACAACTTAAATGAAATAGAAAAATACCTCCAAAAATACAGCTTGCCCAAACTAACAGAGGAAGAAGTAAATATCCTAAACAGTCCCATCTCAGAAAAAGAAATAGAACAAACTATCAATCAACTCCCTAAGAAAAAATCCCCAGGACCAGATGGATTTACATGTGAATTCTACCAAACATTTAAAGAACAATTAACTCCAATGTTATATAAACTATTTGAAAAAATAGGGATTGAAGGAGTCCTACCAAACTCCTTTTATGACACAGATATGGTACTGATACCTAAACCAGGTAGGCTGAAAACAGAGAAAGAAAATTATAGACCAATCTCCCTAATGAATATTGATGCTAAAATCTTAAATAAAATATTAGCAAAAAGATTACAGAAAATTGTCACCAGGATAATACACTATGACCAAGTAGGATTTATACCAGGAATGCAGGGCTGGTTCAATATTAGGAAAACTATTAACATAATTGACTATATCAATAACCAAACAAACAAAAACCACATGATCATCTCAATAGATGCAGAAAAAGCATTTGATAAAATCCAACATCCATTCCTAATAAAAACACTTGAGAGCATAGGAATAAATGGACTTTTCCTTAAAATAGTCAGGAGCATATATTTAAAACCATCAGTAAGCATCATATGCAATGGGAAAAACTGGAACCTTTCCCAGTAAGATCTGGAGTGAAGCAAGGTTGCCCACTATCACCATTATTATTTAATATCGTATTAGAAACACTAGCCTCGGCAATAAGAGTCGAGAAAGATATAAAAGGAATTAGAGTAGGCAATGAGGAAACCAAACTATCACTCTTTGCAGATGATATGATGGTATACCTAGAGAACCCCAGAGATTCTACCAAAAAGCTATTGGAAATAATTCATAATTTTAGCAAAGTAGCTGGCTACAAAATAAATCCCCATAAATCCTCAGCATTTTTATACATCACCAACAAAACCCAACAGCAAGAGATACAAAGAGAAATTCCATTCAGAATAACTGTTGATACCATAAAATATTTGGGAATCTATCTACCAAAGGAAAGTCAGGAATTATATGAGCAAAATTATAAAAAAGTCTCCACACAAATAAAGTCAGACTTAAATAATTGGAAAAAAATTAAGTGCTCTTGGATCGGCCGAGCGAACATAATAAAGATGACAATACTCCCTAAACTAATCTATTTATTTAGTGCTATACCAATCAGACTTCCAAGAAAATATTTTATTGATCTAGAAAAAATAACAACAAAATTCATATGGAACAATAAAAAGTCGAGAATCTCAAGGGAATTAATGAAAAAAAAATCAAATGAAGGTGGCCTAGCTGTACCTGATCTAAAATTATATTATAAAGCAGCAGTCACCAAAACCATTTGGTATTGGCTAAGAAATAGATTAGTGGATCAGTGGAAAAGGCTAGGCTCACAAGACAGAATAGTCAACTATAGCAATCTAGTGTTTGACAAACCCAAAGCCCCTAACTTCTGGGAAAAGAATTCATTATTTGATAAAAACTGCTGGGATAATTGGAAATTAGTATGGCAGAAATTAGGCATGGACCCACACTTAACACCATATACCAAGATAAGATCAAAATGGGTCTATGACCTAGGCATAAAGAACGAGACTATAAATAAATTAGAGGAACATAGAATAGTTTATCTCTCAGACTTGTGGAGGAGAAAGAAATTTGTGACCAAAGATGAACTAGAGACCATTACTGATCACAGAATAGAAAATTTCGATTACATCAAATTAAAAAGCCTTTGTACAAATAAAACTAATGCAAACAAGATTAGAAGGGAAGCAACAAACTGGGAAAACATTTTCACAGTTAAAGGTTCTGATAAAGGCCTCATTTCCAAAATATATAGAGAACTGACTCAAATTTATAAGAAATCAAGCCATTCTCCAATTGATAAATGGTCAAAGGATATGAACAGACAATTTTCAGAGGATGAGATTGAAACTATTACCACTCATATGAAAGAGTGTTCCAAATCATTATTGATCAGAGAAATGCAAATTAAGACAACTCTGAGATACCACTACACACCTGTCAGATTGGCTAAGATGACAGGAAAAAATTGATGAATGTTGGAGGGGATGCGGGAAAACTGGGACACTAATGCATTGTTGGTGGAGTTGTGAACGAATCCAACCATTCTGGAGAGCAATCTGGAATTATGCCCAAAAAATATCAAAATGTGCATATCCTTTGATCCAGCAGTGTTTCTATTGGGCTTATATCCCAAAGAAATACTAAAGAAGGGAAAGGGACCTGTATGTGCCAAAATGTTTGTAGCAGCCCTGTTTGTAGTGGCTAGAAACTGGAAAATGAATGGATGCCCATTCATCCATTGGAGATGGCTGGGTAAATTGTGGTATATGAATGTTATGGAATATTATTGTTCTGTAAGAAATGACCAGCAGGATGAATACAGAGAGGACTGGCGAGACTTACATGAACTGATGCTAAGTGAAATGAGCAGAACCAGGAGATCATTATACACTTCGACAACGATATTGTATGAGGACATATTTTGATGGAAGTGGATTTCTTTGACAAAGAGACCTGAGTTTCAATTGATAAATGACGGACAAAAGCAGCTACACCCAAAGAAAGAACACTGGGAAACGAATGTGAACTATCTGCATTTTTGTTTCTCTTCCGGATTATTTATACCTTCTGAATCCAATTCTCCCTACGCAACAAGAGAACTGTTCGGTTCTGCAAACATATATTGTATCTAGGATATACTGCAACATATCCAACATATAAAGGACTGCTTGCCATCTAGGGGAGGGGGTGGAGGGAGGGAGGGGAAAAAATCGGAACAGAAATGAGTGTAAATATAATGTAATTATTAAATAAAAAATTAAAAAAAAAAAAAAAAAAAAAAGAAGGGAAAGGGCCTGTATGTGCAAGAATGTTTGTGGCAGCCCTCTTTGTAGTGGCCAGAAAATGGAAACTGAGTGGATGCCCATCAATTGGAGAATGGCTGAATAAAGTGTGATATATGAAAAAAAAAAAAAAAAAGCATATGAATAGACCTTTAGAAATTTAAATGTAATAGAACTCTTAAAAAATTGAATGGGAATAAAAAAGAATATACATGTTTGCCCCTCAATGGTATATGACCTCTACACAATAAAAGTTGATCATATATTAGGACATGAAAATTTCATGAATAAATGCAAAAAAAAAGACAAATATCAAATGCATTGTTTTATGATCTTAATGAAAGAAAATTTGCATTCAATATAGGGTCATAGAAACATGAATTAAAAATAAGCTGGAAACTAAATTAACATTATTCTAAATAAAGAGATCATCATATAAAAAGAAAGCATAGAAACAATGAATAGTTTCATTAAATAAAACAGCAGTGCAATAAAATATCAAAATCTATGGGAAGTAGCCAAAAATGATTAGGTTGAAATCTATATATCTAAATGCTTACATCAATAAAATAGAAAAAGAAAAGATCAATAAATTGGTCATGCAGCTAAACAATGGAAAAATAAAATAAAATAAAATCCCCATTTAAACACCAAATTAAAAATCCTGAAATTCAAAGGAGAGAATAATGAAATTAAAAGTAAGATAAACATTGAATAAATAAATAAAAATAGAAGTTAAATTTATTTTAAAATTATGAAGCATTGATTCATTTTTAAAAGAAAGAATATAATAAAATTACCGGTATCGAAAGAATAAGGGTGAAGCCAAAACCAATGAAGAAGAAATTAAAGCAATCATTAAGAGCTTCTTTGCCCAATTAAACACACATATATCTATCAATCAATGTAAAATGGATGAACATTTACAAAAAAAGAGTTATCCTGTTTATTGTAGAAAAAATAGAGTATTCACATAACCCCATCTTAAAAAAAAGAAATTGAATAAGCCATCATTGAATTCACTAGGAAAAAAATCCCCAGAAACAGAAGAATTGACAAGGGAATTCTATGAAAAATTTAGAGAACAAAAAAATCCAGTACTACACACACTACTTGTGAAAAAATAGGAACAGTCATGGTTCTACTAAATTCCTTTTTAAAAATTATGGTGTTGATACTTAAACTAAGAAGAGAACAGAAGAACAAAGAAAAAAGTTATGGGTCAATTTGCTTAATGAACACTGATGCAAAAAAAAAAAAAGGAAATAAAAGGTTAGTAATGAGATTATACCAATATCACAAAAACATACACTATGACCAAGTAAGATTTATACCAGGAATACAGCACTAATTCAATATGAGGAAAACTATTAGCATAAGTGACCATATCAATATTAAAACCAACAGAATACAATGATAATGTTGTAGATGTAGAAAAAAACCTTTTTAAGGAAAATACAATACCAATTTCTTTTAAAACCCTAAAGAGCATAGGAAAAAAAATGCGTTTTCCTTAAAACAATTAATAATATTTAATAAAGTCATCAGCAAGCACTGTCTATGATGGGGATAATAAGACTGGAGTGAAGCAAGGAAGGTCATTATGATTGTGATTATTCAGTATTGTACTAGAACTTTTAACAGGAAAATGATAGAAGGAAAAGCAATTGAAGAATAGAGAAAAGGAAACTTTTTTTTTTTTTGTTCTTTGCAGATGATGTAATGTTATACTTAGAGAATCATAGAGAATTCCCCCCTATTTTAACAATTTTAGGGATGGTGGAGCTAATATGGTAGAGAACAGATATTATATTGCCTGAGCTTTCCTCAGCTTTCCTCAAAATCAGTGAAAGATTAGACCTATGATTTGGAAGTATCAAAATCCACAAACATTCAAAGTTTAACAATTTTTCAGGTTAAGATATCTTGAAGGATTTCAGGACAGGACCGATAGTTTTCATTTGACAAGAGAGAATGCAGCCCAGCATAAACACAGTATGGAGAGATCGGGCAATGAAAGGTCTGAATCCTGAAGGTGTGGTAGTGGAATTCAGTTGAAGGCTCTTAGCTAAAATACAGCAGTTTTGTTTTCTCTGTCCTGGTTCAGAAGATCAATGTATGAGACCTTCAATACAACTACAGTAGGCAAATTGGGAATCTCTGACCTCCAGCATAGAAAGCAGGACTTGGCCAGGATCATCAAAAAAAGTGGGAAAGTCTGCAGGACCACAAGCCCCAGGTCCAATGTAGCAGTCAGTGAGAGGGCCGTGTCCCCCTGTAAAAGAGCTTGGTACATTTCCCCCCATGATCTAGAAGCAGAGTTCAACTTTTAAAAATGAGGAAAAAAGCCAAAAGAATTCTAACTACAGAAAACTACTTAGGAGACAGAGAAGATCAGGACACAAACCCTGAAGAAGACAGCAAAGACATAATATCTTCAGGTAAAACCTCAAAGTGGGGTATAACTGGATTCCAGTTCAAAAGACTCTCTTGGACCTGAGTTTCAATTGATAAATGACGGACAAAAGCAGCTACACCCAAAGAAAGAACAATGGGAAACGAATGTGAACTATCTGCATTTTTGTTTTTCTTCCCGGGTTATTTATACTTCTGAATCCAATTCTCCCTGTGCAACAAGAGAACTGTTCGGTTCTGCAAACATATATTGTATCTAGGATATACTGCAACATATCCAACATATAAAGGACTGCTTGCCATCTAGGGGAGGGGGTGGAGGGAGGGAGGGAAAAAAAATCGGAACAGAAACGAGTGTCAATATAAAGTAATTATTAAATAAAAATTAAATTAAAAAAAAAAAACAAAACAAAACAAAAGACTCTCTTGGAAGAGTTCAAAAAGGATTCTAAAAGAGAGAATGAAGAAAAATAAGGAAAAGAAATGTGTGAAGTAAGAAAAGTATGAATGTTTTGGGAAAAGAGCCAACAGCTAGGCAAAGGAAACACAGAAATTGACTGAGGAGAACAACTCCTTAAAAAATGTTTGATAGAATGAAAAAAAAAAGTGTGTATATGTGTATGTATATGTGTATACATACATATATGTATATATGTGTATGTATACATATATGTATATATATATATGCTGAAGAAAATAACTTATTAAAAGTTTATTTAGCAAAACAGAAAAAGAAAATATTTATAAAAATATAAGTAGTAAAATGGAAAAAAAATACATTGAAACAAAACAAAACAAAATTTGAAAAACAGAAGAAAATGTAAAATACAGTACTGGAAAAATAACTGACCTGGAAAATAGATCCAAGAGAGACAAATTACTTATCACTCCTCCCCTTTCTCTTACTAGTGTTTTTTTTTTTCACCCACTCCACCCATTTAATGTTTTTTCCTTAGTGTCATCAAATCCAATACTATTCATAATCACACCCTCAGTCCTTGTGAAGCCCTCTGAATTTCCCAGTATCAGATACAGTTCTCAAGAGTTACATATATTACTTTCTTATCTAGAGATGTAAACAGTTTATCTTTTAAATATATATTATTTCCCCTGTTTACATTTCTATGATTCTCTTAAGTCCTGTGTTTGTAAATTAATTTTTTTGTTTAGTTCTGTTTTTTCAATAAAAATGATTCAAAATTTCTTACTTCATTGAAGCTCCATCTGCTCCCATGAAAGATGATGTTGAGTCTCCTTGGATAGTTAATTCTTGGATATAACTCTGGGTCCTTTCCCTTCCAGAGTATGGCATTCCAGGACCTCTGATTCTTTGTTGTAGAAGCTGACAGATCCTGAGTAATTCTGACTGTTGCTCTTTAATATGTGAATTGTTTCTGTTTGGCAGCTTGCAGTATTTTTTCCCTTAAGATTATAGTTTTGAAGTTTCACAACAATATTCCTTGGGGTTTTCCTTGTGGGATCTCCTTCCAGAAATGACTGATTAATTCTTTTAATGAGTATTTTCCCCACTAATTCTAAAATTAGGAGCTGTTTTCCTTAATGATCTCTTATAGAATGATGTCTAGGCTCTTATTTTGGTCATGTGTTATGGGCCAGAACTTGAAACAAGGTGCTAAGTCAGTGAAATTGATATAGACAATGGTTATTTAGCATGGTGCTTAACAGTTCTCTAATTCAATACACGTACTTAGTACTTACTATAGTTCTACGAGATTCACACCTTTGATTAGAGGATATAAGCTCAAACAAACTCAGCCAGAATCAGAACTGGAAGGCAGATACCATGGTGGCGATCCTTCTGCCTCCCCCACAGAAACCAAGACACATTTAGGAGGACTTCAAGATGCTGGCAGAAGCAGAGAAGACAAAAGACTGGTGGCAGAAGCTTAAGCTCTCAGAACCAAAGAGAGAGATAGGCCTCTAAGAAAGCTAACCGGGACCCAGGAAAGACAAGACTTTGAAGGAGACAATAAAGGATTTGCACTTTAACCCCTAGCTACTCGTGTGGTGATTACTGAACTGAAACGAAGGCTGCCTCCAGATTCCCCAAGAAAACCTCAACAGAGAATATTACATTTTAGAGAGAATATTACAAACATGGTTTTTAAGTAGGCCAATAAATTTTAAATTGTCTCTTCTGGATCTGTTTTCTGTTTAGCTGTTTTGCCAATGATATATTTTACATTTTCTTTCATTTTTTCATTCTTTTTACTTTGTTTGACTGATTCTTGCTACCTAAAGTCATAAGCTCCCATTTCCCCTGTTCTACTTTTTAATGTTTCATTTTCTTCAGTTTTCTTTTTTATCTCTTTTTGTATTTGATTTATTCTGTTATTTAAGGAGTTGTCTTCTTCAGACATTTTTGTGCTGCCCCACTAATTTGTTCTTCTACTGAGCCAGAACTGAATGTCATAGTTGTTGATTTGCTATGATTAAGAGTCTCTCACTGGTTTTCCCAGAGTCTATCTGACACGAGCTGAATACCCTTTTCACCCCATTGAAACTAACTCTTCTTGAAGTTTTTTCAATCTGATATGGTTTCATTCCATTAGGCTTTGTTCAGAGGCTTGGTTTCATGTACTTTTCAAGGAAAACTGGGAGAGCTCGAGCAGTTTCTTGACTTTACTCTGCTATCTTAATTCCATCCCTAGAATTCTTTAAAAAGTCTTTATAACAACAAATCAGTAACTGATACCCTGAGTCCTGGTTTAGTAGGAGAAAAACCCAATGGGGCAACCTCCAGTCCCAGAACAAAAGGAAAATACCCAGCCTGGGAAACCAAGTTGTTACCCGAAGAAAGCAAATAGAACTACCCACTACTATGAACAAGACACAAAACACAAGGTGATCAGGTATTCAAAGGCAAACCTCAGAGCTTCACAAGAAGCTTGAAATGGTATTCCCTATAATCCAGGAGCAGAGCTCAACCTTAAAAGTTCCAATAAGGTCAAAAAGGAAGGGAGGCAGGGAGGAAAGAAGGAAGGAAGGAAGGAAGGAAGGAAAAAAGGAAGAAAGGAAGGAAGGAAGGAAGGAAAGAAGGAAGAAAGAAAGGAAGGAAGGAAGGAAGGAAGGAAGGAAGGAAATGAGGAAAAAGCAGAAAAGAAGTATAACATAGAGAGCTACTGAATAGAAGGGAGGCAGAAACAATAGGAGAAAGGCGTAAGAGAAGAGAGAGTGGGTAATAGAAGAGAAGGCTGGTTGAGGCAGAGTGGATTAGGAAAAAAATCACTACTAAGGAAGAGCAGAATGGAAAGAGAGATCAAAAGTATTTAGACATGAAAAAATAGGTTGGAGGGAAATACATTGCTGAATAATAACTATGAATGTTAATGTGATGAAGCAAATAGGACAGTGGAGTAAAAAACAGAATACTATAATTTATTGCTTACAAGAAACACACTTGAACAGAGAGACACATACAGATTAAGGGTAAAATGCTGGAATCCAATTTATTTTGCTTCAGCCAAAGCAAAAAAAAAAAATGGGTAGCATTTCTGATTTCACATAAACCAAAAGCAAAAGTAGATCTAAGTAAGAGAGATAAGGAAAAAAAAAACTACATCTTGTTAAAGGATATCATAAACAATGAAGTAGTATCAATACCAGATATATATGCATCAAGTGGTACAGCAGCCAAGTTCTTAGAGAAGAAATTAAGCCAATTACAGGGGGGAAAAAAAAACAGCATAATTATACCAGTAGAGGACTTCAAGCTCTCCACCTCATAATTAGATCACTCTAACCACAAAATAAACAAGAAAGAACCTAGGGAGTTTAATAGAATACTAGAAAACTTAAATATGATAGACTGCTAGTGAAAGAATATGAATAGAAAGGAATATATCTTTTTCTCAGCAGTAGGTGACACCCACACAAAAACTGACCATGTATTAGGGCATAAAATCCTCACAAACAATTACAGAAAGGCAGAAATAATAAATTCTTGCTTTTCAGATTAACATGCAATGAAAATTATTTTTAATAAAGGGCTGGATATGTAGACTAAAAACAATTGAAAATAAATAATCTAATACTAAATAATGAGTGGGCAAAACAACAAATTATAGAAACAATCCATAATTTCATCCATGAAAATGACAATAATGATACAACATAATAAAACTCATAGGATGCAGCCAAAGAAATTCTTATAGAAATTTTTATCTCTAAGTAATTATATGAATAAAAAGAAAGAAGAGATCAATGAATTAGACATACAGCTCCAAAAGCTAGAAAAAGAACAATTAAAAAACAATTAAATATGAAACTAGAAATTCTAAAACTTAAAGAACAGATTAATAAAAATGAAACTAAACAAACTATTGTAATCAGAAGCCATTTGGCAGAAAATAAACATGGGGGAAAAAACAGCTCATATCATGAGGTAAATATGAAATAGATTACTTAGTACATCAATAGATAAAAGTTATATGTTGGACCAAATAAGAAATAAGAAAACATTACATAATATAAAATGGGTAATGTGGATTCTACTAAATTAAATTTTTTTCACAAACAAATCAAATCCCAAAAATATTAGAAGTAAAGCAGAAAACTGGTGATAAAATTACAACAAATTGCTCAGATAAAAGCCCATTTCTAAAATATAGAGAAAACTGAACCAAATTTCTGAGAATACAAATCTTTATGTAATTGATAAATGTTCAAAGGATATGAGTAATCAGTTTTCAAATGAAGAAATTAAACTTATCTAGGATCATTTTTAAGTGTTCTAAATTATAGAAGATTCTCTGAATATGGTAGAGGTTAGAAAATTTCAAGCTCTCCAGATTTCCTCCAATTATCAAGACAAAATAGTGTTTCAGGGTGAATGTAGAATGGCCTAGAACAAGAGTTGGGACAGAATGCTAGTTTTCCTTGGACAGCCCAAATCTGAAAAAAGCTAAGAGGAAATTGATTTGCGCCCCCCCCCCCCCCCCCCCGATGTGTACACTTCTAGGCTACTTCCACTACAACATCAAGCTGTGAGTCCTGGGATTTAGTTGAGTTGGGAGGTAGGTTTAGCCCCAAGCACAGAAATTTTCATCTTCTGAAGTATGTGGGCAATCAGTAATCTGAATCAGGAAAGATTGAGGGAAGTTCTGTTGATAAGGGACCCAAGTCCAGGGACTTGGCTTTGATGCCAAGATTCAGCCCTTGGCAAGAAGGAACCAGAAACTGCCTGGTGAATGCAGGAGTAGTGGGGTGGGAATGCTGCTGACTATGAGCATATGAAAGAGGTCAGAGTTCTTACTTTTAGTTCCAGTCCAGAGGGAAGGCCAGAAGGAGGACCTGAGGACACAGGCATCATTTCCCATATTCCAAGACTGGAGGTGATTATTCCAACAATCTGCTACAACTATTTTCTGAAAGCAACAAAGAAAAAGTAAGCCAACCATAGAAAGTTACTATTGGAATAGAGAAAAAACAAAGTTCATCTTCTTAGGAGGATACTGGTACAAAAAATACCTTTCCTAGCTCAAAAACTAACATTAAATGGTCACCTTCCCCCCAAAAAAAATTCATAGCAGAACATACATACAATTTTAAAAATTAAATGAGTTTGAGGGAAAATAAAGATAAATAAATAAGAACATTCCCAAAAATATCCAAGTAGAATATGAAAAGAAAGCCAATCAACTAGAAAAGGGAAGGCAGAATCTTAATGAAGAAAATGACTCCTTGAAACCAACAATTGGCGGAGAAATATGGGAAGTTGGTAGAGTAGTTCAAAAGATTCCAAGCTCTGCAGATCTCCTGCAAAAACAAAACAAAATTATACCAATGAGTGGACATAGACCAGTGAAAAAAATAAAACTTGAAGCAAAAATTTGGTCCTCCTGGGACAAACTAAAAGCAAAAAGGCCCCAGGATGGGGCTAAACCAGTATAAAGTGTAAGTACCCCTAGGCTAGCTCTGCAGAAACATCAAATAAGCAACTCTGGTGCTGTCTGGTTTCAGTGGTAGTCTCAGCCTGAATCATAAAAGTTTTGACCTCCCAGACAATATGGGGAGTTGGGGGTCTGAGTTCACAAAGGCTGAGGGAAGCTCTATTGATTGGGAACTTTAAGCCCAGTTGTGCTATTGAAATGTTATTACAGGTGAGAAAGAATTAGTACACTAGTACACTGAGTGTAAAAGCAAGGATGACTAGTATACTGCTAGTGCTTTCAAGAAAGTAGAGCTTTTAGTTTAGACTGTCATATGTAGAGAAAGCTGATGTGAAGCTAGAGGCACCATGCCTGTCACCCTAAGATTAGAGGTATTTAGACGAATATTTCTCCTTTTTAAAAAATAAAGAGATAAATAAAAGAAGAACTCATAAAGATATTTACTATGGGATTAGGGAAGAACTAAGTTTAAATTCAGAGGAGAACAGTGAACTAAAAAAAATTCCTCTTTTAACCCAAAAAATGATATTAAATGGTTACCTACTCAGAAAGAATTTATAGAACTCAAAAAAAAAAAAATGAAATGAAACAAATTGAGAAAGAAATATTTAAAAATTCAATAAAAACAAGATTATGAAAAAAGTTAACTAACTAGAAAGGAAAATACAGAGTCTTTAAGAAGAAAATAATTGTTTGACATTTAGAATTGAACAAGGGGAAACTAGTAAAGCTATAGAAGACCAAGAAATAACACAAAAAATGTGAAAAATGAAAAAAATAGAAGAAAATGTGAAGCATTTTTAAAAGAAAAATAACAGATTCGGAGAACAGATCAAAAAGAAAAAAACATGAGAAAAAATGAACCACCAGAAAGCTGTGGCAAACATACAAACAAAACCCAACAATAATCTTGAAATAATAATATGAGAAATAATCAAAGAAATTTGTTCTGTAATATAGTACAAGAGGGAAAGTAGAAATAGAAAAAAAAAACCCACCAATCACCACTTCAAAGCAATCCTATAAAATAAACATATAAGAACAATATTCCTACATTTCAAAAAAAAAGATATCAATGAGAAAATTTTACAAAAAAGAACAAGAAAAATATTTAAATATTCAGGAGTTATAATTATAATTGTATGGAATTTATCAACATCTATAATAAAAGAGTTCAGGTCATGGAATAACATATATCAAGATCCAGAACCTAGGCTTGTGGCCAAAAATATTCTATCCAGTAAAATTATCCATAATATTGAATAACAATAGCAAAAAAGGGAATTTAGAGAACTCACAGATTGTCAGAACTTCATATCAAAGAAACTTGAACTCAATATAAAATTTAACATGTAAGAAGCAACATCCAAGATTAATTTCAAAACACTGCACTGGACAAATTATTTATGTTACTTATATGGAATATATATATATACCAAGTTTTTGGGATAAGAACTCACTATTTGACAAAAATTGCTGGGAAAATTGGAAATTAGCATGGCAGAAACTAGGCATTGACCCACACTTAACACCATACACCAAGATAAGGTCAAAATGGGCTCATAACTTAGGCATAAAGAATGAGATTATAAATAAATTGGAAGAACAGAGGATAGTTTACCTCTCAGACCTGTGGAAGAGGAAGAGATTTATGGCCAAAGAACAACTAGAGATCATTATTGATTACAAAATAGAAAATTTTGATTATAGCAAATTGTAAAGGTTTTATACAAACAAAACCAATGCAGACAAGATTAGAAGAGAAGCAATAAACTGGGAAAACATTTTTACAGTTAAATGTTCTGATAAAGGCCTTATTTCCAAAATATATAGAGAATTCACTCTAATTTATAAGAAATCAAGCCATTCTCCAGTTGATAAATGATCAAAGGATATGAACAGACAATTCTCGGATGAAGAACTGAAACTATTTCTAGCCATATAAAAAGGTGTTCCAAGTCATTATTAATAAGAGAAATGCAAATTAAGACAATTCTGAGATACCAATACACACTGTCAGATTGGCTAGAATGACAGGGAAAGATAATGCAGAATGTTGGAGGGGATGTGGGAAAACAGGGACACTAATACACTGTTGGTGGAATTGTGAATACATTCAGCCATTCTGGAGAGTAATTTGGAACTATGCTCAAAAGGTTATCAAACTGTGCCTACACTTTGATCCAGCAGTGCTACTATTGGGCTTATGCCCCAAAGAGATAGCAAAGAAGGGAAAGGGACCTATATGTGCCAAAATGTTTGTGGCAGCCCTGTTTGTAGTGGCTAGAAACTGGAAAATGAATGGATGCCCATCAATTGGAGTTGGGTAAATTGTGGTATATGAATGTTATGGAATATTTTTGTTCTGTAAGAAATGACCAGCAGGATGAATACAGAGAAGCTTGGAGAGACTTACATGAACTGATGCTAAGTGAAATGAGCAAAACCCAGGAGATCATTATATACTTCATCAACGATACTGTATGAGGATGTATTCTGATGGAAGTGGATTTCTTCAACAAAGAGATCTAACTCAGTTTCAAATTGATCAATTTGATCAGTGATCAAAGAACACTGGGAAATGAATGAAACTATTTGCATTTTTGTTTTCCTTCCCAGGTTATTTTTACCTTCTGAATCCAATTCTTCCTGTGCAACAAGAAAACTGTTTGGTTCTGCACACATATATTGTATCTAGGATATACTGTGACATATTTAACATGTATAGGACTGCTTGCCATCAGGGGGAGGAGGTGGAGGGAGGGAGGGGAAAAATCAGAACAGAAGTGAGTGCAAGGGATAATGTTGTAAAAAATTACCCAGGCATGGGTTCTGTGAATAAAATGTAATAATTATGAAAAAAAAAAACATATTGTAAAATTTTGCTTTTGATCCATTCTGCTTTCCACTTCTGTTTTATGGGAATGTTCATTCCATTCATAGTTACTATTTTTATTCACTAAATTACTAACTTTGCATTTCCCACCATTTTATTTTCCCCAAGTTATATCTTTTTCTCTTTTGTTTCCCCTTCTCCCTTCCCTCCATTGTTTTTCTTCTGACCACCAGCTCCCTCAATCTGCACTCCCCCTTTACAGCCTCTCCACCTTTCTTATTTCTTTCCCCTTCTATGTCTGGACTTTTCTTTCTATTACATCTCTGTCCTTTCTCCTTTGTCTGTCTACTCCCCTGTAGGATGAGATGTGTATATATTAAACTAAATATGTGTGTTATTCTCTCTTTGAGCCAAATCCAATGAAATTAACTTTCACATAGTGCTCACCCTCTCACTTCTTTCTCTCAAATGTAATAGGTCTTTTTTACTTCTTCAAGTGATGTAATCTACCCCTTATTACCTCCTCTTCCCTCTTCTAGTAGAATCACTTTTCCACCTGTAGCTTCTTTTTTATATCATCACAGTAAAGTCAAATCATACCTACACCTATCAAAGATACAATTCTCAAGTTAAACACATCATCTTCTCATTTAGGAATTACACATTTTAACCTTTTAAAAACCTATCTTCCCCTTCTCTCTTTATTTTTTTGTGTTTCTTGAGTTCTGGATTTGATGATAAAATATTCTCTTAAATATTAGTTTCTTTCATCAAAAATAAATGAAAATCCTTTATTACATTGAATGTTCATTCCCCCCCCCCAATAAAAAAGATAATGTTCAGTTTTGTTGGATAGTTGATTCCTGACTGCAGTCCAAGTTCTTTCTGCTCCCCAGAATAAGAATATTCCAGGCCCTTCAATCCTTTTAAAGTGGAAGTAGCCAGGTCCTGAGTAATCCTGATTGTGCCTCCTTGATATTTGAATAGTTTTTTTCCCTTTATGCACTATTTTCTCCTTTATCTGATAAATTCTGGAATTTAGCTATAATATGCCTTGTAATTTACATTTTGGGATCTCTTTTAGGAGGTGATTGGTGAATTCTTTCAATGCCTGTTTTACCCACCAGCTCTAGGAAGTCAGGGCAGTTTTCCTTGATGATTCCTTGAAAGATGTTGCCTAGGCTCTATTTTTTTTTTCATCATGGTTTTCAGATAGTCCAGTAATTCTTAGATTGTCTCTCCCAGAGCTATTTCCCCTATCAGTTTTCTTTTTTCAATAAGATATTTTATATTTCCTTTTTATTTTATCTTTCTTTTCTTTTCTTTTCTTTTCTTTTCTTTTTTTTTCTTTTCTTTTCTTTCTTTCTTTCTTTTCTTTCTTTCTTTCTTTCTTTCTTTCTTTCTTTCTTTCTTTCTTTTCTTTTCTTTCTTTCTTTCTTTCTTTCTTTCTTTCTTTCTTTCTTTCTTTCTTTCTTTCTTTCTTTCTTTCTTTTCTTTGTTTTTTTTCTTTCTTTTTTGGTTTTGTTTGACTGATTCCTAATGTCTCATCACACCATTCACTTCCATTTCTTCAATTCTAATTTTTAGTGAATTATTTTCTTGAGTTAACTTTTTTATCTCCTTTTGCATTTGGTCAATTGAACTTTTAAATGCATTTTTTGGTTCATTGGATTTTTTTTTTTTTTTTGGTTTGGTTTTCAAGGAGTTTTTTTTTTTTTTTAATTATTTCACCAAAACTATTCTTTAAGGAGTTATTTTCTTACTACAATTTCTATATTTCCTTTTTCAGATTTCTCATTTTCTTTCACCATTTTTCTTCTCTCCTTTAAGATCTTTTTTGAGTCCTTCTAAGAGATCTTTGTTACATGGAGACCAACTTATATCATCCTTTGAGATTTTATCTGGAAATGTGTCCTCAGATTTTGAGGGCTGTTGCTCCCATTCTCTATAAAAATCTGTTTATGATCAAAGCTTTTTTGTATTTTTGATCATTTGTAAACATTGGTATCTGCTCTTAGGGCAAAGGAGAGATTGTCCCAAGCTACCATGGGAATGGTGCTTCTGGCTTCCTTCCTGTGCTGGGTGAGTGTGGTCAAAATCCTGCATTATGTTGGGGTTCAGAGACTCAGTATTTGTCTTCTGTAGATGTGTTGGAGAGCTCCCAGCTAGTCTGCTGATCCACTGGCTTCTGAACTTGGAGAGAATAGCAAATGCTGCTTTATATTAGCCAATGAGCCCCCTGCTAAATTCCCTCATCTCTCAGAAGTCTCTCTGTCTAGGCTGTCCCTGTACTGCACTATTCCATGCCACACCTCCACTGACCTGTAGCTCTCAACATTCCACTGTCTGATTGAGACAGATCTTTCCTGAAGTTCTTCTAAAATATCTTCTGCTGGAAATTGATCATAATCCAAATATTTGTTTTCCATCACTTCAAAACCCATTCAGAAGCTTGATCTGGTGTTGATCTGAAGGAAGCCAGGATGAGCTCAGACATAGACCTGTCTACTTTCTGCCATCTTGACTCCACCCACCATTCTTCATTATAGCAAAATTTACCTTTTAGCAAACTACATTGTATTTCAAATTGACTTTGAGACAAGCAACTTAAACCTATCTGAAAGCAAACTATGATTGTGTTAGCCCCAAAATTTAACAACTTACAAATATAGAAAATAAAGTTTTAATAAGAAATCTTATCATCTTGTGCATTCTCAAAGGTAAGTACCTCACTAAAATATTATCTTGTCCAGAAGGTTTTGCAAGGATCATTGTTGAAAAATTACCCATGCATTTGTTTTGTAAATAAAAAGCTTTAATTAAAAAAAAATAAAAATCTCAGGCAACCTATATGTCTTATCTGAAAACTAGCCTTGTATTGATAAGTCAATTTTTTTTGTCCAAGTTCCTTTGCTTGAATGTACAGATACTTGGGGAGAATGGGACACCACTTTTTCTGATTTAGGAGAATTCTACCTGTTCATTCTCCCTCTTCCAATTCAGAAAGTTCTTAATTTTTTTCGACTTTTTATATGGATTGTTTTCTTTTAATTAATTGGCCTTGTTTGTTTTAATGCATAAAAATCTGTCTCCACCCTTATTTGGGATCTCATGTTAAATTAAATGCATTGCTTAATGAACATGCATTGCTTAATAAATTAATATGCTATTAAATTTGAAAAAAATATGATCTCTAATGTACAATTGCATGCCCCTATTTAATGAAGTAATTATTATCACAATCCTGCAAAAATACCTTGTCATTCCCATGCAGAATTTTCTGTTGCATATTTTAGCAGTAGTTGTAGTAAATCATATTCCTCAGAATATCTGTAGAGAATGTAATTAAAATAAAATTATGCTTCATCCTTTGGTACACAAATATTGATCAATTTAACCCTATTATCATTAGAATTTCCCATGTAATAAAGAAAAAGTTAGGTAAAATTAATGACAAAATTACCATATGTGATAGGATGTGCAATATTCTGCACCTGCTGTACCAAATGTTTCTACCTACCAGGAGGAGGAAAATGTGTTTCATCATTTGTTCTCTCTGACTATGATAGATCATTGCTATTATGATAGATCATAGTGTGAAACCAAGATATCCCATTTGCCAATTAGATATCACCAGCAATTCAAAGAAAGACATTTGTTGCAAAAGCACAATAACATACTAACAACATTTGATTTAATAAACATAGGACATAGTTTTCAAGAAATATAAGCATTATCAGTGGGAAGAGTGAAAGTGGATGTTGTTAGGATTCTTACAAGATGCTAAGTAAATGGAATTGAGGAGACAGTGGTTAAGTCTAGTTTAGCATTGATTTAATCCTGCAATAATTAATGGTTTCCTAGTGATATAATGATTGTATACTCAGTGTGGAACATATAAGGAAGAGCTGTCAGGGCCAGAAGGGACAAGCACACTAGAAGCTTTCTGAGGCTGAGACAAATTCATTTCATTATCCACCTTTGTTGTAGCTGGAGGCTCAAGCACAAACTTTTGGAAGTTGAGATTCAGAAGCCAGAGAAGACAGTTGGGCAGAACTAAGGAAGACAGAGAAGTGGTGGCAGGCTGTCCTGTGGAGAACACTGAAACCAAGATCTGGAAGACCTCCAGAAATCTAGCCAAGTCCCAAGTGAAGGAGATAAAACTTTGAATTTCCATTCTGCATCATTGAGCTCTAATACTTTTTCTTTATTTTTTTCTTCTTTTTTTAAACAAAAGATTATGATAAATCTTCAGATGAAAGAATTAAAACCATTTTTAGTCATATGAAAAATGCTCTAAATCACTATTGAGCAGAGAAATGTTAATTATGACAATCCTGAGGTACCACTATACACTTCTCAGTTTGGTTAAGATGACAAGAAAAGATAATGATAAATGTTGGAAGGGGTGTGGGAAAACTGTGACACTAATACGTTGCTTAAGGAGTTGTAAACTTATCCAAATATTCTGGGGAGCAATTTGGAACTATTCCCAAAGGGCTATCAGCTGTGCATACCTTTGATCCTGCATTGTCTTGACTGGTCCCACTATTCCAAAGAAACCATAAAAAAGGGAAAAGGACCCACATGTACAAAAGTGCTTGTAGCAATCCTTTATGCAGTGGTAAGGAACTGGAAACTGAGTGGATGTCCATTAATTGGAGAATAACTAAAAAGAGAAAAGCTTCAATGCCTAAAGACAACCCTATACCAACAAGAAGAATAATACACCATGTGAGGTGTGAAATCAATTAAAAGAGGTGTAATTTTTTCTCTAGAAAAACACCTTTGCATTGTCAGGTTTTTCCTCATTTCCTTATATATGCTATATACATAGTATTTTCATAACCTTTCACCATTTATCAATTGGAGAATGGCTTATGTTATAAATTTGAGTCAATTCTCTCTACATTTAAGAAATGAGGCCTTTATCAGAACTCATGTGTATGTCTCCCCACCCCAGTTTACTGCTTCCCTTCTAATCTTATCTGCATTGATTTTAAGATATATATATACACACACACACATATATATATATATACATATATATATATATATATATATATACACTATATATATATAGTACAATATATATATATATTGTACAATATATATATATATATATACAATACTATATATATATATATATATATATATATATATATATATATATATTTAGGCTTTATATTGATACAGGGTGTATGTTTTCATCAATGCCTGATTTCTGTCATAATGTTTTCCAATTTTACCAGAATTTTTTTTTTTTTTCAAAAGGGAGTTCTTATCCCAGAAGCTGGGATCTTTGAGTTTATCATACACTAGATTACTAGAGTCATTGAGTATTGTCCCTTGTGAACTTAACCTATTCCACTGATCAATTACTCTATTTCTTAGCCAATCTCAAATGGTTTTAATGACTATTGCTTTACAATATAGTTTGGTACAACTAGTCCAGCTTCATTTCTATTTTTTTTTTTTAAGTAATTCCCTTGAAATTCTTGACCTTTCGTTCTTTCAGATGAATTTTGTTTTTATTTTTTTTTTTTGGCTCAGTAAAATAATTCTTGGAAATTTAGTTGGTATGATACTGAGTAAGTAGATTAGTTTAAGTAGAATTGTCACTTTTATTATGTTAATTTGGCCTATCCATGACATTGTTCCACTTGTTGTATAGAAAGTGTTTTTCTAAGCATGTACATATAGTTTCTGGCTTTGTCTTGGCAGATAGAGTCCCAAATGTTTATTTTACCTACAGTTATTTCAAAATATTTATTTGAAATAATTGTAGATAATATAAAATATTTTTGATAAATTTTTTGATAAAATTTGATTTAAAAATGATAAAATAAAATGTATCTCTTGCTGCTGGACTTTGTTGGTAACATAGAAATGCTGATGATTTATGAGGCTTTATTTTGCATTCTGCAACTTTGCTAAAATTGTGAATTGTTACTAGTAATTTTGAGTTGCTTCTCTAGGATTCTCTATGTATACTATCATATCATCTGCAAAGATTGATGATTTTGTTTCCTTAGTATCTACTCCAATTTCATTTTCTTTTTCTTCTCTTATTGCTAAAGGTAAGATTTCTAGTACAATGCTGAATAGTAATGTTGATAGTGGGCAATCTTGTTTCATCCCTGGTCTTACTAGGAATGTTTCTAGTTTATTCCCATTACATATGATGCTTGCTGGTGGTTTTAAATAGATTCTACTGATCATTTTAAAGAAAGCATCATTTATTCCTATGACCTCTAGTGTTTTCAATAGAAATAGGTGTTGGATTTTGTCAAATGCTTTTTTCTGCATCTATTGAGATAATCATAAGATTTCTGATAGTTTGGTTATTAATATAATCAATGATACTAATAGTTTCCAATGAACCAACCCTGCATTCAACCAAGTGCATTCCTACTTAGTTATGTTGTGTTACCCTGGTCATAACTTGCAAATATTATATTTAAGATTTTTGCATCAATATTCATTAGGGAAATTGTTCTGTAATTTTTTCTCTGCTTTCACCCAACTAATTTAGGTATCAGCACCATATATATGTCATAAAAGGAATCTGGTAGAATCCTTCTTTCCCTATTTTTTCAAATAGTTTCCAAAGTATTGCAATAAATTGTTCTTCAATTTTTCAGTAGTATTCACATATAAATCCATATAGTGCTAGAAATTGTTTTCTTAGGGAGTTGAATAATAGCTTGTTCCTTTTTTTTTTTCTAAAATTGTACTATTTAAGTAATTTATTTTCTCTCTTAATCTGGGAAATCTATATTTTTGTAAGTATTCCATACAATTTACTTAGATTATCAGATTTATTGGCATACAGTTGGGCAAAATAGCTCATAAATATTTATTCAATTTCCTCTTCATTGGTGGAAAGTTCACCCTTTTCATTTTTGATATAAGCAATATAATTTTCTTCTTTTTGTTTTCTAATCAAGTTAACTAAAGTTTTATCTATTTTTTTTTCACAAAACAACTCTTAGTTTTGTTCATTATTTCCATAGTTTTCTTATTTTCAGTTTTATTAGGTTCATCTTCTATTTTCAAAATTTTTAATTTGGTATTTATTTGGTATTTTTTAACTTGTTCATTTTTTAGGTTTTTTAGTTGCATACCCAATTCATTGATCTTCTCTTTCTCTATTTTATTCAAATAAACATTTAGAGATATAAAATTTCCTTTAAAAATGCCTTAGCTGTACACCATACATTTTCTTTTCTTTTCTTTTCTTTTTTAATTTTAATATCTTTTTATTGATAGAACGCATGCCAGGGTAATTTTTTACAGCATTATCCCTTGCATTCATTTCTGTTCCGATTTTTCCCCTCCCTCCCTCCACCCCTTCCCCCAGATGGCAAGCAGTCCTTTACATGTTGAATAGGTTACAGTATATCCTGGATACAATATATTTGTGCAGAACCAGACAGTTTTCTTGTTATACAGGGAGAATTGAATTCAGAAGGTATAAATAACCCGGGAAGAAAAACAGAAATGCAAGCAGTTTATATTCATTTCCCGGTGTTCTTTCTCTGGGTGTAGCTGCTTCTGTCCATCTTTGATCAATTAAGGCTCTCTTTATTGAAGAGATCCACTTCCATCAGAATACATCCTCAAACAGTATCGTTGTTGAGGTATATAATGATCTCCTGGTTCTGCTCATTTCACTCAGCATCAGTTCATGTAAGTCTCGCCAGTCCTCTCTGTATTCATCCTGCTGTACACCATACATTTTCAAGAGTTGTCTCATTATTGTCATTCTCTTGGATGATATATTTTTTAATCTTTTATTTTATTTTATTTAATAATAACTTTATATTGACAGAATCCATGCCAGGGTAATTTTTTTTTTTTACAACATTATCCCTTGCACTCGTTTCTGTACCGATTTTTCCCCTCCTTCCCTCCACCTCCTCCCCTAGATGGCAAGCAGTCCTATATATGTTAGATATGTTGCAGTATATCCTAGATACAATATATGGTTGCAGAACTGAACAGTTCTCTTATTGCATAGGGAGAATTGGATTCAGAAGGTAAAAATAACCCGGGAAGAAAAACAAAAAAGCAGATAGTTCACATTTGTTTCTGAGTGTTCTTTCTTTGGGTGTAGCTGCTACTGTCCATCATTTATCAATTGAAACTCAGTTAGGTCTCTTTGTCAAAGAAATCCACTTCCATCAGAATACATCTTCATAAAATATTGTTGTCGAAGTGTATAATGATCTCCTGGTTCTGCTCATTTCACTTAGCATCAGTTCATGTAAGTCTCTCCAAGCCTCTCTGTATTCATCCTGCTGATCATTTCTTACAGAACAATAATATTCCATAACATTCATATACCACAATTTACCCAGCCATTCTCCAATTGATGGGTATCCATTCAATTTCCAGTTTCTAGCCACTACAAATAGGCCTGCCACAAACATTTTGGCACATACACGTCCCTTTCCCTTCCTTAGTATTTCTTTGGGATATAAGCCCAATAGAAACACTACCGGATGAAAGGGAATGCACAATTTGATAACTTTTTGGGCATAATTCCAGATTGCTCTCCAGAATGGTTGGATTCGTTCACAACTCCACTAATAATGCATCAGTGTCCCAGTTTTCCCACATCCCCTCCAACATTCATCATTACTTTTTCCTGTCATCTTAGCCAATCTGACAGGTGTGTAGTGGTATCTCAGAGTTGTCTTAATATGCATTTCTCTGATCAATAATGATTTGGAACACTCTTTCATATGAGTGGTAATAGTTTCAATTTCATCATCTGAAAATTGTCTGTGCATATCCTTTGACCATTTATCAATTGGAGAATGGCTTGATTTCTTATAAATTTGAGTCAGTTCTCTATATATTTTGGAAATGAGGCCTTTATCAGAACCTTTAACTGTGAAGATGTTTTCCCAGTTTGTTGCTTCCCTTCTAATCTTGTTTGCATTAGTTTTATTTGTACAAAGACTTTTTAATTTGATGTAATCAAAATTTTCTATTTTGTGATCAGTAATGGTCTCTAGTTCATCTTTGGTCACAAATTTCTTTCTCCTCCACAAATCTGAGAGATAAACTATCCTATGTTCCTCTAATTTATTTATAATCTCGTTCTTTATGCCTAGTACATGGACCCATTTTGATCTTATCTTGCTATATGGTGTTAAATGTGGGTCCTTGCCTAATTTCTGCCATACTAATTTCCAGTTATCCCAGCAGTTTTTATCAAATAATGAATTCTTATCCCAAAAGTTAGGATCTTTGGGTTTGTCAAACACTAGATTGCTATAGTTGACTTCTGTCTTGTGAACCCAACATTTTCCACTGATCAACTAATCTATTTCTTAGACAATATCAAATGGTTTTGGTGACTGCTGCTTTATAATTTTAGATCAGGTACAGCGAGGCCACCTTCATTTGATTTTTTTTTTCATTAATTCCCTTGAGATTCTTGACTTTTTATTGTTCCATATGAATTTTGTTATTTTTTCTAGATCATTAAAATATTTTCTTGGAAGTCTGATTGGTATAGCACTAAATAAATAGATTAATTTAGGGACTATTGCCATCTTTAATATATTTGCTCAGCCTATCCAAGAGCACTTAATATTTTTCCAATTATTTAAGTCTGACTTTATTTGTGTGGAGACTTTTTTTAATTTTGCTCATATAATTCCTGACTTTCCTTTGGTAGATAGATTCCCAAATATTTTATGCTATCAGCCATTATTTTGAATGGAATTTCTCTTTGTATCTCTTGCTGTTGGGTTTTGTTGGTGATGTATAAAAATGCTGAGGATTTATGGGGATTTATTTTGTATCCAGCTACTTTGCTAAAATTATGAATTATTTTTAATAGCTTTTTAGTAGAATCTCTGGGGTTCTCTAGGTATACCATCATATCATCTGCAAAGAGTGATAGTGTGGTTTCCTCATTGTCTACTCTAATTCCTTTAATATCTTTCTCGACTTGTATTGTAGAGGCTAGTGTTTCTAATATGATATCAAATAATAATGGTGATAGTGGGCAACCTTGCTTCATTCCAGATCTTACTGGGAAAGGTTCCAGTTTTTCCCCATTACATATGATGCTTACTGATGGTTTTAAATATATGCTCCTGACTATTTTAAGGAAAAGTCCATTTATTTCTATGCTCTCAAGTGTTTTTATTAGGAATGGATGTTGTATTTTATCAAATGCTTTTTCTGCATCTATTGAGATGATCATATGGTTTTTGTTTGTTTGGTTATTGATATAGTCAATTATGCTAATAGTTTTCCTAATATTGAACCAGCCCTGCATTCCTGGTATAAATCATACTTGGTCATTGTGTATTATTCTGGGGATGATTTTCTGTAATCTTTTTGCCAATATTTTATTTAAGATTTTAGCATCGATATTCATTAGCGAGATTGGTTTATAATTTTCTTTCTCTGTTTTCAGCCTATGTGGTTTAGGTATCAGTACCATATCTGTGTCATAAAAGGAGTTTGGTAGGACTCCTTCAATCCCTATTTTTTCAAATAGTTTATTTAGCATTGGAGGTAATAGTTCTTTAAATGTTTGATAGAATTCACATGTAAATCCATCTGGTCCTGGGGATTTTTTCTTAGGGAGTTGATTGATAGTTTGTTCTATTTCTTTTTCTGAAATGGGACTATTTAGGATATTTTCCTCTGTTAGTTTGGGCAAGCTGTATTTTTGGAGGTATTCTTCTATTTCATTTAAGTTGTCAAATTTGTTGGCATAAAGTTGGGCAAAGTAACTCCTAATTATTGCTCTAATTTCCTCTTCATTAGTGGCAATTTCTCCCTTTTCATTTTGAAGACTAACAATTTGATTTTCCTCTTTCCTTTTATTAATCAGATTTACTAAGGTTTTGTCTATTTTGTTGGTTTTTTATAGAACCAACTCTTAGTTTTATTAATTAATTCAATAGTTTTTTTTTTTTTTTGTTCTGTTTTTTACTTTCAGTTTTATTGATCTCTCCTTTTATTTTTAGAATTTCAAGTTTAGTATTTGACTGGGGGTTTTTAATTTGTTCCTTTTCTAGCATTTTTAGTTGCAAGCCCAATTCATTGGCCTTCTCTTTCTCTATTTTATGCAAATAGGCCTCTAGAGATATGAAATTTCCCCTTATTACCGCTTTGGCTGTATTCCATACATTTTGGTATGATGTCTCATTATTATCGTTTTCTTGGGTGAAATTATTAATTATGTCTATGATTTGCTGTTTCACCCAATCATTCTTTAGTATAAGATTATTTAGTTTCCAATTATTTTTTGATCTACTTTCCCCTGGCTTTTTGTTGAATGTAATTTTCATTGCATCGTGGTCTGCAAAGGATGCATTTACTATTTCTGCCTTACTGCAGTTGAATTTGAGGTTTTTATGTCCTAATATATGGTCAATTTTTGTATAGGTTCCATGAACTGCTGAAAAGAAAGTGTACTCCTTTCTGTCTCCATTACATTTTCTCCAGAGATCTGTCATATATAACTTTTCTAGTATTCTATTTACCTCTTTGACTTCTTTCTTATTTATTTTGTGGTTTGATTTATCTAATTCTGAGAGTGCAAGTTTGAGATCTCCCACTATTATAGTTTTGCTGTCTATTTCTTCTTGCAGCTCTCTTAATTTTTCTTTTAAGAAATTAGATGCTACACCACTTGGCGCGTATATGTTTAATAGTGATATTGCTTCATTATCCATGCTACCCTTTAGCAAAATATAGTGCCCTTCCTTATCTCTTTTAATTAGATCAATTTTTGCTTTAGCTTGCGATCAGTATGGCTACCCCTGCTTTTTTGACTTCACCTGAAGCATAGTAGATTTTGCTCCAACCTTTTATCTTTAAGCTGCATGTATCTCCCTGCTTCAGGTGTGTTTCCTGTAAACAACATATTGTAGGATTCTGGCTTTTAATCCATTCTGCTAACCGCTTCCTCTTTATGGGGGAGTTTACCCCATTCACATTTATGGTTAAAATGACAAATTCTCTATTACTTGCCATCTTGTTAACCCCTGTTTATGCTTTTCTCCCTTCTTTTCCCCTTACCCCCCTTCCCAGTATTAAGCTTGTGAGTACCACTTGCTTCTCACAGCCCTCCCTTTTTAGTATCCCTCCCCCTGCCTTACAGTTCCTCCCCCTATCTTACTCCTTTCCCTTCCAGTTTCCGTATTTCCTTCCACTTAGCTTATTCCTTCCCTTTTCACTTTTCCCTTCTCACTTTTCAATGAGGTGGGAGAAGTTTCACCATAGATTGAATATGTTTTAAATTTTTCTCTTAAAGCCAATTCTGAAGGCAGTTAGATACCCACTATATTCTTCCCCCTCCATTCTTTCTCTCAGATGTAATAGGTTTCCTTTGCCTCTTCATGAGATGTAGTACCCCCACTTTACCCTTTTTCTGGTACAATGTCCTTTCCACATCTAGTTTCTAGAACAAGACATACATGTATTCTTTATACATATTTATAGCCAAAATATAGTTCCCAAGATTAATCTTTACCTTTTTAGATTTCTATCGAGTTCTATATTTGAAGATCGAACTTTTTGTTAAGTTCTGGCTTTTTCATCAAAAATAGGTGAAATTCACTTACTTCGATGAATGTCCATCTTCTTCCCTGGAAAAAGATGCTCATTCTCGCTGGGTAAGTTATTTTTGGTTGCATACCAAGTTCCTTAGCCTTTCGAAATATCATATTCTAGGCCCTTCGATCCTTTAATGTGGATGCTGCTAGATCCTGGGTGATCCTTATTGTGGCTCCTCGATACTTGAATTGGGTTTTTCTAGCTGCTTGCAATATTTTTTCCTTCGTCTGAGGGTTCTGGCATTTGGCCTCTAAATTCCTTGGTGTTTTGATTTTAGGATCCCTTTCAGTGGGTGATCGATGAATTCTTTCAATGTCTATTTTACCCTCTGTTTCTATGACTTCTGGGCAGTTCTCTTTGATAATTTCCTGGAAAATATTGTCCAGGCTTTTTTTTTTTTTTTCATCATGATTTTCTGGGAGTCCAATAATTCTCAGATTGTCTCTCCTGGATCTGTTTTCCAGGTCTGTTGTTTTCCCCAGAAGGTATTTCACATTTTTTTCCATTGTTTGATTTTTTTATATTTGTTTGACTGATTCTTCTTGTCTCCTAGATTCATTCAATTTGATTTCTTCAATTCTAATTTTCAATGAAGTATTTTCTTCACTCACTTTTTAAAAATCTTTTTCTAATTGTCCCATTGAGTTCTTTTGTTCTATGGAATTTTTTTCCATTTCGCCAATTTTGTTTTTGGAGAGCTATTTTCTGTTTCCAGTTCACTAATCCTATTTTTCAAGGATTTGATTTTTTTATCCACTCTGTCTTTAAATGAGTGGGATGACTTTTCCAGACTCTCTTGCCAAGCCTCCCTCTCCTTTTCCTATTTTTCTTCTAGCTCTCTTGTGAGAACCTTTTCAATTTCTTCTATGAAGTTCATCTGTGCTGAGGAACAGATGAACTCCTCCTTTGGGGATTCACTTGGGGACAGTCTGTTTTTAATCTCCTCAGGATTTAGCGTCTGCTCTCTATCCATATAGAAGCTGTCAAGTGTTAAACTCCTCTTCAATTTTTTGCTCATTTTGTCAAAGATCAAAGATAAACTAGCAAAGAAAAAAAAAACCCTAAATGGAGTCTGCTTTCTTTGGGGGAGGGGCTGGGTGGTTTTACCGAGCTTCCTCTACAGACTGCAGGGGCAGCAGCAAGGCACTAGCAGAACTGTGCTGCGTCTGCCCTCTGAGACTCCGAGAGTGTGCTGAGATACTGTGGGGGAGGGGTGGCCTGGTCTGGAAAGACTCCAGCTGTTTGGGGTTGTATTTTTCACCCCCCGGTGTTTTTAGCTTCTCTGCTGGGCTGCTGACTTGCTGCCAGGGCAAAGTATCTAATCCTGTAGCAAAGCTCTCCCCGCAGAGACTGCTGCAATCACACCCCATCCCCTCTCCAGTTTGCTCCTGTGCTCTCACTGCCGCTGCCCTCAGCCTGCACCCAATCTAAAACCGTCCCCACCCTCGAGCAAAAACAGACCTTTCCTGGCGAATCTCAAGGATGGCTTCTCTTGGTAACTATTTGTGGGGTGTTTTTTTCAGTCAAACATTAATTCAGAGGCTTGTAATGAAATGGATAGTGAGAGAAAACGTGAAGCTTACACATCTGTGTGCCTCCTCTCTGCCATCTTGGTTGGAAGTCCCCTGGATGATATTATTGATTGTATCCATAATTTATTGTTTCACCCACTCATTTTTAGCATGAGATTATTGTTTCCAATTAATTTTTATTCTTTTTCTCTAGCCCTTTATTACATGTAATTTTTATTGTGTCATGATCTGAAAAAAAAAAAAAAAAACATTGTCCTATTTCTGTCTTTCTGCATTTGATTTTGAGGTTTTTATATCCTAATACATGGTCATTTTTTGTGTAGTTTCCATGTACCACCAAAAAAAAATCATATTCCTTTCATTTTCTCCAGAGATCTATTATACCTAATGTTGTGATACAGGAACTCCATGCTAGTGGCTGCTGGGTGTTATGGGAATCACCTGCCGAGTTCCTGCTGGGGATCCAACTCAGACTAACAGAATCGATTCCTTCATGTGAGTGGATGAAGATGATAATAATCATATAAGGAGACTGAATGGCAGTTGTGTTGTCTGATTTCTCTCCTCTTCTTTGACTCCATTTTTTTTTTCCATTCTCCGTCCACAAACAACACTTGTGTCAGTAAAAGCTTTTTTGCAACTCCTTCAAATGTTATGACTCACAACTGTGGAGGCTTTCAGAGAATTGACCTGTCCCTTCATCTAGGTGTGGTCCCTAACAAGTATCTGTTTTTTTGTTTTATGGATATTTTCATCCCACAGCATGGTCAGTACATTTGTGCATTTGCTGTTATCTAAGTTCGCACACTGAGGAATGCAAGCAGCACTCTCACCTCTGGATGGTTATAAGGTGAAATACCATAGCAGGTGTTGATCTTGTGAGATGTCATGGAGGCAAACTTTCAAATGAAAAAGAGGACTATAGTCAGAACAGGCATTTAAGTCTCTCATCAGTCTCTTGGCTCAGCCCTTTGATGTGTTGGCCCATTTAATTACCGCAATTAAAAAGTCTTATTGGGTCTCCTCTCCCTTTCCTTCCCTGTGGGTTATTGAAGGAACTCTGGGAGGATCCTACTCACAAACAACTTACGAACACTACTGCTTCTTTGTTCCTAATGTTTCTTTCATCTCTGTTTGGCTGCCATATGTTATGATATGGAAGTATCTGCTAGTAGCTAGTAGCTGCTAGATGTTATGGGAGCCACCTGCCAGTGGCTGCTGGGATTCCAACTCAGAGCAGCAGAATGGATTTCTTCATGTGAGCAGATAATGATGAGGCAGTTGCATTGTCTGACCTTTCTGCTCTTCCCTCTGCCTCTACATTATTTTATTCCCACTCCACAAGCAACATTTGTGTCAATAAGGGCTGCTTTGCAACTTCTTAAGATGTTATGATTCACAGCTGTGGTGGCTCTCAGAGAATTGACCTGCCCCTTCACCTAGTTGGTCCTTAACAACCTAACTTTTCTGAAATTATATTTACATCGTAACTTCTTTCTTTTTTTATTTTATGGTTCAATTTATCTAGTTTTTGAGCAAGGTTGAGATCCTTCATTGGTATACTTTTATTGTTTAATTCTTCTTGCAGATCTCTTAATTTCTCTAGGAATTTAGATGCTATACCACTTGGGGCCCATATGTTTAGTATTGATTTTACTTCATTATCTATGATACCCTTTTGTAATGGGCTGAAGCTGGAGTTGATGCACTGAGATCCCAAGCACGTGAGGCTAAATAGGAATTGGACCATACTCTATTAATATATATGCTTGAAGAAAGAATGGCCCCCGCCTACTTTTTGTGCAAGTCCTGATGTGTTGTATAGGAAATGATGATTTTGGTGGGTGGAGGCAGAGGGGCAGGAAGAGAGGCAGGGAGGGACTACTGGCTAGCTTTTTGTCACAGCTGCTCACATTGCTATCATGATCCCCCTTCATCTCTGCTGCCTAGGTCCTGTCACAGCTGCCCCATATTGCTATCGCAATCCCCCTTCACCTCAAAAAGAATAAAGATTGAAGATTTTCCCCTTAACCTGAATTCCTCACTCTGGCTGATTTTAAAATATGTGATCATCACACCCTTTAGCAAGATGTAGTTTTCTTCCTAATCTCTTCAATTAGATCTATTTTTGCTTTTGGATTATCTGAGATCTATAGTGCTACCCCAGCTTTTTTTTTTTTCTTTCTTTCTTTCTTTCTCTCTCTCTCTCTCTCTCTTTTTTTTTTACTCTAGCTAAAGTATAATAGATTTGCTCTAGCCTTTTATCTTTACTCTGTGTGTATCATTCTGATTTAAATGTGTTTCTTATAAACAACATATTGTAGGATTTCAGCTTTTAATCCAGTCTGCTATCCACTTCCATTTTATGGGAGAGTTAATCCCATTCACATTCACAGTTAAAATTACTGTCTGTATTTCCCTTGTTTTCTCCATCTTATTTTTTTTTCTCTTCCCTTCTCCCTTTCCCTACTCCTTCATGTTTTACTTCTGGCCACACCTCCCTCAATTTTCTGTCCCATTTTATAGCTCTTCTCCCTTTTCTTATTCTTTACCCTTCTACTTCTGCTCTTCTATCTATTAGCCTCTCCCTTTCCTTTCCCTCTTTCCTACTTTATTATAGGAGGAGATGTTTCTCTATCAAACTAAAGAAGTCTGATGTTCTTTTTTTAAGCTAAATCTTGTGAGATTAAAATTCATAAAATGCTCATCTCTCTCCCTTCTTTCCCTTAACTGTAATAGAACTTTGTTGCCTCTTCATGTGATGTGATTTACCCCAATTTACTTCTATTTTACTTTTCTTCCAGTAAAATTTCTTTCCTCCCACCTCATTTTCTTTTTTATATCATCACAGTAAAGTCAAATTATACCTATACCCTTTAAGTATATGCCTAACAAAGATACAATTTTCAAAAGTTAAACATTTCATCTTCCCATGTAGGGAGGTAAAATTTTAAACTTAACAAAGCATAGTTTTTTCTTCCCTTTTATCTTTTTATGCTTCTATTGAATACTATATTTGAAGATTAAATTTTCTGTTCAGCCCTGGTCTTTCCATCAAAAATAATTAAATATCCCCAATTTCATTAAATGTCCATTTTTTTTTTTTTTTGGTGAAAGGTAATGCTTAATTTTGTTGGATAGTTGAGTCTTGGCTGTAGTCCAAACTCCTTTTTTTCTATTTTTCCCCTTTTTTGGGATACTTTTGACTTATTATTGATGTTTCAAAGAGTAATTCACTTCTATTTTAGAAATTCTATTTTTCAAGGAGTTCTTTTCTTTTTCCATTTCATCAAATAAATTTTTAAGGAACAGTTTTCTTCAATTTCTGTGTTTCTTTTTGTGAACTCTACTGCAAAGCTCTCATTTTCTTTCCCCATTTTTATTGTAACTCTCTTTTAAGATCCTTCTTAAACTTTTCCAAAATAGCCCTTTGAGTTGGAGACCAGCTCATATGTCCCATTTTGAGGCTTCATCTTGAGGAATTTTGCCTTTAAAGTCCTTAGGGTTTGGATTCTATTCTTCCCTGTCTTCATAACAGCTGTCTATGATCAGAGGGCTTTTTTTTCCCCTCATTTTTAAAGATTGAAGTCTGCTCTTAGTGCAAAAGGGAGATTGTCCCAAACTCCCTCTACAGGACACACCTGCTTCATATTGCCCTGGGGCCAGTGCTTCTGGGTTCTTTCTTATGCTCAGTGATCATAGCCAAGTTCTGCTCTTTATACTTGGGTTCAGAGGCTCATTATATGTCTTTTGTAGCTGTATTGAAGGTCTCACAGCTCATCTGCTGATCCACTAGCTTCCAAACCAAGACAGAGTAACAAACAATGCTATAATTTGACTAAAAGCCCCCTGCTAGATTTCCTCTTTGTGCATGGAGGGCTGTATGTTTCCTGGGATGCAACTTCCATCTCTCCTCTGTGCATTTGAAACAGACTTTGTTTCTGCAGTCATTGTAAAATATTGTTCACTGGAAATTTCTTACACTCCAAATATTTGGGGGTTCTGTCCTTCTAAAACCCATTCAGAGGCTTAATCTGGTGTTGATCTGAGGGAAGCCAGGAAGAGCTCAAACAAGGACTTGTCAGCTCTCTGCTATCTTGTTCATTACATTTTCTAAGGCAGTGAAAGGTATCTGGAGAAACCAAACCTAATTTTCATGTCAAAATAATAATAAGCTATAGTGACTTCCAGGAGATGGAATTATTAAGTAGGTGGCAGTATCTTCAGAAAACATCCCGAGGGATAACTATTGTGCTTGCAAAATCTTGCAAGATCTTGTCTAGAACTTTATTTGTATGCCATATAGTAGGACATGTAAGTAATGTTTTATTAAGCTTATTTGTGTGTGTGTATATACATATATACACACACACTGTATTAATGTATGTTTCATGTTGTGAATTACTTTTCTATTTTTATATACTTATACAGATGTACAAAGTAGTCAGACTTTTGAATATATTATATTTTGATTACTATGTGATTTTTGGCTCCTATTATTGTGACAGTTTATTGGCAATGATAAACAATGGAATTGCTGAATATTTATGTTTAAATTTTGTAGATTTAACAATATTTATACATGAAAAAGATAAGAAACATAACAATTTTACTAGTGCAAGCAAGTTCACTTCTGTTTCCAAAAAAAATAAGTCTATGCTTTCAGGACACAGAAATTAACTGTGCTTTCAACCAGTCTTAGATACTAGTTGACTCATAATGTGAGAATCTTGCCTACTAGCTTGTGATTCTTGAACTTCCCCTTTATTATATTTGAAGTACATTTAATTCTTTATGTTTAGGCTAGTAACATTAATAAACAAGAGACAGAAGCAGAGAGAATAAAAGAAAAAGACATGAAAATAGAGAGAGAATCTTGGTTGACATTTTAGATATTCCTGGTCAGCAAGAAGGTCCTTTTTATGTTCTCCTTTTGTTTTTCTTAGATTGTTTTTTGTTTCATGTAGAAAGCAGAAATACAGGGCCATCATTCCAATACTATATATATATATCACATATTTGAAACATCTTGGTAAATAATTTCCTCTAATGATCAGTTTTTCTGTCATCTAGATCTATGTTTTTTGTTTTCTTTTATTTGAATAAAAACAATGATTCATGTTTGGCTTCTGATCCATAGTTCAACAAAGACTTATGGAAAATAAAAATTTACATTCAATGGTTCCCATAACAATCAACTCAGATCTATCTGTTCTCTGCCTCAATGAATTTTAAATTGGTTCTAGGCTCATTTCAGCTACAAATATTTAAAGCTACTTTACAATATCTTAATGAATCTGTTATACTTTATGAGCAAATCAATATATTTTAATGGCCATATTGAATTTATCCTATTTACTTTTTACCCTAACTTTTGAATCTAATCCTTATCTTCCAGTTCCAAGGATGTGATTTCATTGTTATCCAAAAAGAGATATTGTGAAAGGTCCCAAAGAGTGGGTTTTTAGGTTTGCTTGTTTATTTTTTGTTTTTTTTTGCTTTCTGGGAGGGGGAAGGAAGGAAAGTTAAAAACCTTACTTTTGAATTCAGGATTTTCCAATCTTTACCTGTTTATCATCATACTATATCAGTAAAGAGATTTATTCATTTTTAGTACTTTTTTTTTAAAAAAGATAACCTTTAGATTATAATTTAGTAGAGGATTGTCTTTATGGAAAAATTCATTGTGTCTAAATGTTTTTGCTGTAGAACAAAAACTTGCTATAGTGTAATAAATTTAAGATTGAAGATCAGGTACTTCTGGCCAAGATGGTGGAGAGGAGGCACATAGCTGTGTAGCTCCGCGTTTTCTCTCACTATCCATTTCATTACAAGCCTCTGAATTGATGCTTAACTGAAAAAAAAAAAAACCACAAATAGTTACCAAGAGAAGCCATCCTTGAGATTCGCCAAGAAAGGTCTGTTTTTGCACGAGGGCTGGGACGGTTTTGGATAGGGCACAGGGTGCGGGCAGGCAGCTGAAAGCACGGCAGGCAGCTCACAGCCGAGCAGACTGGAGAGGGGGTGGGGTGTGATCGCAGCCATCTCTGTGGAGAGAGCTTTGCTACAGGATTGGATACTTTGCCCTGGCAAGCCAGCAGCCCAGCAGAGAAGCTAAAAACACCGGGGCAAAGAATACAACCCCAAACAGCTGGAGTTTCTCGGATCCTGGCCACCCCTCCCACCTCTCACCCCCCCCCCCCCAGTGACTCAGCACGCTCTGGGATCTCAGAGCGTAGGTGCAGCACAGTAGGGCTAGTGCCTCGTTGCTGCCCCCACAGTCTGTAGAGGAAGCTCGGTAACACTACCCAGCCCCTCCCCCCAAAAAGCAGACTCCAATTAGGGGTGATTTCTTTTTTTCTTTTTGCTAGTTTCTCTTTGATTCTTTGACATAATGAGCAAAAAACTGAAGAGGACTTTAACCCTTGACAGCTTCTATATAGATAGAGAGAAGATTCTAAACCCTGAGGAGACTAAAAACAGACAGTCTCCAGGTGAATCCCCAAAGGAGATCATCTGTTCCTCAGCACAGATAAACCTCATAGAAGTAATTAAAAAGGCTCTCACAAGGGAGCTAGAAGAAAAATGGGAAAAGGAGAGGGAGGCTTGGCAAGAGAGTCTGGAGAAGTCATCCCACTCATTTAAAGAGAGACTGGATAAATAAATCAAATCTTTGAAAAATAGGATTAGTGAACTGGAAAAAAGAAAATAGCTCTCTAAAAAACAAAATTGGCAAAATGGAAAAAAATTCCACAGAACAAAAGAACTCAATGGGACAATTAGAAAAAGATTTTAACAGAGTGAGTGAAGAAAACACTTCATTAAAAATCAGAATTGAACAATTGGAATCTATCTACCAAAGGAAAGTCAGGAATTATATGAGCAAAATTACAAAAAAGTTTCCACACAAATAAAGTCAGACTTAAATAATTGGAAAAATATTAAGTGCTCTTGGATCGGCCGAGCGAACATAATAAAGATGACAATACTCCCTAAACTAATCTATTTATTTAGTGCTATACCAATCAGACTTCCAAGAAAATATTTTAATGATCTATAAAAAATAACAACAAAATTCATATGGAACAATAAAAAGTCGAGACTCTCAAGGGAATTAATGAAAAAAAAAATCAAATGAAGGAGGCCTAGCAGTACCTGATATAAAATTATATTATAAAGCAGCAGTCACCAAAACCATTTGATATTGTCTAAGAAATAGATTAGTTGATCAGTGGAAAAGGTTAAGTTCACAAGACAGAATAGTCAACTATAGCAATCTAGTGTTTGACAAACCCAAAGATTCTAACTTTTGGGATAAGAATTCATTATTTGATAAAAACTGCTGGGATAACTGGAAATTAGTATGGCAGAAATTAGGCATGGACCCACACTTAACACCATATACCAAGATAAGATCAAAATGGGTCCATGTCCTAGGCATAAAGAACGAGATTATAAATAAATTAGAGGAACATAGGATAGTTTTTCTCTCAGACTTGTGGAGGAGAAAGAAATTTGTGAGCAAAGATGAACTAGAGTCTATTATCGATCACAAAATAGAAAATTTTGATTATAATAAATTAAAAAGCCTTTGTACAAACAAAACTAATGCAAACAAGATTAGAAGGGAAGCAACAAACTGGGAAAACATCTTCACAGTTAAAGGTTCTGATAAAGGCCTCATTTCCAAAATATAGAGAACTGACTCAAATTTATAAGAAATCAAGCCATTCTCCAATTGATAAATGGTCAAAGGATATGCACAGACAATTTTCAGATGATGAAATTGAAACTATTACCACTCATATGAAAGAGTGTTCCAAATCATTATTGATCAGAGAAATGCATATTAAGACAACTCTGAGATACCACTACACACCTGTCAGATTGCCTAAGATGATAGGAAAAAAATAATGATGAATGTTGGAGGGGATGCGGGAAAACTGGGACACTGATGCATTGTTGGTGGAACTGTGAACGAATCCAACCATTCTGGAGAGCAATCTGGAAGTATGCCCAAATAGTTATCAAATTGTGCATACCATTTGATCCAGCAGTGTTTCTACTGGGCTTATATCCCAAAGAAATACTAAGGAAGGGAAAGGGACCTGTATGTGCCAAAATGTTTGTGGCAGGCCTGTTTGTAGTGGCTAGAAACTGGAAATTGAATGGATGCCCATCAATTGGAGAATGGCTGGGTAAATTGTGCTATATGAATGTTATGGAATATTATTGTTCTGTAAGAAATGACCAGCAGGATGAATACAGAGAGGCTTGGAGAGACTTACATGAACTGATGCTAAGTGAAATGAGCAGAACCAGGAGATCATTATACACTTCGACAACAATATTTTATGAAGATGTATTCTGATGGAAGTGGATTTCTTTGACAAAGAGACCTAACTGAGTTTCAATTGATAAATGATGGACAGAAGCAGCTACACCCAAAGAAAGAACACTCGGAAACACATGTGAACTATCTGCATTTTTGTTTTTCTTTCCGAATTGTTTTTACCTTCTGAATCCAATTCTCCCTGTGCAATAAGAGAACTGCTCGGTTCTGCAAATATATATTGTATCTAGGATATACTGCAACATATCTAACATATATAGGACTGCTTGCCATCTAGGGGAAGGGGTGGAGGGAGGGAGGGGAAAAATCGGAACAGAAGCAATTGCAAGGGATAATGTTGTAAAAAAATTACCCTGGCATGGATTCTGTCAATATAAAGTTATTATAAAATAAAATAAAATATTAAAAAAAAGATTGAGGATTAGAAGATTTGAAGATCAGATAAGTATTAATTCTGACTTTGCCACTAGGCTCTTAACCACAGACTTCTACTAGCCAAACCTCAGTTTTGTCATCTGTAAATTGACAATTTCAGCTATATTATCTTTGATGGCCTTTCAGCTCTGATTCTCTCTAAACATGTCAGTCTATTCCATTTATAAACATTTTCACTAATCCCTGCTACTTTAGTTTTGACCATTAATTATGTCTCTTAAGTTTCTTTGTTAATCCTTTATTTATGAATTCGTGTAACAATTATTTATTAAGCAATTTATTAACAAAACACTGTGCTAGTGAGGAAACTGAGGGAATAAGGACAACAAGTGATAGTGGGCATTGAATGAGCCATACTGATGGAACTAGCTTTTTATTTTATAAAAATAAATCTATGAATCTAATCAGAATTATGTCATGTGAGAAAAATTCATTCAATTTTGGGAATTAGAAGGAAAACACTTTACTTTATTGTTTAAATCTAGTCCTACAAGGGTAGAAATCTGGATTATGCCTACTTATTGCTTAGAGACCCTTAACTAAGGACCTAGATTATGCTAACCAGAAATCCCCAGTTAGTTCCTGAAATTGATGCAAGGGGTTTCCTGACAATTGTATATTTCAAGCAAGCTAAATGTCTTTTCTGAAAACTGATGCCATGGTGATCAATCAGTTATTGTTTCCATTTTCCTTTGACTGTTTGCAGATATTTGGGGAGTGGGATACCTCCTTTTCTGAATTCAAGAAATTACACTTGTTTGATCTCAATTTGAAAAATCCTTTGTTTTTCCTCCAATTTGAAATCCTTGAAATTTGAAAGTACCTAATATTATAGTTTTGTTTTAATTAAGTTTTCTTATTTGATTGTTTTTAATATATAAATGTCATCTCCTCCTGTATTCAGAGTCTGATCCTAAAATGAGGAAGAACCCTAATTTCAATTTGCTAGGTAATTAGTATGAATAAGCAAATAAAACAATATGATTGGAAGATTGAACCTTTGTTTTCTCAGTCATTTCATCTTCTATCAGCCACATTAGGTACTGAAAATAGTTTTAAAAGATTACGTTTTTCTTAGGTTAGGAAAAAAAATTAATAGAAAGTCTTGATCAGGACTTCTGATAATAATCACACATTCACACATATAGCCAAAGCCATAATTAAATTGCATTATTAGACTAGTTCTCAGAGGTCATATGGTCCAATGCACACCTAACAAGGAAAATTGTCTACAATAACCAATACAAAGTTTTCATCAACAGAATCTTATTAATAATTTTTAGTGAAAAGTAAAATATTAAATTTTGAGGCAATTCATTTCACTTTTGGACATCTATATTTGTTACAAAAATGTTCTTTATGTCAAGACTAAATGTACTTTTCAGTTAGTTTCTACTCAATGCTACTACACCTTCTCTTGAGAAAAATAGGAAATGTCTTATTTCTCTTCCATAGGATAGATCTTTAGATAATTTTGGGAAAACAAAAACAATAAACAAAGAAAAATATTTATTACTTCCTAAGTCTTTTCATCTCCAGATTAAACATTCCTTGTTCTTTCGTTATGACATTTTCTTCTGTCTTTTCACAATCCTAGTGATTCTTACTTTGGATGGATGTCCTTAATTGTTTTACTGCTGTAGGAGCAATACCTACTCCTAATATTGTACCAGACTCTTATCCTTACATTTTCTTAGGTTCTGAGAAAGAAGTAGGACAGAATCAAGGTCAGGCAATGCACAGGGTTTGAAGACAGAAAGAGCTTGGACAATTGAGTTTTCTTCTTACAACTAGTTATTTGTTTAGTTGTGTGGTTGTGCTTGAATGCATATTCATAATAATAATAAGTACAATTGAAGTACTAGCAAAGTTTTCAACAAATAATAAAGTGAACAATAATGTACCATCCAGAGATGATTTTTTAAAAAGTTTGTATGCCTTTTTCAAATAATTCATTATGTACATTTTAAAAGAACTATATTAGAGTTATGAGTCCTTTGTGATCTCAATAGTTCTATTAAGAAAAAAACTTGCCAAGTTTTTTCAAATATAATTTAGGCATTGTTCATGTTAAAATAAAAAACTCCCCCTTTTGTTGGCCTATTGAACTTAATTATACTTCACAATTGATCATGATTTTGGGAGTTTCTTCAGTTTAACCTTAAAAATCTTTCTCTTACCCACTTTTGTTTTTGTTACTTATTAACTGTTTCCTCTATGGAAAGATGACTAACACACGGTTAAAATGACATGTCAATCAAGGTGAGAACATGTGATCTTCCAGTGCCAGAATTTACCTTCATAAAATTAACTGGCCTGCAATATAAAACCTATACAAAATACAACCTATACAAAGTATACTCTTTCCTTGTCAACCTTCATCCTTCCCTCCTTTCTTTTTCTTTCCCTTTCTTCTACTTCTCTCTATGAAGGCTGTGAATTTCAATATCACATAAATTCCTTCTTGTCTATTTTTCCAATCTATTTCTTGCTTTGATGGAAAGACAACACTCCTGTGAAGAGAAGGAATTAAAGATAAAAATACAACTTACACAGACAAAAAATAAATTCCCTGGGTTCAATAGCTAGGTGCCTAGACATTAGATCAAGGCTTTTCCTGCTCTAATGTTCCTTTACCATTCCTTAAAGTAAAACTATAAGTAACACAATAAGGGTTTAGAGTACTCATTATACTCATTTACATGATATAAGCTGCAAGTATAGATATTAAGCACAATTTTTTTTGTTTTGTTTTTTGTTGTTGTTGTTGTTTGTTTTCACCTTTCCCCCCTAACATCTCCTTTCAATCAAAATGAATTCCTTTGTGTTTCTACTCCAATCTCTCCTGTACTACTTAATAATTGACTGGCACTATACTTTCATTGGTCAAAGGTTAAATCCTCTAATTTCTGGTTTAGTGCAACATCCCAGGAGTTCTAAGCAGGAGTGTCCAAAGCATAATATAATATTTGTGATCCACCCTACCCCCGGGGGATCTTTCTAACAAAGATTATCTTGCTCCCAGAACATGTATTTTCTCTTTTTATCCAATATTTGGCAACCCACATGAAATTAATTCTTCTCCTTTTTTTAGCTTTATTCTTCATGCTTATTATAATTGTTGATGTCTTTATTTGTTATCTATTCCTTAAAAATAATAAAGTAAGGATTATCAGAGAGCATGTGTTAATCATAGACATTATTGACATATAGGGGGATGTAGGTTTCTGCTTGATAACATGGGCACCAGAGTTGCCAGTTAAAATTAAATTGAAATAATCCAGTCTATCTTTCCTATCTTCCAAACAACAGTCAGTCCTGGAAATGGGTTTAAATCAAATTAGGAGAGTCTGCTGTCTGATATCAGAGCTGACACTGAGCTGTGTTATTTTCCAGAAGATTTTAGGTGGAGTCAAAGGTAAAAGTTTCTTTAGAGGCAGAATAAAGGGCAGAGCTGCATACAAAATTGTTCTTTGTTGGAATTTTCTGTTTTCAATAGTGTTGAGAAAGAATCTTTATCCTCTATCCATAGCCTAATTCATAACTGCTATCAACCTCACATAATAATGGAAGGAAATAATGATTGAGCTATATTAGATTTCCATTGAGAAAAACATCAGAAACAAATGGCCTCCTTAATTTCAGATGAGGTCAAACTAGTAATTCTAGTCATATAATAATGAACTCAATTCTCCCCTTCACAGTTGGAAGAACTAACTCATCCCATTTGCAAGTATCAAATCAAAAAGAGTATCCAGTGTTCACAGTGAACTCTTAAGGATATGTTTGATGATAGTAATGAGGGCTGGGATGAAATAGATGTTAAATGAATGTAACCTAAAAAGTCAGTATCTCAGGTCATACATTTACTTTTTATGCCTTACCAAAATGCAGAGAAAAGGCCACTGTCTTCCTCACCTTCCTGTCCAGATAGCGTATCCTGAATCACTGTTAATCTTTTCAGAAAGATGATACCTGGCTGTTGGAATCTTTATGATTGATCTGATCTTATAAGGAGATGTTTTGGGTCAGAACCTGAAACAAGGTACTAAGTAGAACTAATAGAAACAATGCTTGTGTTCACACCTTTAGAGAGTTCATATAAGCAAGAAGTATTTAAGTACTTATTGGAGTTCACAAATATGGGAGATTCACAAAGTAAACTTTATAACTTTGTGAATTAACATCTCTCTTGAAGCTCTTAGGGCCAGAGAGCACTCTGGGAGGAAACCATAGTCCCACTCTCTCACATCCCACAATCTCTCTCTCCAAGAAGGAGCATAAACAGAGCTTCAGTGAGCCCAGTCAAGAGAGTTCAGCTGAATTAGATTGAGAGAGAAGGGTCAAATGAGTTCAGCCAGAAGCTCTCTCTTGGAAAAGAGTTACTTTGGAACATTGACTGGGGTCGGAGAGCAGCACTCTGGGAGGAAGCCCACAAGCCCTCTCTCAGAGGCAAGACAGATACACCTTTGTGCTGGCTGGAGGCTGAAGGACAAACCTTTGGATTTGGAGACATTCAGAGGGAGCTGTTGGAACCAAGCAGAGAGATAGGCTTCTAAGCTAACCGGGCTATATTGGAGACAATAAAATATCTGAACTTTTATCACCTGGTTGCATTTGGGGTAATTATTGATTTGAACTGATACTAAAGCTGCCTCCAGAAAACCTCTCTCCCAGAGAGAACAATTATTATTTTAAAGAAGAAAAACACCACACCTGGCAGTACCCTTTATGTCCTCCAGAGTAAACACCATGATTTAGAAGCCAGGAAAACCAACAATTTTTGATAATCTCTTGGATTCAGGCCTAGCAAGTATCATGTCAGTAGTATGTTGGATTCCTTTCTTCCTTTCCAGAGACTTGCCAATTGCTCCTATTCCTCTCATATTCTATTATCTTATCTTCTTTTACCTTCACACTTCCAAACAAGGGAACAATGCCCCCAGATTTAATGTAAGGAGCATATATAGGAGCATGACAGAAATCTGATAGTATTGAGAAAGACATTAGATATCACAGTGTAAGTGGATTTAAATGTATGAAGTTTTGGGGAAAAAAATTTTACCATAATGATCACCCTAGTAGGTTGTCAAAACAGTTCTTTCATCAATCTCATTTTTATCTCAGCAGAAGATGCAACTCTGATTAATTTTGTAGCACTGAACTATTTTCATAACCAATATACAATGATACAATAGTAACCTTCCCTACCATGAGGCAAATGCCAATGAAACAAAGATATCAGAAGACTGACTTTTTCTCCATGCTTTTAAATGATGTTTAACATGTTTCTCAGTGGGGAAATATTAGGATTTATATTCTTTTTTAACTTATTAAAGTTTATTTTATTTTTTCCTTAATACTATTTTAATTTTGCAATTACATGTAAAGAAAGTTTTCAATATTCATTTTTCTTTTGCTGAAACAATAGGGGTTAAGTGACTTGCCCAAGGTCACAAAGCTCAAAAGTATTAAGTGTCTGAGATCAGATTTGAACTCAGGTCCTTCTGACTTCAGGGACTCAGGATTTCAGCCACTATGGCACCTAGCTGCCCTTCAATATTAATTTTTATAAGATTTTCAGTTTCATATTTTTTTCTCCCTTTCCTAAGAGAACAAGTAATACAATATAGATTATACATGAACATTTTTAACATATTTCTATGTTTGCAATGTTGTGAAAGAAAAATTAAAACAAAAAGTGGGGAAATGTAAGAAAGGAAAAAACAAATAAACAAAAAAGGTAAAAGTACATTATTTCACTCTGTATTCAGTCTCCATAATTCTCTCACTGGATACATCTGGCATTTTTCATCTCAAGTCTATTGGAATGGTTTTGAATCAGTGTGTTGCTGAGAAGAGTTAAATGTATCATAATTGATTATCATATAATTTTCCAATGTTATATTTGTTCTGCTCACTTGACTCAGCATCAGTTTTTATTAGTCTTTCTAAGGTTTTTCTAAAATGAATCTGCTCACCATTTCTTAAAGGATAATAATATTTCATATAATGGAATAACTTGTTCAGCTGTTCCCCAACTGAAGGGCATTCCCTTAATTTCCAATTCTATGACCCCACAACAAGCTACTACAAATTCTTTTTTGCAAATGTGGGTCTTTTCCCTATTTTATTATCTCTTTGGGATACATACTCAGTAGTGACACTGCTAGATCATAGTTTTGTAGCCCTTTGGGTATAGTTCTAAATTACTTTCTAGAATGGCTAAATCAGTTCATACCACCCCCAACAATGAATTACTCCCAGTTTTCCTACATTGTTTCCAATATTTATTATTTTATTTTCCTGTTATCTTAGCCAGTTTGATAGCTATCAGGAAGTACCTGAGAATGGTTTGAATTTGCATTTCTCTAATCAATAGTGGTTTGAAACAATTTTATCTGACTATAGAGGGCTTTCATTTCTTCATCTGAAAATTGTCTCTTCGTATTCTTTGAAATTTATCAATTGAAAAATGACTTGCATTTATATAAATTTGAGTCGGTTCTTTATAAATTAGGGAAATGAGGGTCTTTTCAAAAACACTGGTTGTAATTTTTTTTTCCCAGTGCTCTGTTTCCTTACTAATCTTGGGTGCATTGTTTATTTGTTTTTTAAATAAAACCTTTTAAATTTAATTTAAATCATCCAGTTTACATTTCATAATGTTCTCTAATTTTTGCTTGGTCATAATTTAGGACATATTCTCAACTGAGTAAACAAAGAAATAGTTTTCCTTTCTTTCCACAATCAAATGCATTACCTTGGTTAATACAATCTAAATAAGGTTTGTAACCCAGGTCCACCAAAACGAACTCAGCTCTTCAGGCCTTTTCAAAGTTAATCTCTGAGAAGGAAGAAGGTTTCCTTGATTTTCAGACCCATGATTCCAGCAATGGCCAAGTGTTTTTTTTTTTTTTTTATATATTTTTGCTTGAGTAAGATCTTTATTTTATAATGAATATATCTAAGAAATCATTATTGATTAGAGAAGTGTGAATTAAAACAACCTTAAGATATCATTGTATACCTACCAGATTGATTAAAGTTATTAAAAAGAAAAATGAGAAGGGCTGGTAGGGGTATGGAAAAAATGGGACACTAATTTATATATGTGGAATTGTGAATTGGTCCAATCATTTTGTACATATATATATGAAAAAAGAATCTATATGTTTTAAAATGTTTATTAGTAGTTGCCTTTATTGTGGCAAAAAAAAAAAGGAAATTAAAGATTAATTAATGAATGGCTCAGCAGGTTGTCTTATATGGTTGTGATTTAATACTACTGTGCTATAAAAATGATGAACTCAATAATCTTACAAAAACATTGAAAGACATATATAAAATAATGAAAAGAAATGAGCAGAACCAAGAAAATAGTATATAGTATATGTATATGGTAACAATAATGATGTTTGAAAGAATGACTTTGAGTGAATATTTATTTTGACTACTTTAAACCCCCCAATTAGCTCTAAAGGTCATAGGATGAAAGATATTATCTGCATCTGGAGAAAGAACTGATTAACTGAAGTTAGCATGGGATAATTGTGTGTGTGTGTGTGTGTGTGTGTGTGTGTATACACCTATTTGTGTTTAATGGTGGCCATCATTAGGGAAGGAAGTGGAGAGAAGAAAAAAGAGAAATGTACACAATGTTGTATATTTAAAAAAATAGCAAGTTATCCACAGAAGATTTGCAGTTTCATGTGCCATCATCTTTTTTAATTATACTGCTATGAATGTGCTTGTTTTATTTCATAAATAAAAATAAAACATTTTAAAAAAAAATCTTCATTTAAGACTTTTATCAAAATTCATGGAAGTTAATTTAATTGTGAAACATATCAGATTGATTTCAAAAGTTGACTTAACAGTGTATGCCCTTTTAAAAATGGAATTGATTGGATAGCTAGGTGGCACAGTAGATAGAACACCAACCCTGAAGTCAAGAGGATCTGTGTTCAAATCTGGCCCCAGACACTTAACATTTCTTAGATGTGTGACTCTCAGCAAGTCACTTAACCCCAAATGCCTCAGCCAAAAAAAATAATAATAAATAGTAAAAAATAAATAAAAATGGAATTAACAAAAAGAAAGTTTGCTTTGTTCAGAATATAAAATTGTTCATCCAGAAAAAAAATAAATATAAGCTAACGTTTCCTTTCTACTGATTTTTTTTTTTTACTTTTAGATTCTTTGTAAAAATAGAAATTCAGCCACAGACAATAAACAAAAAGATGCCAGATTAAATGAAAATTCATTTTGTTTTATCTGAATAAAGAACATTTGTACCTCACCAATAATCTTTTTTAAAATCATGATATTTATCCAAAAGTCCAAATATTTTAAACACATTTTTAAACACATTTTAAAACTGTCTGAATTTAAATGCAATTCATGATAGATGGGATTTATTTCTGACAAAACTGTGCCAAATGAAAGTCATTCAATGAGAAATAGTTTCACCTTAATTTAAAAAAAAAAATTCTTTTCAACCTTCTTGCACTTCAGGCAGATTTACCCCATCCTGATTTATGACACAGTTCTGTGGTATCTTAAAACATATTTAGTCAAGCCAAAAATGTGTCACTGTATATGTATAACAGATGTTGCTTGCCTCCAGGACTAAATTGACAAGAATTAGTTGAAGAATGTTAACAAGAATTCTGGAATTATAATGTCTGTCTGCTTCTTACATCCAATTCAAAACTATATATTGAAATGATTAAAAAAAAATAAAGAAGAGAGGATCTTTCTTTTCATCTTACCACTCATCTAAGAGGAAATCAGTCCTCCTGAAATCTCCAAGCATCTAACCTTGTTGTCATCAACTTCTTTCTCCTATTCTTCAGAATTGAAAAAAAAAAGTACCAATAAAAAATGCACCATAGTAAGCATATCAATATATTGTTTTCAAAGCTAATGAAATGACAATGAACCTACCTCAGATTGTCCCCACCACCACCGAAATATTAAATCAGCCATTTTTATTGAAATATTAATACTACGGATGTATAAAATTAAATAGAGAAATCAATCAATCAATTGTTTAGTTACTTCAGAAGCTCTGTTTATATTTATACATAAGCCAAGCTTGAAAGACCTTGTCCAATAATGGCCAATATTAGTTTAACTTTCTGCAATGTGTCCAGAAAGACTGAATGTAAGAAAGCAATTCACTTCTGACCCTCTACTTGAACAGTTGGCTCATTTACCTTAGAATCTTCTTTGTTCTAAACCAATCCTAAATGAATATTTTCACTATATATGAGTGGGTTCAGTTTTGTTTCCTTTTTCCATGTCCTATTTGGGGAAATGAATGATTAATCAGGATAATTCTAATTACTGAATGATAATTCCTTGTGTTCCAAATCGATGCTTTTTCCAGGGATTCAAATTATTGTTAGATGACATAATTACTTAGTCTTATCTTCTCTTCCTTGCTTTCCCTTTCTTTTCCTTCTCTTCATTTCCTTTACTTTCCCTTCCCTTGATAAAGCTTACCTAAATTTTAGGGAAAATATTTGTTGATGTGTTTTATGTGATTAAGTAGTTTATTGCAAGATATGAATTCAGTGATAATGTAAGAAAATAGACATAGTATTGGTTGAATGGCTGGATTCAAAGAATAATCATTAATAGCTCAATATTAACTTGGCTGGAAATTGCTAATAGAAAGTTTTATCTAACATTTTATTACATTTATGAAATGTTTTCATTGTATTAAACTAGAAAGTATAGTTACCTCTCTAGAAGACATATAACATATAATCCAAGAAGATTTTGATTGCTTAGAATATTAAGTTGAACCTAATAAGATAAAATTCAATATGTGAATATTGAGTTTAGGTTACAAAAATCAAATTTATAAGTTTGGGGAGAGGGTAGTGTAATTAGTAAATTGCCTGAGAGAGGATTGCGGTTTTGGTCTATTGAAAACTCAATTAGGACAAAATTGTGATACATTTGTCAAAAACAAAACAAAACAACTAACGTGATCTTGAACTGCATTATGAGAAACATATCAAGGAAGTGATAGTTCTGCATTCTGTTCCAGGCAGACCATATATGAAATGTAATGTTTAGTTCTTGAGCCCCAGTTAAGTCAAATGTTGCTAAATTGAAGCCTAATGTGCCTATAATGTATCTTTCTTCCCCCTTGCACTTGAAAGATTTACCATTAAAATAAAAGCAATATTATTATCCAATGATACATTCCATATACAGTAACATGAATATGTTCTCACCATAACATTAATGAAATAAAAAAAAGGAAAATTGGTTAAAAAGTCATGTGATTAAGTAACATCAAAATCTGGCATTATAAATAGGTAGCTCTCAACTTATAAACTGGGTCATTTCCAGAAGTCATTTTGAAAATATGGGATCATATAATATTATAGCTGGAGGAGACCTTAGCAATTATTTAAATTCCATCCGTTCATTTTACATGTTAGACAATAGTGGTCTAGAACTACAAAGAGAGGAAACTGCTTGGAGCTTGAAAGGATATGCATTATCTCATGGAAACAATGCTAAGAAATGATAGGCTTATAAAAATATTCTTAACCCATGATAATGGTGACTATATCTTCTGAACCATGATTGTTTCTGCTACAGTAGCTGCTGCTGTTGTTGCTGTTATGGGGTCTGGCAAAATAATCTTTTACAGATTTATAAATAAATTTTTGCAATTATATAATTTCTAACAAGACACCAAATAATTTTAAATTACACACACTTGAAAATATTCTCTGCCCTTGTCACTCCAGAATGAGAAAAGCCATGGATAATCTTCTCCCTGATTTCCCATCTCTGCCATGACAAAAAATTCAAATATGCTATATAAAAGAACTATGGACAAACTCAGGATACATTGTGTGTGTGTGTGTGTGTGTGTGTGTGTGTGCGTGTGCATGTATGTGTATTTGAGTTTGATATATCTTTAACATGTAATTCTTCATTCTTTGTGTTTCTCAACCTTTTGTGACATATGAAATTTTATTATAATTTTCTCTTATTTGATTAATTTAGTTACTATTTAGCAAATCATTGAAGCATGTCAATGATTTATGATGATATGATATTAAGGTATGGTATTAAAATGACTGAAATAGCACAAGGTCAGTGTGCATATGATGATACATAAAATCAGCTAGAACTCAATAAAAGAAGAGTAAAATATATAACCAAGGAATTTAAATGATAGAAAGAGAAAATGGACTGGTGAAGTATAAATTATATGGACTCTTTTGGGAAATTCAGGATGTGATCCAAAATATTATGAATGTTTCTTGAAGTAAATTAACTTCCATTCCAAACAGTGACTTGAGACCTATATTATAATTTACTCCCTACTCCCCAGTCAGTAACACTTGGTGCACATATATCTGAAAGTGCAAGGGGAATAGGCACATAAATGAAGATATGTTAGGGGGTTGGGGGAACTGAGTTTAAGTAAACTGCAAAATAAGGTTGATATCAATAAACTCAATAGCATATTGTCTTCAACCAATAAAACTTCAACCTAAAAAATAATGTTCTAATAAATTTGTAGTTCTTAGAATGAAAAGGCAGTATGATAAAATGTAGAGAACAGTAGATTTAGAGATAAAGAATCTAGATACTACTGTGTAATTAGCCATTTAGTAGCACTGAGATTTTCGATAAGTCATTTGGCATTGTTCTAGTTGAGTCGTTTTTAATCTCTTTGGTCTAAGTACCCCTTTATACGCTAAAAAATCATGGAGGACCCAAAAGAATCATTAGGACTTTTTGCCCATGAGTGAAGATATTATCTTTTCAGTGTTAACCTTTGCTATCTTCCTAATGTGACTTTTTGCCCACTAAGAAGTCTGACTTCCTAGAAAGCTGGCTTGTGAGTGCCAATAAATCCTTTTTTTGGGGTTTGTGAATGCTTTCATAAGGGACCTGTGCCTCTGACCAGAGGGGATTTCCCACCCCAATTGTTGCATCTCATCACAACTACCTCATCATTTGCACCTCATTATTAACTCAAATATTTCTAAACTAGAAAAATGTTTATAAATTAATTTCAAGGAAATAAACTTCTCCAAGGTTTACATTGACCTGATTTAAAACTGTCCTTCCAAATGGGTAGGATAAAGATATTCACTCAATAACAATCCCAAATTCTGTTTTCCCTAAAAAACTTCCTCAAAACTGCAAAGACTGGGAGGAGGAGGAGCCAAGATGGTGGAGTAAAAACAGAAACTTGTCTAATCTCTCCCCCAAACTGCTCCAATCTCCTTTAAATGAGTCAAAACAAATTTTAAAGCATCACCAACATCCCAATAGATGAAGTAGAACATTTTCCAGCAGAATGCAACTCAGAAGTTCAGCATAAAAGGTCTGTAATTCCAGGTTGGGGGTCCAGTTTGTAGTCCTAGTTCAGGATGCACTGGTACAACCCCAGGCTGTTCCAGGCCAGACCTCTGAATCAAACCTTCAGCAGTATTGAAGGTTTCCAGATCTCTCAGCCCAGAGACACCAAAGAGGACCTGGAAGGTAAACAGAAAAGGTCTGTAGATCCATGGTGGGTGCCTAGCGCACAATCCCACAGCAGCTCCAGCCTGGACCCCAACATCATCAAGGCAGGTCAGCAGGGCAGGACCTGTGAATCAGCAGCACTGCTGGAAGCTTCTGGATCTTACAGCCCAGAACACCAAGGAGGGTTCTGAAGATCAATGGAGGATGTGGCAACAATGTGGGTATCTGGTATGCAGTCCTAGTGCAGCCTCAGTCAGAGCTTTAGCCCTGGGCCAGAACAATAAAAAGGCAAAGATAAACTTAATAATTCCAGGGCAGAAAAAATGTTTGTGGTCAGAATCCTAGAAGGGCCTCTGAAAAGAGTTGCACAAAACCCCCAGAGTTTGGGACAATGCACCCTGGACTCTGACTTAACAAACATTTGAAAGATGAGTAATAGACTAGGAAAATGAGCAGAAACCAACAAAAAAAATTCTGACCATTGAAAATTTTATGGAGACTAGAGGGATTAAAACACACACTCAGAAGATGATAACAAAGCCTCTAAGAAAAATAAGAATTGTATTCAAGCCATTGAAGAGCTCAAAAGGGACTTTCAAAATCAAGTAAAAGAGATAGAGTAAAAAAAAATAGAAAAAGAACTGCGGTGCAAAAGAAACACAAAAAACTAATGAGGAAAAGAATGTCTTAAAAGGCAAAAATTGGCAAATAGGGAAAGGAAGTACAAAAGCTCATTGAGGAAAGTAATTCTTAAAAATAGAATTGAGCAAATGGAAGTTAATTATTTTATTAAAAATCAAAATACAATAAAGCAAAACCAAAAAAAAAAATTAAAAAGTAGAAAAAAAAAGTGAAATATCTCATTGAATAAAGAACAGACCTGGAAAATAGATCCAGGAAAGATAATGTAAAAATTATCAATCTACCTGAAAGTCATGATAAAAGAAATAGCCTAGATGTCATCTTTCAAGAAATTATCAAGGTAAAATGACCCAATATTTCAGAAGTAGAAGGCAAAATAGAAATTGAAAGAATCCACCAGGATTTGTGAACTGATTTAGCCCTTTTGGAGAGCAGTTTGGAACTATGACCAAAAAGTTATACCCTTTGATCCAGCAGTGTTTCTACTGGCCTTATATACCAAAAAGATCTTAAAAGAAGGAAAGGGACCCATATGTGCAAGAATGTTTATGGCAGTCCTTTTTGTAGTGGCAAGAAACTGGAAACTGAGTAGATGTCCATCAGTTGGGGAATGGCTGAATAAGTTATGGTATATGAATATTATAGGGCATTATTGATCCATGAGAAATGATCAGCAGGATGATTTCAGAGAGGGCTAGAGAGACTTACATAAACTGATGCTAAGTGAAGTGAGCAGAACCAGGAGATCATTATATATCATGACAGCAAGATTATGCTATGATCAATTCTGATGGATGTGACTCTTTTCAACAATGAGATGATTCAGTTCAGTTCCAATGATCTTATGATGAAGAAAGCCATCTTCATCCAAAAAGAGAACACTGGGAAATGAATATGGACACACTATATTATTTTCATTATTTTTTGTTGTTGTTTGCTTGCATTTTTCTCTTTCTTTCTTTTTTTTTTTCCTTTTGGATCTGATTTTTCCGGAGTAGCATGATATTTGGGGAAATATGTACAGAGGAATTGCACATATTCAACCTATATTGGATCACTTGCTGACTGGGGAGAGGGTGAGGAAGGGGAGGAAAAAATAGAACACAAGGTTTTGTAGGGGTGAATGTTGAAAATTCTCCATGTACATATTTTTAAAATAAAAATCTTTAATAAAAAAAGAGAAAGTAAAAAAAAAAAAAAGAATAATACACCAATCATGTCTTGAAGGAGATCCCAAAATAAAACCTCCCAGGAATGTTATAGCCAAATTCCAGAACACCTGGGATAAGAAGAAAATATTGCAAGAATCCAGAAAGAAACAATTCAAGAATAGCAGTTCCACAGTCAGTATAAGACAAGATCTGGCAGTTTCTATATTAAAGAACTAGAATGCTTGGAATATGATATTCTGAAGAGTAATGGAGCTAGGATTGCAACCAAGAATAACTTATCTGGTAAAACTGAGTATAAATTATGTTTAAGCTAAAGCAAAATAATCAGGAGTGACTGTTCTGATCTCAGAAAAAAAGAAAAAATCAAAAATAGAACTAATTAAAAGAGATTAGGAAAGAAGAAAAGTACATTATGTTAAAATATACCATAAATAATAAAGTAGTAATGATATTAAATATATATGCAGCAAGTGGTACAGCATCCAAAATTCTAAAGAACATATATTGATGGGGGACCTTCCAATTCAGCATCAGGCAGATCAAACTACAAAATAAACAAGGCAGAAACTAAAGATGTTAATAGAACTCTGGAGAAAATTGAATAGGAAGAGAAAGGAATACACCATTTTCTCAACAAGTCATGGAATCTACACAAAATTTGACAATGTATTAGGGCATAAAACCTTCACAATCAAATGCAGAAAGACAAAAATACTAAATTTTTCCTTGTCAGACCACAATGCAATAAAAAAAAAAAACCTCAACAAAAGGGCAAGGAAAAACAGAATAAAAACCAATTGGCAATTAAATGATTTAATTATAAATGAGTGAATCAAGCAACAAATCACAGAAACAATGTATTTCATCTAAGAAAATGATATTAGACAACATACCAAAACTAATGGGATTCAGCCAAAGCAATTATTAGAAGAAATTGTATATCCTTACATACTAACATTAATAAAATAGTAGAAGAAGAACTCTATGAAAAGGGCATTTTATGAAAAAACCTGAAAAAAGCACAAATTAAAAACCCCCAATTAAACACCAAATTAGAAATTCTAAAATTCAAAGAAGAAATTAATAAAATGAAACTAAGAAAACTATTGAATTAATAAATTAAAGAGTTGGCTTTATGAAAAAAATGAACAAAATTGATAAGTATTTGGCTACATTGATTTTAAAAAATGGAAAAAAAATTACCAGCATCAAAAGTTAAAAAGTGTGAATTTATCACAAATGAAAAAGAAATTAAAGCTATAATTAGGAGCTATTTTGTCCAACTGTATGCCAACAGTCTGACAATCTAATTGAAATGAATGAATATTTACAAAAATATAAATTGCCCAGCTTAAGAGAAGAGGAAAACAATACTTAAATATTCCCATTTTAGAAAAAGAAATTGAACAAGGGATCAATAATTTCCAAAAGAAAAATTCTCCATGGCAGATAGATTTACAAGTGACTTCTACCAAACAATTAAAAACAATTCCAATACCACAAAAACCATTTGGAAAAATAAATAAAGAAGGAATCTCGTTAAATTAAGTTCCTTCTAGGACACAAATATACAACTTCTTTTGGAGGGCTGGAGCAGAACCTATTATGCTTCAGGTGAAGAAGAAGAAAAAAAAAACAAAAACAGGGATAGCCTTCCTGATCTCAGATTAAGCAAAAACAAAACTTGATCTAATTTCTTTTAATTAGATCAATAATTAGATGCAATAATTAAAAGAAATAAGAAAAGAAACTATATCTTGCTAAAGGCTGCCATAGATAATGAAATAATATTAATACAAAATATATATGCACCAAGTGGTATAACATCCAAATTCCTAAAGGAAAAACTATTATAGTGTGAGATCTCAATCTTGCTCTCAGAACATGATAAATCAAACCACAAAATAAATAAGAATGAAGTTAAAGAGGGAAATAGAATACTAGAAAAGTTAGGTATGATACATTTTTGGAGAAAATTTAATGGAAATAGAACAGAGTACACTTTCTTCTCAGCAGTTCATGGAAACTATACAAAAATTGATCATATATTAGGACATAAAGACATTAAAGTCAAGTGAAGAAAGGCAGAAATAGTAAATGCATTTTTTTCAGATCACAATGCAATAAAAATTACATTCAATAAAAGGGCAGGAGAAAATAAACCAAAAAGTAATTGGAAACTAAATAATCACATTCTAAAGCATCAATGGGTAAAACAGCAAATCACAGACATGATTAATAATTTCATCCAAGAGAATGACAATAATGAGACAACATACCAATATTTGTGGGATTCAGCCAAAGTGATAAAAAGGGGGAGTTATATTTCTCTAGATGCTTACTTGCATAAAATAGAGAAAGAGAAGATCAATACATTGGGTTTTCAACTAAAAAAAGCTAGAAAAAGAACAAATGAAAACCCCCCAAACAAATACCAAACTTGAAACTGTAAAAGTAAAGAGAGAGATTAATAAAATTGAAAGTAAAAAAAAAAAACTATTGAATTAATAAATAAAACTAAGAGTTGATTTTATGAGAAAACAATAAAATAGATAAATCTTTGGTAAATGTGATTCTGTAGAGGGCAGAATTTTGGAGAAGTATATTTGAAATAAGTATACTTGAAAAAGATGTTAACTCAGTGAAATTGATGAGATGCTTGTTGTCTATTTCACATATATACTCAGTACTTAGTATGGGATGTAATGATTCTCTAAGTTCACAGATAATCAGTATGTTGTAATGATGTAATTATAATCAGGTATAAAAGGGCTAAGAAGGACTGGAAGAGAGACAGTCTGTCTTTGACCATCCTTATAGTGGCTATCCTGCCTCCTGCACTAAGATGGAGACTGGTTGAGACTGACAGACTGCTGAAGGAGACTGGATCAGACAGAGACTGCATCAGACTATGACAAACAGAGACTGTGTAAGAGACAATAAAGACTTTGGACTATTTTTGTCCATACTCCTGTTGTCTATCCTACTGAGAACAAGGCCCTTCTAGAAGACCTTCAGAAAGCTAGCCCAGACATTATAGATTAGAAAAAGGAAAGAGGCAAATCAAATTATTAGTCTTAAAAATGAAAAGGGAGAACTTTCCACTAATGAAGAGGAAATTAGAGCAATAATTAGGAGTTACTTTGCCCAATTTTGTGCCAATAAGTTTGGTAACCTAAGTGAAAAAGAAATCCCTACAAAAATATAGATTGCCCAGATTAATAGGAGATGAAATAAATTACTTAAATAATCCTATTTTAGAAAAAAAGAAATAGAACAAGCTATTAATCACCTCCATAAGAAAAAAATCTCCAGGGCTAGATAGATTTACATGTTAATTCTACCAAACATTTAAAGAACAATGAACTCCAATGCTATGTAAACCTTTTGAAAAAATCAGGAAAGAAGGACTCCTACCAAATTCTTTTTATGACATATCCATGGTACTGATACACAAACCAGGTAGGATGAAAACAGAAATAAAATTATAAATCAATTTCCCTAATGAATGTTGATGCAAAAATCTTAAATAAAATATTAGCCAAGAGATTACAGAAATTCATCCCCAGGATAATACACCCTGCCCAAGTAAAATATTATACCAGGAACACAGGGCTAATTCAATATTAGGAAAATTATTAGCATAATTGACTATATCAATAACCAAACTTATAAAAATCATATGATTATCTCAATAGATGCAGAAAAAGCATTTGATAAAATCCAACATCCATTCCTATTAAAAACACTAGAGAGTATAGGAATAAATGGACTTTTCCTTAAAATAGTTACATCCATTTGAAATCATCAGCAAGCAAGACATGTAATGGGGATAAATTGGAACCATTCCCAGTAAGATCAGGAGTGAAACAAAGTTACCCACTATCACCAGTGCTATTCAATATTGTATTAGAAATGCTAGCATTGACAATAAGAGATGAGATAGAGATGAAAGGAATTAGAGTAGGTAATGGGGAAACCAAATTATCATTTTTTGCAAATTATATGATGGTATACTTAGAGAACCTGAGGGATTCTACTAAAAAGCTATTAAAAATAATCAACAACTTGAGCAAAGTTGCAGGATTCGAACTTGGAAGATACAAATAAATCTACATAAATCATCAGCATTTTTATACATCACTAACAACATCCAAGAGATGTTGCTAATAACAATAGCAGCAAGTGATACAAAGAGAAATTCCATTTAAAAGAAAACTGGTAGTATAAAATATTTGGGAATCTATCTGCCAGTTGAAAGTCAGGGACTATATGAGGAAAACTACAAAACACTTTCAATACAAATAGTCAGACCTAAACAAAATCAAAATATCAAGTACTCTTAGATAGTCCAAGTGAATGTAATAAAGTTAACAACAGTGTCTAAAATAACCTACTTATTTAGTGACATACTAATCAACCTTCCAAGAAACTATTTTACTGACTAGAAAAAAACAACAACAAAATTCATCTGGAAGAACAAAAGGTCAAGAATTTCAAGGGAATTAATGAAAAAATGCAAATGAAGGTGGCCTAGCTGTACCAGATCTAAAACTATATTATAAAAGAGCAATCATCAAAATCATTTGATATTGGCTAAGAAATTTAGTAGTTGATAATTGGAATAGTTTAGGTTCACAGGACAAAATAGTAAATAAATATAGTTTTTCACAAACCCAAAGATCTCAGCTTTTGGGATAAGAATGCACATTTGACAAAAACTGCTGGGAAACTAGGAAACTAAGTTTTATTTGTACTTTATGGAAAGTACAGCAGAAACTAGGCATTGACCCACATCTAACACTGTATGCCAAGATAAAATCAAAATGGTTTCATGATCTACACATAAAGAATGATATAATAAACAAATTAGAAGAATATAACATAATTTGCCTCTCAGACCTGTCGAGGAGGAAGGAATTTGTGACCAAAGAAGAACTGAAGATCATTATCGATCACAGAACAGATAAATTTGATTACATTAAGTTAAAAAGTTTTTGTACAAACAAAACTAATACAGACAAAATTAGAAGGGAAGCAATAAATTGGGGAAATATTTTTATATTCAAAGGTTCTGATAAAGTCCTCCTTCAGAGAATTGACTCAAACTTATAAGAATTCAGGCCATTTTCCAATTAAAATAGTCAAAGGATATTAACAGATAATTTTCAGATGTGCAAATTGAAGCTGTTTCTAGTCATATGAAAAAGTATTCTAAATCACTCTTGATCAGAGAAATGAAAATTAAGAAACTCTGAGATACCACTACACACCTCACAGATTGGCTAAGATGACAGGAAAAGATAATGACAAATGTTGGGGGGGGGTGGGAAAACTGGGACACTAATAAATTGTTGTTGGAACTGTGAACAGATCCAACAATTCTGGAGAGTAATTTGGAACTATGCTCAAAAAGTTATCAAGCTGTGCATATCCTTTGATCCAGCAATGTTTCTACTGGGCTTATATCTCAAAGAGAGCTTAAAGAAGGGAAAGAGACTCACATGTGCAAAAATGTTTGTGGCTGCCCTTTTTGCAGTGGCAAGAAAATGGCAACTGAATGATGCCTATCAACTAAAGAATAGCAGTATGGTAAATGAATGTTATGGAATATTATTGTTCTACATGAACTGACCAGCAGGATGAACTGATGCTAAGTGAAATGAGCAGAATCAAGAAATCATTGTGTATGACAACAGCAAGATTAGTGATGATCAATTCTGAAGGGCATGGCTCTTTTCAAAAATGAGATGATTCAAACCAGTTCTAATTGTTCAGTGCCATCTATATGCAGAGAGAGGACTATGGGAATTGAGTTTAGTTACAACATAATTTTGCCACTCTTTTTGTTGTGGTTTGCTTGCATTTTCTTTTGCTTCTTTTTTTAAATGGATTTGATTGGATTTTTCTTGTGCAGTACGATAATTGTATAAATTTCTATGCATGTATTGGGTTTAACATATATTTCTACCATCTTTAACATATATTGGAAAACTTGCCATCTAGGGGAGCATGTGAGGGAGATGGGGAAATTCCCAAGGTTTTGCAAGGGCTAATGTTGAAGAATTGTCCATGCATATGCTTTGCAAAATAAAAAGCTTTAATATTTTGTTTTAAAGGAGAATTAATGGGGGGGGGGAAGTATAAAGTATGGTGGCTTAGAAAGTTAAGGCATAAAACTATATTATAAAGCAGCAGTTATCAAAACCATTTGACACTGGCTAAAAAAATAGAATAGTGGATCAGTGGGAAAGTTAGATAAAAATGACAATAATCAATGTCTTTAGTAATCTGGTATTAGATAAACTCTTAAAGACCAGTTTCTGGCATAAGCACTCACTGTTTGAACAAAATTGCTAGGAAAACTGGAAAATAATATGTCTGAAACTCAATATAGATCTACATTTCATATTTCATATAAAAATAAGGCCAAAATGGGCACAGGATTTAGGCATAAAAGGAGATACCATAAATTAGGAGAGCAAACAACAATTCACTTATCAGATCTTTAGAGAAGGGAAGAATTTATGACCAAAGAAGAACTAGAGAACATTATGATAGGCTAAATGAACATCTTTGATTTTATTAAATTAAAATGTTTTTAAATGAACAATATAAACAGAAACAAGATTAAAAGGGAAATATAAAGCTGCAAAAAATCTTTGTACCCAGTCTTCTTGAGAAAGGTCTAATTTCTTTTTTTTTTTTAATTTTTTAAATTTTCTCTTTTTTTATTCTGGGAAATTTATATATTTTCTTAAAATTTTTATTTAATAATTACTTTATATTGACAGAATCCATGCCAGGGTAATTTTTTACAACATTATCCCTTGCACTCGTTTCTGTTTCAATTTTTTCCCTCCCTCCTTCCACCCCCTCCCCTAGATGGCAAGCAGTTTTATATATGTTAGATATGTTGCAGTATATCCTAGATACAATATATGTTTGCAGAACCGAACAGTTCTCTTGTTGCACAGGGAGAATTGGATTCAGAAGGTAAAAATAACCCGTGAAGAAAAACAAAAATGCAGATAGTTCACATTCATTTCCCAGTGTTCTTTCTTTGGGTATAGCTGCTTCTGTCCATCATTTAAATTAAAAAGGCTCTCACAAGAGAGCTAAAAGAAAAATGGGAAAAGGAAAGGGAAGCTTGACAAGAGAGTCTGGATAAGTCAATCCACTTATTTAAAGATAGAGTGGATAAAGAAATCAAATCCTTGAAAAACAGAATTAGTGCATTAGAAAATGTAAAGAATTCTGAGGAAAACAGAATTAGTGAGTTGGGAAAAGAAAATAGCTCTTTAAAAATAAAATAGGCAAAATGGAAAAAAAAATTCCATAGGACAAAACAACTCACTTAAAAACCCAATTGGGACAATTAAAAAAAGATTTTTTAAAATAATTTTTTATTGACAGAACGTATGCCAGGGTAATGTTTTACAGCATTATCCCTTGTACTCACTTCTGTTCCGATTTTTCCCTTCCCTCCCTCCACACCCTCCCCCAGATGGCAAGCAGTCCTTTACATGTTAAATAGGTTACAATATATCCTAGTACAATATATGTGTGTAGAACCAAACAGTTTTCTTGTTGCACAGGGAGAATTGGATTCAGAAGAAAAACAAAAATGCAAGCAGTTTGTATTCATTTCCCAGTGTTCTTTCTTTGGGTGTAGCTGCTTCTGTCCATCCTTGATCAATTGAAACTGAATTAGCTCTCTTTACCGAAGAGATCCACTTCCATCAGAATATATCCTCAAACAGTATCGTTGTTGAGGTATATAATGATCTCCTGGTTCTGCTCATTTCACTTAGCATCAGTTCATGTAAGTTTCACCAGTCCTCTCTGTATTCATCCTGCTGGTCATTCCTTACAGAACAATAATATTCCATGACGTTCATATACCACAATTTACTCAACCATTCTCCAATTGATGGGCATCCATTCATTTTCCAGCTTCTAACCACTACAAACAGGGCTGCCACAAACATTTTGGCACACACAAGTCCCTTTCCCTTCTTTAGTATCTCTTTGGGGTATAAGCCCAGTAGAAATGCTGATGGATCAAAGGGTATGCACAGTTTGATAACTTTTTGAGCATAGTTCCAAATTGCTCTCCAGAATGGCTGGATGTGTTCACAATTCCACCAACAATGTATCAGTGTCCCTGTTTTCCCACATCCCCTCCAACATTCCCCATTATCTTTCCCTGTCATTCTAGCCAGTCTGACAGGTATGTAGTGTTATTTCAGAGAAGTCTTAATTTGCATTTATCTGATTAATAATGATTTGGAGCATATTTTCATATGGCTAAAAATAGTTTCAATTTCTTTGTCTGAGAATTGTCTGTTCATATCCTTTGACCATTTATCAATTGTAGAATGGCTTGATTTCTTATAAATTAGAGTCAATTCTCTATATATTTTGGAAATGAGACTTTATCAGAACCTTTGGCTATAAAAATGTTTTCCCCGTTTATTGTTTCCCTTCTAATCTTGTCTGCATTTGTTTTGTTTGTACAAAAACTTCTCAATTTGATATAATCAAATTTTTTTATTTTGTGGTCAATAATTATCTCTAGTTCTTCTTTGGTCATAAATTCCTCCCTCTTCCACAGGTCTGAGAGGTAAACTATCCTGCTCTTCCAATTTATTTATAATCTCATTCTTTATGCCTAGGTCATGAACCCATTTTGACCTTATCTTGGTGTATGGTGTTAAGTGTGGGTCAATGCCTAGTTTCTGCCATACTAATTTCCAATTTTCCCAGCAATTTTTGTCAAATAATGCGTTCTTATCCCCAAAACTGGGATCTTTGGGTTTTTCAAACACTAGATTATTAAAGTAATTAGCTGTTTTGTCTTTTGAATGTAACCTATTCCATTGATCAACTATTTCTTAGCAAATACCAGATGGTTTTAGTAACTGCTGCTTTGTAATATAATTTTAGATCTGGTACAGCCAGGCCACCTTTATTTGATTTTTTTTTCATTAATTTCCTTGAAATTCTTGACCTTTTGTTTTTCCATATGAACTTTGTTGTTATTTTTTCTAGGTCATCAAAGTAGTTTTTTGGGAATCTAATTGTTATAGCACTAAATAAATAGATTAGTTTAGGGAGTATTGTCATCTTTATTATATTTGCTCACCCAATCCAAGAGCATTTAATATTTTTTCAGTTGCTTAGATCAGACTTAATTTTTGTGGAAAGTGTTTTGTAGTTTTGCTCATAAAATTTCTGATTTTCCCTTGGAAGATAGATTCCCAAATATTTTATACAATCAGTATTTACTTTAAATGGAATTTCTCTTTGTACCTCTGTAACTTTGTAACTTTTGTTAGTGATATACAAAATGCTGATGACTTATGTGGGTTTATTTTGTATTCTGTAACTTTGTTAAATGTGTGGATTGTTTCTAACAACTTTTTAGTAGAGTCTTTGGGGTTCTCTAAGTATACCATCATATCATCAGCAAAGAGTGATAATTTGGTTTCCTCATTGCCTATTCTTATTCCTTTAATCTCTTTCTCAACTCTTATTGCCAAAGCTAGCATTTCTAATACAATATTAAGTAGTAACAGTGATGGGGGGCAACCTTGTTTCACTCCTGATCTTATTGGGAATGGTTGCAGTTTGTCCCCATTATATGTGATGCTTACCGATGGTTTTAAATAGATGCTACTGATTATTTTAAGGAAAAGTCCATTTATTCTTATACTCTCAAGAGTTTTTAATAGGAATGGATGTTGGATTTTATCAAATGCTTTTTCTGCATCTATTGAGATGATCATATGGTTTTTGTTAATTTGTTTATTAATATGGCCAATTATCCTGAGAGTTTTCCTAATATTGAACCAGCCCTGCATTCCTGGTATAAGTCCTATTTGATTGTCATGTATTATCCTGGGGATGATTTTTTGTAGTCTTTTTGCTAATATCTTATTTAATATTTTAGCATCAATATTCATTAGGGAGATTGGTCTATAATTTTCTTTCTCTGTTTTCAACCTACCTGGTTTAGGTATCAGTACCATGTCTGTGTCATAAAAGGAATTTGGTAGGACTCCTTCATTCCCTATTTTTTCAAATAGTTTATAAAGCATTGGGGCAAATTGTTCCTTGAATGTTTGGTAGAATTCACATGCAAATCCACTTGGTCCTGGGGAATTTTTTAGGATGTTGATTAATAGCTTGTTCTATTTATTTTTCTGAAATGGAAATATTTAAGCAATTTACTTCCTCTTCTGATAATCTGGGAAGTCTATATTTTTAGAGGTAGTCATCCATTTCACTTAGGTTATCAAATTTATTGGCATAAAGTTGGGCAAAATAACCCCTTATTATTTCTTTAATTTTCTCTTCATCAGTGGAAAGTTCTCCCTTTTCATTTTTAAGACTACTAATTTGATTTCCTTCTCTCCTTTTTCTAATCAGATTTACCAAAGGTTTATCAATTTTATTGTTTTTTTCATAAAACCAACTCTTAGTTTTATTTATTAGTTCAATAGTTTTTTTTTTTACTTTCTATATTATTAATTTCTCCTTTTAATTTTAGAATTTCAAGGTTAGTAATTGATTGGGGGTTTTTAATTTGGTCTTTTTCTAGCTTTTTAAGTTGCAGGCCCAATTCATTCTCTTTCTGTATTTTATTCAAGTAAGCCTCCAAGGATATAAAATTTCCCCTTATTACTGCTTTAGCTGCATCCCATAAATTTTGGTATGATGTCTCACTGTTGTCATTATCTTGAGTGAAATTATTAATTCTATCTAAAATTTGCTGTTTCACCTAATCATTCTTTAAGATGAGATTATTTAGTTTCCAATTATTTTTTGGTCTATTTACACCTAATTTTTTGTTGAATGTACATTTGAATCATTGATCTGAATCATGATCTGAAAAGAAAGCATTTACTATTTCTGCCTTCCTGCATTTAATTTTGAGGTCTTTATGTCCTAATATATGGTCAATTTTTGTGTAGATTCCATGAACTGCTGAGAAGAAAGTATACTCCTTTCTGTCACCATTCAGTTTTTTCCAGAGATCTATCACACCTAATTTTTCTAATATTCTATTTACCTCTTTGATTTCATTCTTATTTGTTTTGTGATTTGATTTATCTAAACCTGAGAGTGCAAGATTGTGATCTCCCACTATTATAGTTTTGCAGTCTATTTCTTCTAGCAACTCTTTTAACTTCTCCTTTAGAAAGTTAGATGCTATGCCACTTGGTGCATATATGTTTAATACTGATATTGCTTCATTGTCTATAGTACCCTTTAGCAAGATATAGTTTTCTTCCTTATCTCTTTTAATTAGATCAATCTTTGCTTTTGCTTGATCTGAGATAAGGATGGCTACCCCTGCTTTTTTGACTTCACCTGAAGCATAATAGATTCTGTTTCAGCCTTTTATCTTTACTCTGTATGTATCTCCCTGTTTTAAATGTATTTCCTGTAAATAACATATTGTAGGGTTCTGACTTTTGATCCAATCTGCTATCTGCCTCCTCTTTATGGGAGAGTTCATCCCATTCACTTTTACAGTTAAAATTAGTAATTCTGTATTTCCTGCCATTCTAATATTCCCAGATTATAATTTTTTTTTCTTGCCCTCCTTCCCTTCTTCCCTAGTATTAAACATATTGGTCCCACTTACATCATGCAGCTCTCCCTTTTTAGTATTCTTCCCTCCTCCCTTTGAATCCCTTCCCCTTTTTTGTACCCTTCCCTTCTTACTCTTTCTTTTCCTCTCCCACTTTTTAATGAAGTGAGAGAAAAATCTCTGTAAAACAAATATGTCAATTATTTCCTCTTTGAGCCAACTCTGATGAGAGTAAGATTCACACAATGTTCCTCCTTCTCTCTAAGTTTCCTTAAATATGATAGGTTTCCTTTGCCTCATTGTTGAATGTAGTTTCCCTCTTTTTGTCTCCCCTTTTCCCTTTTTCTGACACTATCCCCTTTCCAGTTCTACTTCCCTTTTTATGTTATATCAGTAAAATCAAATTATACATATGGGTTTATATGTGTATCCACAACAGAAATACAGTTCTCAAGAGTTCCTCTTACCTTTTTCTATGTCTCTTGAGTCCTGCTGTTGGAGATCAAATTTTTTGTTCAAGTCTGGTTTTTTCCTTAGAAACAAATGGAATTCCTCTATTTCATTAAATGTCCATCTTCTTACATGGAAAAAAAAAATAGTCAGCTTAGCTGGGTAGTTTATTCTTGGCTGCATTCCAAGCTCTTTTGCCTTTCAGAATATCTGATTCCAGGCCCTTTGATCCTTTAATGTTGAGGCAGCCAGATATTGGGTGACCCTTATTGTGGCACCTCGGTATTTGAACTGTTTTTTCCTGTCTGCTTGAAAAATTTTTTCTTTAGTCTGAAAATTCTGAAGTTTGGCCACAATATTCCTCGGAGTCTTTATTTTAGGGTCTTTTTCAGATGGTGTTTGATGAATTCTTTCAATGCCTATTTTCCTTTTCGGTTCTATTACTTCTGGGCAGTTCTCTTTGATGATTTCCTGTAAAATAGTATCTAGGCTCTTTTTTTCATCATAATTTTCGGGTAGTCCAATGATCCTCAGGTTCTCTCTCCTAGATCTATTTTCCAGGTCTGTTGTTTTTCCAAGTAAATATTTGACATTTTTTTTCCAATCTTTCATTTTTTTGGTTTTGCTTAACTGATTCTTGATGTCTCAATGAATCCGTCATTTCTATTTGTTTAGTTCTGATTTTTAGTGAGTTATTTTCTTCATTAGCTTTTCTTACTTCTTTTTGTATATGTCCACTTGAGTTGTTTTGCTCTATGGAATTTTTTTCCATTTCACTATTTTTTTTTTTTTTTTAGTGACTTATTTTCTTTTTCCAATTTGCAAATTCTGTTTCCCTGCACTTCTTGGGAGATTTTTATCTTTTCTAGTTCACATTTTAGGAAGTTGTTGCTCTCTTGCATAGCTTCTCTTTCCTTTTCCCATTTTTTCTTCTAGTTCTCTTTTAAGGTTTTTAATGGTCTCTTCTAGGAGAGCCTTTTGTATTGGAGACCAACAATTGTCTGGAGACTGTCTGCTATTAGTCTCTTCAGGGTTGAAAAGCTGTTCTCTTTCTGGGTAGAAACTATCAATCATTCTTTTGATTTTTTTTACTCATTTTGTTAAAGCCTATAGGGTCTGCCTTTAGAGCCAGGAGGTTACCAGCTTCCTCTGCAGAGCAGTACAGAAATTGTGAAGAAAAGGGGTAAGATAGAGAGAGGAACTCTAAGTTGGGGGAAGGGATACTAAAAAGGGAGGGTTGTAAGAAGCATATTAAAAAGGAAGGGGTGTAAGAAGCAAGTGGTGCTCACAAGTTTAATACTGGGGGAAGGAAAGGAGAAAAGCATAAGCAGAGGTTAACAAGATGGCAAGTGATACAGAATTGGTAATTTTAACCATAAATATAAATGAGGTAAACTCCCCCATAAATGGAAAGCAGTTAGCAGACTGGATTAAAAGCCAAAATCCTACAATATGTTGTTCACAGGAAATACACTTGAAGCAGGGAGATACATATAGAGTAAACGTAAAAGGTTGGAGCAGAATCTACTATGCTTCAGGTGAAGTAAAAAAAAAAAAAAAGAAAAACAGGAGTAGCCATCCTGATGTCATATCAAGCAAAAGCAAAAATTGATCTAATTAAAAGAGATAAGGAAGGGAACTATATCTTGCTAAAGAGTAACATAGATAATGAAGCAATATCAATATTAAACATATATGCACCAAGTGGTGTGGCATCTATATTCTTAAAGAAATTAAGAGAGCTGCAAAAAGAAATAGACATCAAAACTATAATAGTGGGAGATGTCAACCTTGCACTCTCAGAATTAGATAAATCAAACCACAAAATAAATAAGAAAGAAGTCAAAGAGGTAAATAGAATACTAGAAAAGTTATATATGACAGATCTCTGGAGAAAATGTAATGGAGACAGAAAGGAGTACACTTTCTTTTCAGCAGTTCATGGAACCTATACAAAAATTGATTGTATATTAGGACATAAAGACCTCAAGACATCATATGTAATGGGGATAAACTGGAACCTTTCCCAGTAAGATCAGGAGTGAAACAAGGTTGCCCACTATCACCATTATTATTCAATATTGTATTAGAAACACTAGCCTTCACAATAAGAGTCCTGAAAGAGATTAAAGGAATTAGAGTAGATAATGAGGAAACCAAATTTTCTCTCCTTGCAGATGATATGATGATATAATTAGACTACCCCAGAGATTCTACTAAAAAGCTATTAGAAATAATTCAAAACTTTGGCAAAATTGCAGGATACAAAATAAATGCACATAAATCCTCACCATTTTTATATATCAGCAACAAAACCCAATAGCAATACATACAAAGAGAAATTCAATTCAAAATAATTGTCAATAGCATAAAACATTTGGGAATCTATCTACCAAAGGAAAGTCAGGAATTATATGAGCAAAATTACAAAACACTTTCCACACAAATAAAGGAAGATTTAAATAATTGAAAAAAATATTAGGAGCTCTAGGATAGTCTGAGGAAATATAATAAAGATGGCAATACTCCCTAAACTAATCTATTTACTTAGTGCTATACCAATCAGACTCCCAAGAAACTATTTTAATGACCCAGAAAAAATGACAACAAAATTCATATGAAAGAATAAAAGTTCGAGAATTTCAAGGGAATTAATGAGTGAAATGAGCAGAAAAAAGAAATCATTATACTGTATGAGAGTGTATTCTGATGGAAGTGGATATCTTCAACAAAGAAGATCTAATTTAGTTCCAATTGATCAATGATGAACAGAGTCAGCTACACCCAGAAAAGGAACACTGGGAAATGAATATACACTGTTTGAATTTTTGTTTTTCTTCCCAGGTTATGTTTACCTTCTGAATCCAATTCTTCCTGTGCACCAGGTTCTGCACACATATATTGTATCTAGGATGTACTATTGCATATTTAACATGTATAACATTGCCTGCCATCTACAGGAGAGGATGGAGTGAGGGAAGGGAAAAATCATAACAGAAGTGAATGCAAGGGATAATGTTGTAAAAAATTACCCAGGCTTATGGGTATGTATGTATATATATATATATATATATATATATATATATATATATATATATATATATATATATATATATATACACACATATATATATAATATTATAATAATAAAAAATTATAATAAAAATAAATAAAGGGTGTATATCACTATTGGTTAGAAAAATGCAAATTAAAAGAACACTGAGATACCACCTCATACCTCTCAGATTAGCTAAGATGATGAGAAAAGATCATGATATGTGGGAAAGAGATGTGAGAAAACTGGGACACTAATACATTGTTGGTGTAGTTGTGAAATGATCCAATCTTTTTAGAGAGAAATTTGGAACCATGCCCAAAGAACTATAAATCTGGACCTACTCTTTGACCCAGCCATGCCACTACTAGGTCTATATCCCAATGATAACCTAAAGGAAGGAATGGAACCCACTATGTTTATAGCAGTTCTTTTTGTGATAGCAAAGAATGGGAAAATGAGTAGATGCCCTCAACTTGGGAATAGCTAAATAAATTGAGGTATGTGAAGGTAATGAGATAATATTTTTTTGTATTTAAAATGATGAGCAGGCTGATTTTAGAAAGGTCTGGAAAGATGGCTATAAACTGATGCTGAATTAAAAAAAAACAGAACCAAGAATATGTTGTACACTATAACAGGAAGAATGTGCAATGATCAATTATGAAAGACTTGATTCTCCTAAGTGGTTCATTGATCCAAGACAATACCAATAAACTTGAGATAGAAAACGCCACCTGTATACAGAAAAAGAAATATGGAGATTGATTGTAAATCAACAAATATTATTCTTTTTTCTATTTTTTTGTCTCATGGTTTTTCTCTTTTGTTCTTATTTTTCTCTCCCAATATAATTTGTAAAGAAATATGTATTTTAAAAATTATAACATGTACATAAATATAGTTGTATATAATGAAAATTTTAAAAGAAGAGAATACATAAGAATAATCAGAATACATGATAGCTATAACAAGAACAAAAAAAAAAGTATCTTGATACAGTAATACAAAAAATAAGTAAAGAAAATTTTCCTGAAGTTTTAGAGCAAGAGGAGAAAATACAAATAGGAAAAATTCACCAACTACTACCTGAAAGAGATCCTATAAAGAAAACCTATAGGTTCATCATAGATCTGGAGTAGAAACATGATCTTAGACAAAATTAAAACTAAAATAGGTTAATCAATAGAAAAATAGATAAACCACACTATATCTTGGCCTTCTTCATCCATATTGTTATAGGCTATTTAAAAAATTAGACATTATAAGTTTGGAATATTACAATTGTATAGGAAATGATGAGTTGGTGAAGTTAGAAATATATGGATAGATGTGGATATATGAAGGAAGATGTTATTCACCTTCAGAGAAACTGAGGACAAGCATATGTATGTGCACGCACATGCTTATGTATGTGTCCATATGTATATGTGTATTCACACATCTGTGGATATACATATGCATATATATACTGTGTGTGTGTGTGTGTGTGTGTGTGTGTGTGTGTGTGTAAGGTGCAATCAGAGAACAAAAGAAAACTTATAAGGAAACAAAGATAGACATCTTTGAATCAATGTTTATGTAAGCTTTCTTAAAATGGAATTATATTCTTTATATTTTGAATCCTCTCTTGTGTTCTGCTATGCACGCCAATGTTTGTCTTTTCTTATTTTATATTTATTTTACATAAAAGAGAGACAGAAAGAGCGACAGAGAGACAGAGAGAGAGTAAAAGAGAAAGAGAATTACAAGTATCATCTTCCCATGTAGAGATATAAGCAATTCAGCTCCACTGACTCCCTTACATTTTCTTTATCCTTTTTACAGGTTTAGGCTACTTAGGGTCCTTTTTTGTGGAAAGACTCTTTTTAAAAAATAATACATTGCCTTATATTATGCACTATAATACAATGCACTATATTGCACTATATTTTGTGCTATATTTTATATTACATGGCCTGTATTATTCATATTATAATAAATTTCAATATATAACTATTTTATTGTAATTTTGTTTATTATTTTTAAATTCTCGACTTTTTATTGTTCCATATGAATTTTGTTGTTATTTTTTCTAAATCATTAAAATATTTTCTTGGAAGTCTGATTGGTATAGCACTAAATAAATAGATTAGTTTAGGGAGTACTGTCATCTTTATTATATTCACTCGGCCTATCCAAGAGCACTTAATATTTTTCCAATTATTTAAGTCTGACTTTATTTGTGTGAAAACTTTTTTGTAATTTTGCTCATATAATTCCTGACTTTCCTTTGGTAAGTAGATTCCCAAATATTTTATGCTATCAACAGTTATTTTGAATGGAAATTCTCTTTGTATCTCTTGCTCTTGGATTTTGTTGGTGGTGTATAAGAATGCTGAGGATTTATGGGGATTTATTTTGTATCCTGCTACTGTGCTGAAATTATGAATTATTTCTAATAGCTTTTTAGTAGAATCTCTGGGGTTTTCTAGGTATACCATCATATCATCTGCAAAGAGTGATAGTTTGGTTTCCTCATTGCCTACTCTAATTCCTTTAATCTCTTTCTCGACTCTTATTGCAGAGGCCAGTGTTTCTAATACAATATTGAATAATAATGGTGATAGTGGGCAACCTTGCTTCACTCCAGATTTTACCGGGAAAGGTTCCAGTTTTTCCCCATTGCATATGATGCTTACTGAAGGTTTAAAATATATGCTCCTAACTATTTTAAGGAAAAGTCCTTTTATTCCTATGCTCTCAAGTGTTTTTATTAGGAATGGCTGTTGGATTTTATCAAATGCTTTTTCTGCATCTATTGAAATGATCATATGGTTTTTGTTTGGTTGGTTGTTGATATAGTCAATTATGTTAATAGTTTTCCTAATATTGAACCAGCCCTGCATTCCTGGTATAAATCCTACTTGGTCATAGTGTATTATCCTGGAGATGATTTTCTGTAATCTTTTTGCTAATATTTTATTTAAGATTTTAGCATCAATATTCATTAGGGAGATTGGTCTATAATTTTCTTTCTCTGTTTTCAGCCTACCTGGTTTAGGTATCAGTACCATATCTGTGTCATAAAAGGAGTTTGGTAGGACTCCTTCAATCCCTACTTCTTCAAATAGTTTATTTAGCATTGGAGTTAATTGATCTTTAAATGTTTGATAGAATTCAGATGTAAATCCATCTGGTCCTGGGGTTTTTTTCTTAGGGAGTTGATTGATAGTTTGTTCTATTTCTTTTTCTGAGATAGGAGTGTTTAGGATATTTACTTCTTCCTCTGTTAGTTTAGGTAAGCTATATTTTTGGAGGTATTCTTCTATTTCATTTAAGTTGTCGAATTTATTGGCGTAAAGTTGGGCAAAGTAATTCCTAATTATTGCTCTAATTTCCTCTTCGTTAGTGGTGAGTTCTCCCTTTTCATTTTTAAGACTAACAATTTGATTTTCCTCTTTCCTTTTTTTAATCAGATTTACTAAGGGTTTGTCTATTTTGTTGGTTTTTTCATAGAACCAACTCTTAGTTTTATTAATCAATTCAATAGTTTTTTTACTTTCAATTTTATTGATCTCTCCTTTTATTTTTTGAATTTCAAGTTTAGTGTTTGATTGCGGGTTTTTAATTTGTTCCTTTTATAGCATTTTTAGTTGCAAGCCCAATTCATTGACCTTCTCTTTCTCTATTTTATACAAATAGGCCTCTAGAGATATGAGATTTCCCCTTATTACCGCTTTGGCTGCATCCCATATATTTTGGTATGATGTCTCATTATTATCATTTTCTTGGATGAAGTTATTAATTATGTCTATAATTTGTTGTTTCACCCAATCATTCTTTAGTATGAGATTATTTAGTTTCCAATTATTTTTTGGTCTACTTTCCTGTGGCTTTTTATTGAATGTAATTTTCAATGCATCATGGTCTGAAAAGGATGCATTCACTATTTCTGCCTTACTGCATTTGAGTTTGAGGTTTTTATGTCCTAATATATGATCAATTTTTGTATAAGTTCCATGAACTGCTGAAAAGAAGGTGTACTCCTTTCTGTCCCCATTACATTTTCTCCAGAGATCTATCATATCTAATTTTTCTAGTATTCTATTTATCTCTTTGACTTCTTTCTTATTTATTTTGTGGTTTGATTTATCTAATTCTGAGAGTGCAAGGTTGAGATCTCCCACTATTATAGTTTTACTGTCTATTTCTTCTTGCAGCTCTCTTAATTTCTCTTTTAAGAATTTAGATGCTACACTACTTGGTGCATATATATTTAATATAGATACTTCTTCATTATTCATTCTACCCTTTAGTAAGATATAGTGCCCTTCCTTATCTCTTTTGATTAGATCAATTTTTGCTTTAGCTTGATCTGAGATCAGGATGGCTACCCCTGCTTTTTTGGCTTCACCTGAAGCATAGTAGATTTTGCTCCAACCTTTTACCTTTAACCTGCATGTATCACCCCGCTTCAGGTGTGTTTCCTGTATACAACATATTGTAGGATTCTGGCTTTTAATCCATTCTGCTAACCGCTTCCTCTTTATAGAGGAGTTTACCCCGTTCACATTTATGGTTAAAATGACCAATTCTGTATTACTTGCCATCTTGTTAACCCGGTTTATGCTTTTCTCCCTTCTTACTCCCTTACCCCCCTTCCCAGTATTAAGCTTGTGAGCTCCCCTTGCTTCTCACAGCTCTCCCTTTTTCAGTATCCCTCCCCCTCCCTTAGAGTTCCCCCCCCCAACTTGCCCTTTCCCTCCCAGTTACCGTATTCCCTTCCACTTAGCTTATTCCTTCCTTTTTCACTTTTCCCTTCTCACTTTTCACTGAGGTGGGAGAAGTTTCACCATAGATTGAATATGTCTAAAATTCTTCTCTTACTGCCAATTCTGAAAGCAGTAAAATACTCACTATTTTCATCCCTCTCCATTCTTTCTCTCAGATATACTAGGTTTTCTTTGCCTCTTCATGAAATGTAGTACCCCCACTTTCCTTTTTTCTAGTACAATGTCCTTTCCACAACTAGTTTCTAGAACAAGGTATACATGTATTCTTTATACATCTTTACAGCCGAAATATAGTTCCCAAGATTAATCTTTACCTTTTTAGATTTCTCTTGAGTTCTGTGCTTGTAGATCAATTTTTTTGTTAAGTTCTGGCTAGAAAAATGCAAATTAAAAGAACACTGAGATACCACCTCATACCTCTCAGATTAGCTAAGATGATGAGAAAAGATCATGATATGTGGGAAAGAGATGTGAGAAAACTGGGACACTAATACATTGTTGGTGTAGTTGTGAAATGATCCAATCTTTTTAGAGAGAAATTTGGAACCATGCCCAAAGAACTATAAATCTGGACCTACTCTTTGACCCAGCCATGCCACTACTAGGTCTATATCCCAATGATAACCTAAAGGAAGGAATGGAACCCACTATGTTTATAGCAGTTCTTTTTGTGATAGCAAAGAATGGGAAAATGAGTAGATGCCCTCAACTTGGGAATAGCTAAATAAATTGAGGTATGTGAAGGTAATGAGATAATATTTTTTTGTATTTAAAATGATGAGCAGGCTGATTTTAGAAAGGTCTGGAAAGATGGCTATAAACTGATGCTGAATTAAAAAAAACAGAACCAAGAATATGTTGTACACTATAACAGGAAGAATGTGCAATGATCAATTATGAAAGACTTGATTCTCCTAAGTGGTTCATTGATCCAAGACAATACCAATAAACTTGAGATAGAAAATGCCACCTGTATACAGAAAAAGAAATATGGAGATTGATTGTAAATCAACAAATATTATTCTTTTTTCTATTTTTTTTGTCTCATGGTTTTTCTCTTTTGTTCTTATTTTTCTCTCCCAATATAATTTGTAAAGAAATATGTATTTTAAAAATTATAACATGTACATAAATATAGTTGTATATAATGAAAATTTTAAAAGAAGAGAATACATAAGAATAATCAGAATACATGATAGCTATAACAAGAACAAAAAATAAGTATCTTGATAGAGTAATACAAAAAATAAGTAAAGAAAATTTTCCTGAAGTTTTAGAGCAAGAGGAGAAAATACAAATAGGAAAAATTCACCAACTACTACCTGAAAGAGATCCTATAAAGAAAACCTATAGGTTCATCATAGATCTGGAGTAGAAACATGATCTTAGACAAAATTAAAACTAAAATAGGTTAATCAATAGAAAAATAGATAAACCACACTATATCTTGGCCTTCTTCATCCATATTGTTATAGGCTATTTAAAAAATTAGACATTATAAGTTTGGAATATTACAATTGTATAGGAAATGATGAGTTGGTGAAGTTAGAAATATATGGATAGATGTGGATATATGAAGGAAGATGTTATTCACCTTCAGAGAAACTGAGGACAAGCATATGTATGTGCACGCACATGCTTATGTATGTGTCCATATGTATATGTGTATTCACACACCTGTGGATATACATATGCATATATATACTGTGTGTGTGTGTGTGTGTGTGTGTGTGTGTGTGTAAGGTGCAATCAGAGAACAAAAGAAAACTTATAAGGAAACAAAGATAGACATCTTTGAATCAATGTTTATGTAAGCTTTCTTAAAATGGAATTATATTCTTTATATTTTGAATCCTCTCTTGTGTTCTGCTATGCACGCCAATGTTTGTCTTTTCTTATTTTATATTTATTTTACATAAAAGAGAGACAGAAAGAGCGACAGAGAGACAGAGAGAGAGTAAAAGAGAAAGAGAATTACAAGTATCATCTTCCCATGTAGAGATATAAGCAATTCAGCTCCACTGACTCCCTTACATTTTCTTTATCCTTTTTACAGGTTTAGGCTACTTAGGGTCCTTTTTTGTGGAAAGACTCTTTTTAAAAAATAATACATTGCCTTATATTATGCACTATAATACAATGCACTATATTGCACTATATTTTGTGCTATATTTTATATTACATGGCCTGTATTATTCATATTATAATAAATTTCAATATATAACTATTTTATTGTAATTTTGTTTATTATTTTTAAATTGTATTATATGTGTATTTTAAATAGTAATGCAATATTTGTGATATGATTATTGTATTAATATAAAATATTAAATAATTATTTTTATAGGAAAATATCATCAAGCATTACAGGATTCCTAAATCAAAAAAAGTTTGATTTTTTTTTGTCAATACACCATGATAAAAAGTATCTAGACTCAACTAAGAACTTAAAAAAAAAAAAAAAAAAACACTACATCTTAGACATCAATGATCTATTATCTGTCCCTTTCACATTATTTGCCTATATTGTCAAGTGGAACCTCCATTAAACTTACTTATACAAACACTGTTGACTTTGAGCAAAGGACTGTGGCAGACAATGAGGAACATATAAAAATAAAGTGAGATCAGCTCTATTCTTTACAAAGATTAATCTTTCAGCTGCAGGTAAAATGAATTATAGGTTAGAGAGACTATAGGTGAAGATACATGTAGTCTTAATATAACACCAGTGAAAGTAATGACTACATGAATTCAAGGAAGAATAAGAGGAGACAGATGCAAGAGGTATTAGGAAGATAATTGGCACGATCTGTCAACTAATATGCTATGGGATATAAAGGAGAATGAGGAGTCAAAGATGGCTTCAAACTATCTACTATGGATTGCTAGAAGAATGGTAAAGATTCATTTGAATTAAACTGGTGTCATTAGCAATAGAAAGTTGAAGGAAAGGCACTTAGTTTGATTTTAAACACACTAAGTTTGACAATTATTTTTCTTATGTAAAAGACACATTAATTGCATTGATATAGTCAGTGTTTCTTTTATTTCCACAATAGAGAGATATTTAATCTTTTCTGCAACTACAAAGTTTTCACTTCATTTTTTATAGTTGTGGAAATGCCTTTCATGCTTATGTAATAAAGCAATATTATTAAACAAGAATGTCTTATTTAACAACCTTCTAAAATGGAAATAAAGTGGTGTCTTTTTTTTTAAAAAAGGATGAATCTCAGCACATTTTTTCACAGTGCAAAGTTATATTTTTATTGTGATATATTTGCAGTAAAACATTACTACAATCATACATTTTGAAGAAGTTGGGATCAAAAGTGTTGACATTTAAATAAAGACAAAAGGCTCATTGTACTGTGGCCACTCTGTTATATGTAGTACTATAACACATAATTTAATATAAAGAAAAATTCGTATCTAAGAATATATATTATTAAAAATAGAAAAAAATTTGATTTCATTTGTTCCTTCAGCCTTAAATCTCAAAAATATTCAATTTATTGAATACTTATTGAAGACTATTAATGTTTACTAGAAATAGCATGGAGCAGTAAAAATGACAAAGTCTAAACAGGACACCTGCATTCAGATCCCTGCCATTAGCTGTGTAAATTGTGATCTTTTTCAAAGGTATATTAATTTGGTCTCACTTCTTTTTCCTTTATATCATCTCATTGTTCATCTGTAATTCCTAAAGATATATATATATATATATATATATATATATATATATATATACATATATATATATATACATATATATATGTGTATATATATATATATATATATATATATTCTACTGACAATTTTCAGCAAAGCGATTGACAAAGATTGCTGTCTTTGTGAACAAAATGATAAAGTATTTGCAAAGCAGTAGTAATATTAAGTAGATTAAAATCTGGTTGAATTGCTAGACATAAAAGTCATTATCTAGCTTATATAAAATCTTTAAGACAGGACTGAAGGAATTTGTTCTCATTGATATGCTGTTTTATATTTTTGTCAAAGATATAGACTATCAATATAAAGCATAAGTGTATTTTTTTCAAATTTGCAGTTATAATGAACTCAGAAAAATAGCTAAGAATGAAAAATAGAATCATTATCCTAAAACCAGATCTTGATCTCTATATAGATGAATGTCTCTAATGAGATAAATTTAAATAAGGATAGATGTAAAGTCTTGGACTTCAGTTTCAAAAATAGATTTGAAGCTGAAAGATGGTAAAGCCATTAATAAATAAGTTTCTTATGAGCCAGATAAGGTATTTTTTAAGATATTAAAAGACGTAGATGAGTCAATGGTGTAGCATGAAAGCCAAAAAAGCTAAGGCTATTTTAGGTTGCATTCAGAAAAATAGTGTCTTGGATAAATAAAAGGATTTTCTGTTATATTTTGTTTTAATCATTTCAAATTTAGAGTATTGAGTTTAGAATATATACTACATTTTAAGCACATTGACAAGTTGGATCACATTCAGAAGAGCACTAAGAAGATGTACACACAGAACTCCCTGCCATAGATGACAAAACCAACTATCCTTATTCCTTTATGTATTTCACCATTGAAACCATGTGACCTTTTTTGTTTTACTTTAGCTGCAATTTCTTTGTGTCTTCTGCTTTCATTTATAGACAGTTTGATAATATTGGTGTGATTTCCCTATACTATCATATCAATGTTGTGGTCACGAAACAAAAGTTCAAAATAAATGTAGCCACAGAAGTGAAGCATACATGACAGTGTTCTCGTTTTAATTTTTTCTTAGCTTCATGGCTTACTATGACAAATTTTTAATGTAATACAAAAAAGGCAATGTTTAATTTTAAAATCATGAAGAGCCTCTTTAAGTGCTTCTTGTGCTCTTCTAATCTGGTCCCAGATGGTGGTACACAGCCACTTTTCTATTTCGATTACACCAATCAAAAGAGACACCAAATCCATCAGAAGAATAAATAAACCAGTTCCTCCAGGGAATAAAGCCCTTCCTTACTAGGAAAGTAGAAAGCAAAGAAAAGTAACTACCAACCAAATCCGAATCAGATTTGAGTAATGGCAATGCCTTTAAAAAAACACACCTAACAGGAATGTAAGGCAGAAAGAGGAATGACAAAGGACCCCTGGAATCTTGAAAAGTCAACTTCTTCATCAGGAGATAAACTTTGGAAGATAAATCCACATGGGTTGTTGGCATCACGTTCTATTCCCTCTGTAGATTAAATTTTCTATTAAGTTCTGATTTTTTTTTTCAATAGAAATTATTGAAAGTCTCTGACTTCACTGAATATCCATTACCTCCCCTGAAAGATGATGCTGAATCTTGCTGAGAGCCAATTTTTGGTTGGAACCACAGGTCTTTTCCCCTCCATAATATAGTATTCCAAACCCTCCATTCTTTTATGGTAGATGATGCTAAATCCTTAGTAATCCTGACTCTTGCTCTTTGATAATTGAATTGTTTTTGTCTGGCAGCTTGCAGAATTGTTTCCTTGAGATTGTAATTCTGGATTTTGCAACAATGTTCCATTGGGTTTTCTTTGTGGGATCTCTTTCTGAAAGTGATCACTGGATTCTTGCAATGAGCATTTCCCCTTTTTTCTAGAATATTGGGATTTGTCTTAATGATCTTTTGAAGAATGCTCTCTAGACTCTTTTTTTTGGGGGGGGGAGGGGGGAGTCATGGCCTTCAGGTAGGCCAATAATTTGTTAACTGTCTATTCTGGTTCTTTTTTCCAAGTTAGCTGTTTTGCCAAGGAAGTATTGCACACTTTTTTACATTTGTCCCCATTCTTTTTATTTGACTGATTCTCACAGAATCATTAGCTTCCATTTGCTTATTCTTTTTTTTTTAAGTGTGTGATTCTCTTCAGTTTCTTTTTCCATTTGGTTAATTCTACTTTTGAAGGTATTTTGTTTAATGTATTTATTTATTTTTACATTTGGACAATTGTATTTTTAAGGGGTTGTTCTCTTTAGTCAATTTTTTAAATTCATTTTCCTAGCTGTTAACTATCATGCATACCTCTCATTTCCATTCTCATTTTTTTTTCTGTCTCTTCTATTTGCCTTTTAAAGATTTTTATGAAGACTTATAAGAAGCCTCATTGGGCTTGAGAACAATTTACATTACTCTTTGAGATTTCCTCTGTGAACATTTTGTCCTCATCTGAGTTGTTGTTTTGGTTTGCCCTGTCACCATAGTAACTTTCTACAGTTATGGTTATTTTCTATTTCTTATTCAGTTTCTTTTCTTTTCTCTCTCTCTCTTTTTTTAAACTTTTATGGTTGAGCTGTGCTCCTGGGGTAAAGAATGCATTGTCCCAAACTCCCTTTGCAGCTCTGAGTTTTGGCTTTGAGCACAGGGATCCCTTGTGTTTGTAGGAAGTAGCTTTCCCTTCTCTTTCCAAGAAATATCTTGATCTCCCAGGATTTGCCTACTGAGCTGATACCGGGTGCTGCCTCACTAGTTTGCTCTGCTAAAGAACCAAGACCAAGGATCTTAATTGCTGATCTGATATGTTTATGATCCTTGGCTTTCCTAGACTCTATTTGAGCTGGGCTGAAGACTCACCCAAGTGAGACTGACCTTTCTTGAAATCTTTCATATATATATATATGTGTGTGTGTATATATTTCATATATATATATATATATACACATATTTATACACACATAATTCAATAACATAGCATTTTCACTAACTGGATTTTATTGAAAATGATTTATCATATAGTAGGATTTATGAGGTATTTAAAATTATCTATAAATAGGCTAGGCTAGGTATAACACTGATATCACTGGCACTTTCAAAATCCATGATAATGGATATAAAATCAAGCTAGATTTTATAATTGAGGAAGGTTTCCCAAAATTGTCTCTCCCCCAATCAATCATTTTTGTCATAAAAATTTAATAATATTTACACTAGTGTCCTAAATATTAGGGCTATTTGTAGTGTGTGTGTGTGTGTATGTGTGTGTGTGTGTGTGTGTATTTCCTAGTTTCTTAATCTAGCATTGTTTGTAAAGAAGTCACTAAATATATATATATGTATATATATACATATATATATATATATATATATATTCCAACTCTTACAAGGATTTTACAATACTTTATGTTGATTCTTTCATGAAATAATGCTGACATTGATGTTTATATTCCTGCCACTAGTACATATTATAGCCCTGTCTCCTATTCTCTATTATACTTGTCTAATATTTGTTAGTATCCTTTGATAAAATGCTTGTCCAAGATGTTGAATACCTTATTCAATCTGCTTGAATCTTACAAAGATAATCTACTGCTTGACTTGTCCATGAAGTCATTACAAATACAGAATTTTTTCATCTCTCATCATCCTCCCTGATGTCTTTTATGCCATTTATTCAATATTGATTCATTTTTGATAATAGTCTCTGATCTGCTTTTACCCATTATATAACTTTTCATTATTTTTTGAGTTATTTGCCATTATAATTCTTCCTATTTTTTTTTCCTTTTTCATAATTCCCAGCCTTATAAAATCATTGGATGAATGTATTGACATGCAGTGGAATACTATGTAGCCTCTAGTGCTCTAAAATAGATCAAACAAGAAAAATTCAGAAAAAAAAAAAAACATAGGAAGACATCTATAAAATTGTTAAAAGGGAAGTCATCAGAATTAGAATAGACAGAATGACTATAGAAACAAAAACAACAAATCTAAAAGAAAACTGAATTTTCAGTAATTTTATTTTAATGACTAAGTACTCCCAACAGGCAAAATGTAACCTTCCACTCTAAGAGAGGACAAATAAATCTAATGTATAATACATACATTAGAAAATAAGTTCATTTTGTTAGTATGTTTATTTCTTCATTTTGTTAATGGGGAGGAATTATATATACAATAAAGAAACCAAAGGATTAAAATAAAGCATATGGCATATAAATAATTAAAAACCTAATTTAAAAATTGGAAATAATTTTTTCTTCAGATTTTCTTTCTCACAGTGATCTAAATGCTAGCAGACTTTAGTCAATGATAATGATAATAATGATAAGAAGAATAGCCTCATTTTGGGTAGTAATTTATAGTTGAGACAATACTTTCCTTTTATTTAGACTGATTTTCCATCCATTATGCTGTGTTTCTTCTCATTGTCAACAATCTCTGTGTGTGTATGTATATATGTATGTACATACACACCTATATGCACATTTAAAACAGGATACACATAGATATAGATGGTTGTGTGGGGTGGGGAGGGGTGTTTATTCTTGGATTCAAGATGTACTTCTTATATTTACTGGATATTTGACTCTAAGAAAATAACAGTTAACTTTTCTTGCCTTCATCAACAGCCTAATTCTCATGGATTGTGTCATGTAGGAGTTGCATTGGGTAAAGGAATTCCTACATCGAGAGCCCCCTAAACTGAACAAATCTCATATGTTTAAAGTGATCTTATACACATTGATCAGAGTCCAACATTAAAAATAAACATTCATTTGTCATTTATAATGTGTAAGGCATGATTTTTCATCATATGTGAAATATAAAGATAAGACATACTTCATACCCTCAAGATACTTATAATTAGCATTCTATTAATTATATGTATGCTTCAAAACAACAGAATTTTAATATATTTTTGATGGTTTCTTGTAAAAAACATTAGGATATCTCTAATGTTTTCTTGGATTTCATGTGATAATACTTTCAAATACACAAGAAAGCAATTTACTCACACATGGATTAAAAACAAATCAATTTATGGATTAGTGAATAGACAACAGTTTTCTTGTTTTTCTGATAATGCCACTTATGATCATTATTCAGAGCTGAATATATTTAAAGTCTAAATAGACGATTAAAAACTAATATCTGTGTTTTTTTTTTAACTCCAAGATTTTGCTGTTAATTCCCACATATAGTTCCTAGTATCTACTTTTACATTCAGAAACTGAATAAGGGAACCCAGAAAAAGTTAAATAGGACGTTAGTGATTGTTTAATATAGACCCTGTTATCATTAAAATAAGTGAATAATTATTGTAAATTTCCAAACATTTTAAAAAGGAGCCCAGAAAAAGAAAAAAAAAAAAAGAAAACAAAAAACAAACAAACAAAACTTGTGTGTGTGTGTGTGTGTGTGTGTGCATGGAAAGGGAAATAGAAGTGAGGAGGTGAGGGAGAGTAGAAGTGGTATCTGTTGTCAGTAAAGTGGGAATCTTTGTAATATTGTTCCTATGAGCAGAAATAAGATTCCAAGGCAATGAAATCTAGATTACCAAAGACACAAAACCTTTCTTTTTCATCAAGAGTTAAGGTTTCTATTATAAAAGAAAAATAATGTCTAGATAGTTGCTGACTTTGTGCTGCACATATTATGTTTTCTATTTTCTTTCAAAAGTTAACCAAGAGGCTGCCCTGATTATGAGGAGGCCAAATGCCTCCTTATGTATTTCAAAAAAAATTAAACAAAAAAGATACCCAGGACATCTAAACCTCTTATTGTTTGACTGTGATGGCGTTAATTTGATTGGATATTGGGGGCTGACAATGTTAATGCTCTCCCTGACAGGAGTTGATAGAGGCCCATCTGTAGCTGGCATGCTGAGCTGATTAGATCAAGGAAGCTGTAGGCCCATTGTCTGCCAGTAACTCAGAGCCAAATTAGGTTTTTGAAAATTTTCATCTATTTAATATGAAGATAGGAAGAAGTCTCATTTTACATACAGGGAAGTAGATATAGCAGGTCTCTAATGTTATAAATGTTTGTATTAATAAAAATATTTTATTTAAACTATTCCTATCTATTTGTCAATGTAAAATATATTTGAAAGGTTCATATTTCCTGAGTTTTCTTCTACATTTTGCTTAGAAATTTTTGTTGTTTGTTTTGTTTTGTTTTGGGGTGGAAGAGTCTACCAGCTACGTGTGAGAAAAGTGGGACAAAGCTTCTTTGAAATTAATTCAGTATTAACATAACTCTTTATATTATAAAGGGAAAAAAATGGGGTGGGTGTGTCAGGGCCTGAATTTTCATTCTAGGAATGTCATTAGTCTTTTATTTTGATAATAATACAATAGTAGTAACTCATGCAAGCTTTACAGCTTCCATCAGAATGAATAGATCACATAAAGTCATAGACAGAAGTAAATGATCTCCTCAGAGGTTTCATTTCCTCAGGTTCTCTTTTGGACCCCTCTTTCCTCTAATCCTATGAAGTTTTCTACTTCAATTGCCTGATGTTCTAATCTTTATCCTTATCCATTTTACAATAGCTTAAAGTTGTGGCCCTCTCATCTAAGGAACTTTCAGTTTAACATGTCCTTAAGACATGAATGGGAGGAAATAATGATAGGTATTTTTTTTTTCTATTTTATTGGGCTTGATCAGAATTACTTGAATGACAATTTCTTTCCATCACATTTTACAGAATTGCCACATGAAAAAGCTAGATAACAATTGACTTTAATAAATATCATAGGTTAGAAAGTTTTATTTTTATTTTTTAAAAGGTGCTTTTTTTACTCTGTCTTTCATTTTGTTCCTTTGCAATTTTTCTGCCAATCAAATATATGAGCTTTGCTTTCACCATCTCATTTGTTTTCTTCATTTGATTTTGATTTAAGTTTACATGGAGGCATAACAGATAGAGCAGGGACAAGAATGGCAGATTTAAAAATAATTTGAAATTTCTCTTTCTTAATCATACTAACGCAAAATTCAATACAGCATAGTGTGACATAATAACATAACACTTTCTTGGAAATCTGGGTCCAAGTCCTAGTCTTGTCAGGAAAAAGGGAAAAAAAGAGAATAAGGTTTATCACCTTAGGCAATCATTTATATTCTCTGATGCTTAGTTCATTTACTTGAAAAATCTTTATAATAATGTTTATCTACTAGATTTCAAAGTATGAAAACCTCCAGGAGCCTGAGTTTTCTCATATGTAAAATAAGGGGAAGGTCGTTCATTAGATGGTCTTTTAGGTGCCTTACATCTGTAAATTTATGCAGTTATAAGGATTAAAATACTCTCTCTCCTTGACTTTACCCCTCACCTCAGTTAATTTTTCTCCTATATCAAGATATTGGAGAAAAATGGGAACTATGGAAATGAATTACTCAAGAAATTAAATAAAGTATAGCATAACATAGCATAACATACTATAGCAACTCTTGGTGGGACTGTCACCATGTAGAAGAGGACACCTGATAAATATTTCAAAGACTGATGAAAGAAGATCTGAGTATTTTAGATCAGGTTTTGAGGTATTTTGCATGGGTTTATCTGGCAGTTGTCTAGAAGGACACTGAACCTCCCCTGATGCTATCAAATGATGGTCAATACATATCCAGCCAGATAGTAGTAAAACAAGTGGTAAATTGAGATAGAAATTATCTCATGTCCTTTACTGCTAAGACCAAGTTTTCTGAAAAGAGGAGGTGAGAGGAGGAATGCCTAATCAATTCTTTCTTTGGGCATGGATGGATAAACCAAGTACAGAGTAACTGCAAGTAGTTGCTATTTCAAACTCTCTTAGTAGCTATAGGTTGCTTAGTACTTAATAAAAGATATTGTCAATTTTGTTTTCCTTCTAGTAAAGAATCAAGTTAATCTTCTTATGCATGAGTTGCATGATATTAAGAAAAAAGTTTGGGATTTCAGTGAAATGGGGACAAGAACTAAGCTGTGAATTATAATATAGTTTAAATCATTCCCTTAGATTAAAAACCCCTGGGCAGAAACCTGTTTAAAAAAATAAAGGAGATATAATGTGAAAAAGTCTATTGGTAGCTATCAGATTGTTCAAAACTAAAATTTACTACTGCAGACATATATGCAGTAGAAATGAAAGGAAAAGACAAGAGCCTGGATTGGCACCTGAGGTGATTTACATATATACTCCAAGAAGTTATCCCATCCCCTCAACTTAAGGAGCAATTGGATCATGAATCTGATATTCCTCTTTATAGGAAGTATTATACAAAAATACAGTGTGTGATATATTGTCACTGGGGATTTAGTTCTCCAGACATCATGAGTATTTACAATGTAAAAAGTAATATGGCTTTTAAGATGTTATAAATGACATACTGCAGTCATTCAAAGCATATTTGTGTAGGGAATTAATCTAGCACTATACATCACTCCTTAATGCTACTTTGCTGATAATATAATTTATTAGCAAAAGATATATTCAATAGCAGACCAGCAGTGAGAAAGGGTAAGTCTAGAGAAAATATTGTGAATTTGAACAATTAAAACATTGAGGCTAATTGGATGCATCACACAAAGGCATCTCTCAGTGCATTATTCTCTTTATTTCAGTTTCTTCAAATTAAAAAATAAAACCATTGGAGTAGATACTGTCTAAAGCATTCTACAGTTTTTCCTTTTATTTGTTGAATGAAAGAATGGTTCTGAGGACAATAGGATGAGAACACACACACATGTGTGTGTGTGGGTATATGTGTGTGTGTGCATGTGTGTGTATACAGTAATATCTTGACATTCATCTGAATTGAAACTCAATGAATTTCATATTCAACTCATTTCCATGAGGAGAAAATGCTTCTAAACTTTCCCCCTTGTGCAGCATGGGTTGTTCTTGGTTATTGTCTTGGTTGAGCTGTAGGGATGTTAATTTGGCTGAGTATGCTCCCCTGCCCCTGATGTTTGCTGCTGTTTCTATTTCCCTCAGCCATGGACAGTTCCTCTCTAGTAAAGACTGTCGGTGCTGTAATATCAAGCTGGAGTCTATAGTGGCTAATATATGTGGCAGGCAGGTCATGGGGCAGTTCCTGCAAGATGATGTGACTGCAGCATATAGTCTCCTCCCTCCAAAAGCAGTAGTACTAGAACAGGTACAGAATAGCTAGCATGCTCCAGAGGAGGAGAAGTAAGAGCAGTAGAGGTAGCTCAAGCAGAAGTGGCAGGAATCCAGACCTAAGCAGCCCATGATGGCAGCAGAGAACCAGGACTCCTGTCAGAGTGTTATGGAAAATTATTGTTCTATAAGAAAGAACAGCAGGATGAATTCTGAGAGACCTCAGGAGACTTACATGAACTGATGGTAAGTGAAGTGAGCAGAACCAGGAGATCACTGTACATGGCAACAGCAAGATTATATAAAGATTAATTCTGATGGTGATGGACATGGCTGTTTTCAACAATGAGATGACTCAAGCCAGTTCCAATGATCTTGTGATAAAGAGAGCCATTTGCACCCAGAGGGAAGACTGTGGGAACTAAATGTGGATCATATCATTATATTTTCACTCTTTTATTTTCTTGTATTTTGTTTTGTTCCTCATTTTTTTCCCTTTTCATCTGATTTTTATTGTGCAGCATGATGATTGTATAGAATTGCACATGTTTAACATACATTGGATTACTTGCTGTCTAGGGGAGGGCATGGGGGGGAAGAAGGAAAAAAAAATTGAAATATAAGGTTTGGTAAGGGTAAATGTGGAAAATTATTCATGCATATGTTTTGGAAATAAAAGAATTTAATAAAAAAATTAAGGACAAAAAAGACAACAATGAATACTGAGGTAACATTGTTTGTAGTTAGCAATATGATTAAATTCAATGAATTTATATTAAAGTCCTATCATGTACATCAGATTACTATTTCAGTAATTCTCTCCTTTCCCCTCTCTTCCAAAGGGGCTATAAAAGTGACAACATGATAAGTATAACCTGAAAGTACACTATTAGGTAGAGCATGATCAAAAAAGGATAATGTAAGAGTAAATTTAATAAAGAAAAAGGCATTTTACTTGAATGTTAGGTAAGCCGTGTTGATTCTTAAAGGAAAAGAAAGATACTCTTTCAACTATGGCATCCTCTTATCCTTTCTTTCTCTCTCCCTAACACGTAGAATGGTAAAGCTTTGGTTATTCAGCTAGAGAGGATTATTTAATAGAATGGCCAATAGCATTAAGGAGAGGCTCAATGGCAAGAACACAAATGTCATTTCTGAAAAGAGTTGTAATGTGTTTCTGTTCAATGACAGATTGGAACCGAAGAGTTCAAATTTGGTAATGGTATGGATTCCAGAGTACATTGATGATAACTCTCCTTAGGTACTATTATGGAGAACCATTATCCCGCTGTACAGTGATTTACTTGCCATGGTGAGCTACAGTTAGAGGTCCCTATCATTGATGTAATCAAAAATGGGAAAATACCAGATCCCAAATTAAGGCAATAAGAGAGGCCCAATCATGGACCCAGAGTTCACAAAATCTTACCTAATGCACAGTACTACTGGATAGTATGAGACATTGCAACTGTATTGAATCATCTATACTCCTTTTTTACATCCATGAGTGAAATTTAGAAAGTTAAACAAATCAAAACTGTCTTAGAAATCTTGGGCTAGTTATATACTATAGACTATCTGAGGAATGTCTAAGTTTAAGAAAAACAAAAGAAAACTATGGGCAGACTATGTCCTGTAGATGTTTTATTCTTTATTCCTTAAGTTATTCTTATACTAAGAATAATACAGTGTATTTAGTACCAAAAAATGTCTGTCTGGAATTTTATTAAAGAAGATCTAGCAGTTTGGTAAAGTCACGCCGCTAGTTAGTGTGAGAGTCAAGTCTCACAGAAATATAGTAATTAAGAAAGAAAGAAAAGAAGAAAGAAAGAAAGAAAGAAAGAAGGAAGGAAGGAAGGGAGGAAAGTAGGAAGGGAGGAAGGAAGGAAGGAAGGGAGAGAAAGAAGGAAGGAAAGGAATAATTAGGAAATATTTTGTCTAAATGTATACTAAAAAATTCCAACAGACTAAGGGAAATGGATGAATATTTACAAAAAAATCTAAATTACCCAGATTAACAGAAGAAAAAATAAAATACTAAAGTAACTTGATTTTAGAAAAAGGAAATATAACAAGCCTTAATCAAATCCCTCAGAAAAAAATTTCCAGGATTAAATCTATTTAATAGGGTATTTTACCAAACATTTAAAACACAATTTTTAAAGTTTATTTTCATTTGTAATATCATCTTATATCTTCATACTTTATATAAAGATGGTTTTCATCATTCGTTTTTATCAGATTTTGAGTTCCAAATTTTTGTCCATCACCAATGCAATATTCAATATGGTAAGGTATGCACATACAATCATGTTAAATATATTTCTATATTAGTTATGTTATGTTGTGAATGAAGAATAAGGCCACAAAGGAAAAAAAAAGCAAAACAAGAAAAAGTGAAAAAATAGTACACTTTGATCTGCATTCATTCTCTATAAAATTTCCTCTGAAAGTGTGAAGCATTTTTTGTCATGGGTCTTTAGGAATTGTATTTTATCATTGCATTTGAGGAAAGCTAAGTCTATCAGAGTTAATCGTCTCATAATATTGCTGTTATTGTATAAAATGTTCTTCTGATTCTGCTCTCTTTTCTCAGAATGAGTTCATGTGTTTCCAGCTTTTTCTGAAATATTCCTGCACAAAATTTTTCATAACACAGTTGTATTCCATAACATTGGTATACTACAACTTGTTTAGTCATTCCACAAAAGATGGCCATTCTTTCAATTTATAATTATTTTCTACAATAAAAATATATAACAAATGTTTTTGGATATGTGGGGCCTGTCCCCTTTTTTATGGGGATAGGGCTGGTGTTGCTGAATCAAAGGGTTCACCCAATTTTATGTTCTTTGGGCATAATTCCAAACTGTTCTCCATAATAATTGGATCAGTTCACAAGAGTACTAACAATGCATGAGTATCCCAATTTGCTCACATCTTCTCTAATATATATCATATTTTTAGTCATATTAGCCAATCAAAAAGGTGTAACATGGTACCTGAAAATTAATTTAAGTTGCATTTCTCTAACCCACTAGTAATTTTGAGCACTTTTTCCTATGATTGTAGATGGTTTTAATTTTTCATCTGAAAGCTGCCTGTCAATATATTTGACTACTGAACAATTAAGACATGACTATTAGGGGATGGAGTCAAGTTGGCATAGTAAGGCCAGGAAGCATCCAGAGTGCTCCCAGTTTCCTTCAAAAAAACCCATCAAAACCTCTAAACAGTCTGATCAAATAAAACCACTTTCCAGCTCAAGATAGATTGGAAAAACTTCAAGAAAGGTTAGTCACACTGGGGTGAAAAGATGGAATCTGAGAAAAGGAAGGTCTTAAACACCACAAATCAACAATTGAGACCCTCAGTTCTAGCTCAATAACAGAGTGGACCAGGGGAGCATTCTTTATTCCCAATTCAGAAGGCAAAATCTTGAAAACCAGGCTTTTCCAGGGAAAAGCAGGCAAAGCTACTCCCTGTAAACCCAAGGGGATCCTTTGCTTAAAGTGAAGGGTCAGAACTGCACAGGAATCTTGGGACAATGTCTCCTTTATCACAGGAGCACAACTCTCCATAAAAGCTACAAAACAGAAATTCAAAAAGAAAAAAAAACAAATAAAATGAGCAAGGAAAAAAAAAACAAACAAACATAGAAAGCTATTATGATGACAGGAAAGATCAAACACCAACTTGATCAAAACCAAATGACCAGAGTTAAAATCTCAAAGAGTATTATGAATTGGTCTCAAGTGCAAAGAGACTTCTTGGAAGTACTCATAAGACTTTAAAAGACAAATAATAGAAGTACAAGAAAAAATGAGAAAAGAAATAAGAGGTATGTGAGTGAACTGCTTGGAAAAGAAAGACAATTATGTAAAAAAAAATACAATTGATCAGATGCAAAAAAAAATCTACTGAAGAAAACAATACTTTCAAAAACAGAATTAATCAAATGGAAAAAACGATATCTGAAAGTTAGGTGAAGAGAATCATATATTAAAAATTAAAACTGGGCAAATGGAAGCTAAGAACTTTATGAAACATCAAGAATCAGTCAAGCTAAAAAGAATGAAAAAATGGAAAGCACCTCATTGGAAAAGAGAGTTCACATAGAAAACAGATTCAGGAGAGATGATTTTAAAATTATTTGTCTACTTGAAAGTCATGCCAAAAAAAATAATAATAAGAGCCTGTGTATTATTCTTCAAGACACAATCAAGGAAAACTGCCCTTGAACAGTAAAAACAGAAGAGAAAATAGATATTGAAAGAATCCATTGGTCACCTCCAGAAATAGATCCCACAAGGAACCCTCCCCCGCCCCCAAAAAAACATGGTTGCATGGTTGCATGGTTTCAAAACTCCAGAATTAAAATCTCAAGGGAAAAAATAGTGGAATTTGCCAGATAAAACCAATTCAAGGAGCAACAGGATCTGGCAGCCTCTATAATAAAGGATTGGAGGAATTGGACTATCATATTATGGAAGGCAAAGGACCTAGAGTTACAACCAAAAATTAACAATCAAGCTAGACTGAGTGTCATCTTTCAGGAGAGGAGCTGAATCTTCAATAAAATAAGAGATTTTCAATCATTTCTATTAAGAAAAAACAAAACTAAATAGAAAATTTGATCTTCAAACATTGGACTTAAGAAAAAAATATGGAAAGGTAAACGGGGGAAATATATATATTATTTAAAGGTTAAACTGTTTACATCTCTAGAGGGAAAATGATATCTGTAACTCTAAAGAACTGTATCTGTTATCAGTGCAGTGAGAGGGAAAATCCCAGGGACAGAGGGTGTGGTTGGGAATGAACTGAAATATGATGATATATATATATATATATATATATATGAGACATTAAGGGTTGGAAAAAAGATTACTGGGGATGAACTCTCCATATAAACAGAAGCAAATAGCAGAGCGGATTAAAAAAAAAAACCCAGAATACTACCATGTGTTCTTTACAAGAAAAACATTTAAAATAGAGAGATACCTACAGAAAGCTGGAGCAGAATTTTATTATGCTTGAGCTGAAGCAAAAAAAAAAAAAAAAAAAAAAAAAAGCAGGAGTAGTTATTCTGATCACAGATAAAGCAAAAGTAAAAATAGAAGTAATTGAGGTACAGAAAGAAGGAAAATACATCTTATTAAAGGGTACCATAAACAATGGAGTAGTAATGATACTAAATATATATGCAAATTCCTGGAGAAAGTATCAATCCAATTACAGGAAGAAATAGACACTATGAGTGGGGTATCTTCAACCTTCTCCTCTCAGAATCAGACAAATCTAACAACAAAATAAATAAGAAAGAAACTAGGTAGGTTAATAGAATCCTAGAAACCCTAGATATAATGGAGCTCTGGAGAAAATTGATTAGGAACAGAAAGGAATATACTTTTTCCAAGCAATTTGTGGCATCTATGCAAAAATATATCATGTTTTAGGGCATAAAAACTTCACAATCAAACACAGAAAGGCAGAAATAGTAAATGCTTCCTTTTCAGACAATGAAATAAAAATTTATTCAATAAAGGTGAGGGAAGAATGGACTAAAAACTCATTGGAAATTAAACTAACTTAAGAATGAGTGGGTCAAACAACAAATTACAGAAACAGCTCCTAAATTCATACAACAAAATGTTAATAATGTGACAACATACCAAAACCTAAGGGATGTAGCCAAAAAAGTTCTTAGATGAAATTTTTTTTATCTCAAAATAATTATATGAATAAAAGAGAAAGAAAAGATAAATGCATTGAGCATACAACTAAAAAAAGTTTAAAAAAGAACAAATTTTAAAAAAATATATTAAATTACAAATTCTGAAACTCAAAGGAGAGATTACTAAAGTAGAAATTAGAAGACTATTTAATTAATTAAACTAGGAGTTGGTTTTATGAAAAAAAAAAACCAACGAAATAGATAAATCTTTGGTTAAAAAGGGAAAAAAAAATAAAATTACCAAATTGCCAGTATCAAAAATGAAAAGGATGAACTTACCACCAACAAAAAAGAAATTGGAGCAATATTTAGAAGCTATTTTGCCCAGTTGTATGCTAGCAAGTCTGAAAAACTAATTGAAAAGGATAAATATTTACAAAAATATACATTTCCAATTTAGCAGAAGAAAGAAATTACTTAAGTAATCCCATTTTAGTAAAAAGAATTGAACAAGCCATCAATGAAGTTCCTAAGAAAATTTTTCCAGAGCCAGATGGATTTATAAATGAATTTTGCCAAATATTTAAAGAACTGTTGACTTCAATATGATGTAAAGTATTTGGATAAATAGATAAAGAAGGAGTCCTACTAGTTCCTTCTATGACACAAATATGGTACTGATATTTAAACCAATAAGAGCCAAAACAGAGAAAGAAAATTACAGACCAATCTCTCTAATAAATATTGATGCAAAAAATTAAATAAAATATTAGCAAAGAAATTATATCAATTTATCAGTAGGATAATACACTATGATAAGTGGGATTTATACCAAGAATGCAGGGATGGTTCAATATCAAGAAAGCTATTATCTTAATTAGCCACATCAATAAGAAAACTAACAAAAATCATATGATAACCTTAATAGATACAAGAAAGAAAAAAAATGACAGAATAAAGCAAAGGGATAAAGTTTTCCTTAAAATAATAAGCAGCATCTATCTAAAACCAATAGCTAGCATTATTTGTAATGGATAGAAGCTGGATACATTCTTAATAAAATTTCAATAAAATGCCCCCGTATCATTCAACATTATAACAGAAATATTGGCTTTAATAATAACAAAAGAAAAAAGATATTAAATTAGAATAGGCAATGAGGAAATACAACTATCACTCTTTTAGATGATATGTTGATATAAATAGAGAATCCTAGAAAATCATCCAGAAACCTACTTGAAACAATTAATAACTTTACCAAAGTTGAAGGATATTAAAAAAAAAAAAACCTCAGACATCATCAGAATTTCTATATATTATTGACAAAGTCCATCAGCAAGAGTTAAGAGAAATCCCATTTAAATAATTATTGATAAAATATTAGTTATCTACTTGCCAGGAACTATATGAACACAGTTACAAAATACCTTTTACACAAATAAAGTCAGATCTAAGCAAAACTAGAAAATATCATTTGTTCATGAGTAGTTGAGCTAATTTAATAAAATTACAATTTTATGTAAAGTGTTTTACTTATTTAGTGCATACCAATCAAACTGCCAAAAATTATTTTATAGAGCTAGAAAAAAAACAATAGTAATATTTATTTGGAAGAATAAAGAATATCAAGGGAATTAATGAAAAAAAAATAGACAAAGGATAGTAGTCTAGTAGTACCATACTTAAATTTATATTATAAAGCTGCAGTCATCAAAATTATGTTTCTAGCTAAGAAATACAGTATTGGTTTAGTGGAATAGGTTAGACACACATGATAACAATAATCACTTACTATAATAATCTAGTATTTGATAAACCCCCAAACTCTAGCTTCTAGGAAATTGAACTCACTATTTCACAAAATTGTTGGGAAATGAAAAAAAAATAATATGTCTGAAACTTGGCATAAACCAATATCTCAACCCCATGCCAAAATTAGGTTAAAATGGGTATATGATTTGGGCATAAAGATGGTAATAAACAAACTAGAAGAGCAAGGGGTAGTTTTCCTCTCAGATCTTTGGAGAAGAAAGAAATTTATGACCAAAAAAGAACTAGAAAACATTATGAAATAAGAAAGAGACATTTTTATTATATTAAATTAATTTTTTTGCACAAAATTAAAAGAGAAGTACAAAACTTGAAAAATCATTCTTTTCACCCCATGTTTTTAAGAAAAGTCTTATTGCTAAAATATATAAAGAACTGTGTCAAATTTATAAGAATGCAAGTTAGTCCTTAATTGATAAATGCTCAAAGAATATGAACAGAAAATGTTCAGATGATGAAATTAGAGTCATCTAGAGTCACATGAAAAAATGGTCTAAATAACTATTGATTAGAGAAATGCAAGTTAAAACAACTGTTTGTTACCACTTCACACCTATCAGATTGGCTATGATGACAGGAAAAGATAATGATAAATCTTGGAGGGGATGGGGGAAATGGGGTATACTAACACATTTTTGGTGGAATTGTGATCCAACCATTGTGGAGAGCAATTTGGAACTATGCCCAAACTACTATAAAACTCTCTATATCCTTTGACCCAACAAGGTTAATAACTGGGTCTTTATCCTAAGAATAAAGGAGAGATAAGGACCCACATGTGCAAAAATGTTTGTAGCAGCTCTTTTTTGTGGTAGCAAAGAATTGAAAAATGAACAGGTGTCCATCAATTGGGGAATGGCCTAACAAGTTTTGGTTATATAAGTTGCAGTATGTGAAAATAATAGAATATTATTCTTCTACAAAAAAATGATGAACAAGCTGATTTCAGAAAGGCCTGGAAAGATTTACATGCACTGATGCCAAGTGAAACCAAGCAGAATCGGGAATACATTGTACACAATAATGTAATGTCTGGGCTAGTTCTCTGGAGGATATTGGGACCAACTTAGATCTTAATAGACAAGTGCAGGAGATAGGAGAGCCATCAGGAGGATGGTCAAAAATGGAATGTCTCATTTACAATCTTATCAGCCCTTAAATACCTCAGTATGATTACATCATTACAGCATAGGGCATATGTGTGAACTAGAGAACCATTACATCACCATGCTAAGTATTAAGTATATGTAACCTAGAGAATTATCATCTCATTATTCACACTGAGTTAACACCCTGCTGTAAGTATCTTTGCTTCAAGTATACTTTTCTCAGAGTTCCCCAATATCTGTGGCCCTCTACACAATAACATCAAGATTGTGTAATGATCAACTATGAAGGAGTTGATTCTTTTCAGAAATTCAATGATCCAAGGAAAGCTCAATAAATTTTGAATAGAGAACACCAGTATGGTGGTTGTAAAAGCAGTATGGAGGTTCAATGTTAACACTGATTACTATCTGAACATGCTATGTTCAGTTCTTTTTTGTTATGTTTTTCCTTTATTGTTTTTTTCCCTTTTGTTCTGATTTTTCTCTCCCAACATGATTCATAAAGAAATGTGTATATAAAAAGTTAAAATATTTGTACAATTAGAAAAAAAATAAATGAATTAATAAGGAAAATAAAGTGATATGACCTGTGTTCTTTTAAATTAGACTCAGTTTTCTACATATTTGAAAGACTGATTCCAAAAATTGTTTATCAGCTTTCTGTTTTTTTCCAATATTGTTTGTAATGGTTTTTGTTTTGCAAAATATATATATTTTTAAATTTAATGTAAAAAAAGTCAATTTTGTATTACATAACATTGTTTGTTGCTTGATCATAGGTTCTTCCCTTCCTCATAAATATCAGAGAAAAACTATTCCTTGTATTCCTAATTTGCTTTTAATATCACTTTTTACATCTAAATCACATATCCATGCTGACCTTATTTGGGTATAGAGTTTAAGAGGTTGGTCTATGCTTAGTTTCTGAAATACTATTTTCCAGTTTTTCAAGCAAATTTTATCAAATACTGATTTCTCATTCCAGAACCTAGAATCTTTGTGTTATCAAATAGTAGATTAATAAAGTCATTTACTATTTATTGTGTCCTGTTCTATTCCAGTGATCCATCACTCTGTTTCTTAGTCAATACCAATTAATTTTGATGGTTGCCTCTTTATAATATAGCTTTAAATCTGCTACATGTAGATTACCATCCTATGCAATTTCTACTTTAATTCTCTTAATATTCTTAACCTTTTTTTCTTTCAGATGAATTATATTATTTTTTTAAGCTCTCTCTCTTTTTTTTTTTTTTTTTTTTTGTAATTTGATGTAACACTAAATAAATTTATTTAGGTAGAACTGACATTTTTATTATATAAGCTTGATGTACCTAAGATCAATTTATATAAGAATTTGGTAAGACTCCTTGTTTACTTATTTTCCCAAGTAATCTTTAGTAGTTATGTGTTTACTATAGTACCGTGTGTGTGTGTGTGTGTGTGTGTGTGTGTGTAAGTTTAATTTAGTAGTTGAATTTTTATTTAAAGGGAAAAGAATACATATGTGTTGAACATATGGTATATGAATATATTGAAATACTATTTTTATAAGAAATGATGAGCTGACATATTTAAGAAAAACATAGAAAGACTTACATGAAATCATGTGGAATGAATTGAGCAAAACTAGGAGAACATTGTACATCAGTATTGGACAATGATGAACTATGATAGATTTAACTCTTTTAAGTAATACAATGATTCAGGATAATTCCAAAAGACTCATGAAAGAGCATGCTATCCACATATGGAGAAAATATTATGGAATCTGAATGTAGATCAAATCATATTATTTTTACTTTTCTTTGTTTTCATTTTCCTTGTGATTTTTCTCTTTTGTTCTTATTCTTCTTCACAACATAATTAATGTGGACATATGTTTCATATGATTGTATGTGTATACTATATTCGATTGTTTTCTGTCTTAAGGAGAAAATATGGCTATTAAGGAGGACTGGCCTATAATGCATGAAACATTACATAGCCAAGAGTCCTTATTGTTTATTTGTGTATTTTATTTCTGGAACATAATTTTAGATACTTTCACTTACTGATACTAAATTTTAACTTTGATTCACTTATTCTTCTATCCTGATAACATCTTGTGATACAGTGTATAGAGAGCTGAATGTGGGATCAAGAATACTTAATTTAAAATTCTGCCTGAGGGGCGGAGCCAAGATGGCAGAGCAGGCACACACGACTCTCTAAACTCCTCTCATTACCCTCATAGCCAAATATTTAATCCAGCCTCAAAAATAGCTCTTCACTGCTTAAATTCATGAAGATAAGAAGCACTACAACTTACCAGCCGATCCGGAAGCTCGCCAGGAAAGGTTTGTCCTGAGGGGCCAGGAACAGACTAGCACAGGCAGCAAGAGGCTAGCATCCTGAGCAGACCAAGGGCGGGGGTGATCTCTGTGGCTAGAGAAGTTATAGGGACCACTCTGCTATAGGCTAACTGCTCTACCTTGATTACAAAGCAGTAAACTGGCAGAGAAGTTAAAGCCAAAGATAGAGGGTCCTCTAAAAAACACCAGAACCTAACGAGATCTGGCTGTAACCCCTCAAACCCGGAAGTGACTCAGGCAGACTTTACCGCAGCCCTGTGGCCACATCCAGCAGTTCGGGGCTTTTGCGGGGGCAGTTACTAATCTGCACAACAGTGGGGCACAGCCTGGGCAGCCTCTAATTGGCAGTGTGGGGGGCTCGGCCTGGGGCAATAGAACCTCCCCAGCAGACTGTGCTTCCCCAGGCAGACACTTCCAGTCCCTGCAAATCCATTCACTGCTCAGCTGCTAATACCCACAGCCCCAGGGCAGGGTTTGGCTTGGGAAATGAAACTCTCACTGCTAAGTGTCTAGCCCCAGGGCAGTCATTATCTCACACAGTTGAGGTTCTTTGAAAGGCACTTTCCCAGCCCGGCCCTGCAGGCCTGAGTTACTTTCTGGTGGGGAACTCTTTCCCAGAGCACTCCAGTACCTCCCTGCTTTTGTAGCCGGTTGACAGGATAGCTACCCGGTCCATATACCTTTCACTGCTCTGCAGAGGAAGCTGGTAACCTCCTGGCTCTGAAGGCAGACCTTCCAGGCTTTAACAAAATGAGTAAAAAAATCAAAAGAACGATTGATAGTTTCTATACAGAAAGAGAACAGCTTTTCAACCCTGAAGAGACTAATAGCAGACAGTCTCCAGACGATTGTTGGTCTCCAATAAAAAAGGCTCTCCTAGAAGAGACTATTCAAAACCTTAAAAGAGAGCTAGAAGAAAAATGGGGGAAGGAAAGAGAAGCTATGCAAAAGAGTACAGAAAAGGCACATAACTCATTAAAAGAAAAATTTGATAAAGTGGAAAAAGAAAACAACTTCCTGAAATGTGAATTGGAAAAGGTAAAAAACACAGTTCGCCAATTGGAAAAAGAAAATGACTCACTAAAAAAAAAAAAAAAAAAATTAGTGAAATGGAAAAAAATTCCATAGAGCAAAACAACTCAATTGGACATATACAAAAAGAAGTAAAAAAAGCTAATGAAGAAAATAACTCACTAAAAATTAGAACTGAACAAATGTCAAATATTTACTGGGAAAAACAACAGATCTGGAAAATAGATCTAGGAGAGATATCCTGAGGATCATTGGACTACCCGAAAATTATGATGAAAAAAAGAGCCTAGATATTATTTTACAGGAAATCATCAAAGAGAACTGCCCAGAAGTAATAGAACCAGAAGGGAAAATAGGCATTGAAAGAATTTATCGAACACTTTCTGAAAAAGACCCTAAAATAAAGACTCCAAGGAATATTGTGGCCAAACTTCAGAATTTCCAAACTAAAGAAAAAATTTTACAAGCAGCCAGGAAAAAACAGTTCAAATACCGAGATGCCACAATAAGGGTCACGCAAGCTCTGGCTGCCTCAACATTAAAGGATCGAAGGGCCTGGAATCAGATATTCCGAAAGGCAAAAGAACTTGGAATGCAGCCAAGAGTAAACTATCCAGCTAAGCTGAGTATTTTTTTCCACGGAAGAAGATGGATATTTAATGAAATAGAGGAATTCCATCTGTTTCTAAGGAAAAAACCAGACTTAAACAAAAAATTTGATCTTCAACAACAGGAATCAAGAGAAGTAGAAAAAGGTAAAAGGAACTCTTGAGAACTGTATTTCTGTTGTGAATATACATAAAAATCATATGTATAATTTGATTTTACCGATATAACATAAAAAAGGGAAGTAGAAATGGAAAGGGGATAGTGCCAGAAAAAGGGAAGAAGGGAGATAAAAAGGGGGAAACTACATGCGACAATGAGGCAGAGGAAACCTATCATATATGAGGGAACTTAGAGAGGGGGAAGAACATTGTGTGAATCCTACTCTCATCAGAGTTGGCTCAAAGAGGAAACAATTGACATATTTGTTTTACACAGATTCTTCTCTCACTTCATTAAAAAGTGGGAGAGGAAAAGGGAGAAGGAAAAAGAGTAGTAAGGGAAGGGTACAAGAAAGGGGAAGGGATTCCAAGGGAGCAGGGCGGGATACTAAAGAGGGAGAGCTGTGCGACGTTAGTGGGACCAATAGGGAAGAAGGGAAGGAGGACAAGAAAAAGAAAAGTATAATCTGGGGATATTAGGAAGGCAGGAAATACAGAATTGGTTATTTTAACCGCAAATGTGAATGGGATGAACTCTCCCATAAAGAGGAGGCGGATAGCAGACTGGATCAAAAGTCAGAACCCTACAATCTGTTGTTTACAGGAAACACATTTAAAACAGGGAGATACATATAGACTAAAGGTAAAAGGCTGGAGCAGAATCTATTGTGCTTCAGGTGAAGTCAAAAAAGCAGGGGTAGCCATCCTTATCTCAGATCAAGCAAAAGCAAAGATTGATTTAATTAAAAGAGATAAGGAAGGAAACTATATCTTGCTTAAGGGTACTATAGAGAATGAAGCATTATCAGTATTAAACATATATGCACCAAGTGGTATTGCATCTAACTTCCTTAAAGAGAAGCTAAGAGAGTTGCGAGAAGAAATAGACAGCAAAACTATAATAGTGGGAGATCTCAATCTTGCACTCTCAGATTTAGATAAATCAAATCACAAAACAAATAAGAAAGAAATTAAAGAGGTAAATAGAATATTAGAAAAATTAGGTATGATAGATCTCTGGAGAAAACTGAATAGTGACAGAAAGGAGTACACTTTCTTCTCAGAAGTTCATGGAACCTACACAAAAATTGACCATATATTAGGACAAAAAGACCTCAAAATTAAATGCAGGAAGGCAGAAATAGTAAATGCTTTTTTTTCAGATCACAACACAATAAAAACTACATTTAACAAAAAGTTAGGTGTAAATAGACCAAAAAGTAATTGGAAACTAAATAATCTCATCTTAAAGAATGATTGGGTGAAACAGCAAATTATAGACACAATTAATAATTTCACTCAAGATAATGACAACAATGAGACATCATATCAAAATTTATGGGATGCAGCCAAAGCAGTAATAAGGGGAAATTTTATATCCTTAGAGGCTTATGTGAATAAAATAGAAAAAGAGAAGATCAATGAATTGGGCCTGGAACTTAAAAAGTTAGAAAAAGACCAAATTAAAAACTCCCAATCAATTACTAAACTTGAAATTCTAAAATTAAAAGGAGAAATTAATAATATAGAAAGTAAAAAAAAAAACTATTGAACTAATAAATAAAACTAAGAGTTGGTTTTATGAAAAAAACCAATAAAATTGATAAACCTTTGGTAAATCTGATTAGAAAAAGGAGAGAGGGAAATCAAATTGGCAGTCTTAAAAATGAAAAAGGAGAACTTACCACTGATGAAGAGGAAATTAAAGAAATAATAAGGGGTTACTTTGCCCAACTTTATGCCAATAAATTTGATAACCTAAGTGAAATGGATGACTACTTCCAAAAATATAGGCTTCCCAGATTATCAGAGGAGGAAGTAAATTGCTTAAATAGTCCCATTTCAGAAAAGGAAATAGAACAAGCTATTAATCAACTCCCTAAAAAAAAATCCCCAGGACCAGATGGATTTACATGTGAATTCTACCAAACATTCCAAGAACAATTAGCCCCAATGCTTTATAAACTATTTGAAAAAATAGGGAATGAAAGAGTCCTACCAAACTCCTTTTATGACACAGACATGGTACTGATACCTAAACCAGGTAGGTTGAAAACAGAGAAAGAAAATTATAGACCAATCTCCCTAATGAATATTGATGCTAAAATCTTAAATAGGATATTAGCAAAAAGACTACAGAAAATCATCCCCAGGATAATACATCATGATCAAGTAGGATTTATACCAGGAATGCAGGGCAGGTTCAATATTAGGAAAACTATCAATATAATTGGCCATATTAATAATCAAATTAACAAAAACCATATGATCATCTCAATAGATGCAGAAAAAGCATTTGATAAAATCCAACATCCATTCCTATTAAAAACTCTTGAGAGTATAAGAATAAATGGACTTTTCCTTAAAATAATCAGTAGCATCTATTTAAAACCAGCAGTAAGCATTATATGTAATGGGGACAAACTGCAACCATTCCCAATAAGATCAGGAGTAAAACAAGGTTGGCCACTATCACCGTTACTATTTAATATTGTATTAGAAATGCTAGCTTTGGCAATAAGAGTTGAGAAAGAGATTAAAGGAATAAGAATAGGCAATGAGGAAACCAAATTATCACTCTTTGCTGATGATATGATGGCATACTTAGAAAACCCCAGAGATTCTACCAAAAAGTTATTAGAAACAATCTACACCTTCAGCAAAGTTGCAGGATATAAAATAAACCCACATAAGTCATCAGCATTCTTATATATCACTAACAAAACCCAACAGTTAGAGATACAAAAAGAAATTCTATTTAAAGTAAGTACTGATTGTATAAAATATTTAGGAATCTATCTGCCAAGGGAAAATCAGAAACTTTATGAACAAAACTACAAAACACTTTCCACACAAATTAAGTCTGATCTAACCAACTGGAAAAATATTAAATGCTCTTGGATTGGGCGAGCAAATATAATAAAGATGACAATACTACCTAAATTACTCTACTTATTTAGCGCTATACCAATCAGACTCCCAAAAAACTACTTTGATGAATTAGAAAAAATAACAACAAAATTCATATGGAAAAACAAAAGGTCAAGTATTTCAAGGGAATTAATGAAAAAAAAAATCAATTGAAGGTGGCCTAGCTGTACCAGATCTAAAATTATATTATAAAGCAGCAGTTACTAAAACCATCTGGTATTGGCTAAGAAATAGACTAGTTGATCAATGGAATAATTTAGGTTCAAAGGACAAAACAGCCAATAACTTTAATAATATAGTGTTTGACAAACCCAAAGACACCATTTTCTGGGATAAGAATGCATTATTTGACAAAAATTGCTGGGAAAATTGGAAATCAGTATGGCAGAAATTAGGCATTGACCCACACTTAACACCGTACACCAAGATAAGGTCAAAATGGGTTCATGATCTAGGCATAAAGAATGTGATGATAAATAAATTGGAAGAGCATAGTATAGTTTACCTCTCAGACCTGTGGAAGAGGGAGGAATTTATGACCAAAGAAGAACTAGAGATCACTATTGACCACAACATAGAAAATTTTGATTATATCAAACTGAAAAGTTTTTGTACAAACAAAACAAATGCAAACAAGATTAGAAGGGAAACAATAAACTGGGAAAACATTTTTACAATCAAAGGTTCTGATAAAGGCCTCATTTCCAAAATATATAGAGAACTGACCCTAATCTATAAGAAATCAAACCTTTCTCCAATTGATAAATGGTCAAAGGATGTGAACAGACAATTCTCAGACGAAGAAATTGAAACTATTTATAGACATATGAAAATATGCTCCAAATCATTATTAATCAGAGAAATGCAAATTAAGACAACTCTGAGATACCACTACACACCTGTAAGATTGGCTAGAATGTCAGGGAAAGATAATGCAAAAAGTTGGAGGGGATGTGGGAAAACAGGGACACTGATACATTGTTGGTGGAATTGTGAACACATCCAGCCATTCTGGAGAGCAATTTGGAACTATGCTCAAAAAGTTATCAAGCTGTGCATACCCTTTGATCCAGCAGTGTTTCTACTGGGCTTATACCCCAAAGAGATACTAAAGAAAGGAAAGGGACCTGTATGTGCCAAAATGTTTGTGGCAGCCCTGTTTGTAGTGGTTAGAAGCTGGAAAATGAAAGGATGCCCATCAATTGGAGAATGGTTGGGTAAATTGTGGTATATGAACGTTATGGAATATTATTGTTCTGTAAGGAACGACTAGCAGGATGAATACAGAGAGGACTGGCGAGACTTACATGAACTGATGCTGAGTGAAATGAGCAGAACCAGGAGATCATTATATACCTCAACAATGATACTGTTTGAGGATGTATTCTTTTTTTTTTTAATTTTTATTTAATAATTACTTTATATTGACACTCGTTTCTGTTCCAATTTTTTTTCCCTTCCTCCCTCCACCCCCTCCCCTAGATGGCAAGCAGTCCTTTATATGTTGGATATGTTGCAGTATAAGAGGATGTATTCTGATGGAAGTGGACCTCTTTGATAAAAAGAGCCTTAATTGATCAAAGATGGACAGAAGCAGCTACACCCAGAGAAAGAACACTGGAAATGAATATAAACTGCTTGCATTTATGTTTTTCCTCCCGGGTTATTTATACCTTCTGAATTCAATTCTCCCTGTGCAACAAGAAAACTGTTTGGTTCTGCACACATATATTGTATCTAGGATATACTGCTACCCATTCAACATGTAAAGGACTCTTGCCATCTGGGGGAAGGGGTGGAGGGAGGGAGGGGAAAAATCGGAACAGAAATGAATGCAAGGGATAATGCTGTAAAATTACCCTGGCATGCGTTCTATCAATAAAAAAATTATTTAAAAAATAAAAAATAAAAAAAAAATTCTGCCTCATATATTTCCTATTTTTGCTACCATGGACAAGATCTTGGATACTTAATATCTCTGCCTTAGTTTTTTATCAATAAAATGGTAATAATAATAGAGTATACTTCACTTTGTTCTTGTAAAGATTAATGGGACAGCATAAAACACACCGCATATCCTTAAGCCCTATATTAAAATACCATCTTTTATCGTCATTATCATCATTATTTTCATTTTAATTATTGGTATCACACCTCTTTGAAACTGAATTTTGTTTTTCAACATGTAGTCATCACTCCAACTTTTGAATTACCAGAAATTTTGAAAATATTCTAACCAAACTTTTCTATAAATACCTATATCTCTCTGTGTATCCACAAAGCATAGAATGAAAGAAAACATAACAAATCATTAGGCTGGATGAGAAGTCTAAGGAAAATGTGAAGATGATCAGATTCCACGTAATTTCCCTCATTTAGAGTAAATTACCAAGTCTACACATAATGTGTATATATACTAAAAGTATCACCAAATGTACTCAGAGATAATCATTGTGATCTTTAAAGAAGAAATGTTTTACATCACTATAGCAGGGCAAATGTTCCAATTTTTTAAAAAATGTAAACTTTTCAAACTATAGACAATTGATTTTAAGTTATTATTCCTGGTATTATTGTAAACTATATTATAATAGCATTGTTTGTGAGAATGTGGAAAGAAAAACTGGGAACATTGATAGCCAGAATATGTTCAACAAGAATAGATCTTGCCAGGAAAATTTCATTTCCTTTTTGACAAGGCAATTCAATTATTAGATGAAGAGAATTATGTAGACATGGAACATTTGGAATTCAGAGAGTAATTTGATAAAATGACTCATACTTAACTTTTTCCCTTTTGGGTTAGAGATGTGGAATAGATAATAGATCAAGTTAGATGGAGTAATTCTGATGAATGACTAGATGAAAAAAAGATGAATGAATTAGTGTCAGCTTAGGGGAGGGGCCAATTGCATAAAAAATCAAGGCTCCCAAAGGTCTCAACAGACATCAATGATGGGCTTAATCATACATGAAGAAATTTAATTGAGACAGCTGAAAGATTCTAGAGTTGCATTCAAAATCAGCTTTACAAAAATAAACTTTAGGAAATACATTAAGACAACAATTCATGCTTTACAAAATGTGGGAAATAGCAAAAATTCCTGTAACAGATGAAGCAAGATTTAAAAAATAAAATATAATATTTTTTAAAATAAATTTAATGAGAAGATGAGTATACAATTATAATAGATATGAGTGATATGAAAGAAAGAACTGGAAATATTGCAAACATCTTAGCACAAATGGAAATTCTGTTTCCTGAAAATACACACACACACACACACACATAGACACACAGACACACACACACACAGACACAGATACACAGACACACACACACACACACACACACACTAGGGAATGTGGCCTAGAAAACATACTGTATTTGTAATAAGAAAGCCTGTATTTGAGACTTAATACAAACACAAGGGAGTTCTGCTATTTTCCTGTTCATGTACGCAGAATGTAGTAGAAAGTTTCTCAGGAATAGCTAAACCTGATGATCTTTATCTAATTATGATGATGGATATGGGGAAACTTAAGAATACAGAGAAATCTAGAAAAATGCCTGAAACATAGTAAGTTTTTAATAAATGCTTATAGCATATGTGTCTCTGTATATATATATATGTGTGTGTGTGTGTGTGTGTGTGTGTGTGTATGTATGTGTGTATAAAACACTATAAAATTGTTCCTTTGCTGAGTAATTTCTTTATGATAATTCTTGTCATTCCTAAACCATATTTTCTTCTCCTTCCACTGGAACTCCAGTTCTTTTCTTGATACCATGTAATGTATTAGGAAAGATTTAGTCTCATATATAAGTTCTTTTAGTTAAATGAAGCTTTAAGGCCTTGTTGATTTCCAAAACCAGCTCACCTATATGATTTTCATTTACTGAATTTTAGGACAGGGACTATCCTGCTTCCTTGTATTTGCATGATGATCATTTAATATAGTGGTTGATATATAGTAATATACACACACACGTAGATATGTTTGTTTACATTTACATTCCAATATTTACGCATATTTCAACATACATTCTTATACATATCATCAAAAAAGGTCAATAATTCATCAAATGTTTCATTTTTTATAGAGAATTCCATTAGATGATGAGACAGTTAAAGTTACATGGTAATAATATGCCCTGAGTCCGTGTAATATTTGTGATCTCTTCCTGAATTCCCCCTTCTGGAATTCGAGGTTATACATGAATTGTGTTCATATTTGTGTGTGTGTGTGTGTGTGTGTATCTGGGCAATTATCACCACTTATTTTTCACTGATTATTTGATCTAATCAATTTCTTTTGAAGAAAAAATCAATTGTGATTACTATATTCAATTGAGAAACTAAATTTCACCAAGGTTTAGACATTTCTGAGGTCAAACATATCATTTGAGGTTAGAATCCCTACTTCATTTCTACTTACTTTTATTATTGTGTTTGTGATGACATTTGAAAACAAAAGTATTCTTCTTTTTCTTTTTTTTTCCCCTGGAATTATATCTCCTATAAATTCTTGGGTTGTTATGTTGCTATTCCATTATAATACTGCTGTTCTCTGTTGTATCTGGAATCAAAAATATTTTTATATCTATATTTATACCTACATCTATGTCTAGATCTGTACTTATATCTATATTCTCTATCTTCACTTCTAAATATATGTATCTAAAGCCCTCTTGATTAGCATTAGTCACTGTGTTAAACAATATGAGATAAAAATATCCGAAAAATCAGCAATGATATAATAAAAATTAGACCATATCTGAAATAATTAAGAATAACCAAAAGCTCAGAGTGACTCTGCAGTTTCTTAGGTGACCTCATTTTTGGAATTGTGTTAATAATTAGAGATTTTGTAATAATTGTAATGATACAAAAGACTTGTATTATTGATATTTTAAATTTAAAAACATTGAAGTCCAAATCCAATGTATTGCCTTGCCTGATCTACTTTGGTCTGAATCCTTGAAAGCTTTGGTTAGGGTTAGTACATTTATGCTATAATTAAAACTATTATCAGCCAGTTAACTTAGAAATCTGATGCAAGTGGTTACAGGGTAGAAAAATCACTTTTTATTCATAGTAGGAAATGTTACAGAGAAAAAGTATGGTTAAAAAAAGTAATAACCTCATAAAGACCTTAAAGACTTTATACTACCTTGTTTTACAAATTTTATTTCCACTCTATTCCCTATGGTCATCCTTAATGGTCAACCTTTATAAAACCTTGATTTTATAGTTCCTTGATTTCTTCAACTTTTTATCTATGCTTTATTTCTGTTACTTTTTAGGATGATCACATGTCAGAACTCACTATCACTTAGAAATGCATCTCCTCGAAATTATAAATATTATAATTTCCTCACTCTGATCTTCAATTTCTTGTCTAACATTACCTCTTCCTTCTAAATCTCTTCATTGTCATTGTGATTTCCAGAGTATTGATTCCTACTGTTTCTCTCCTACTAATGACACTACCCTGGTTTCATATTCCTCCAAACTCATTCTTCCATTTCAACGTTATTCTTACCGACACATTTACATTCCTCAAACCACTGTCCTTTTGGTGTCCTCCCTACAATTTAACTTTTTTTTTTTTCATTTTACTAAGTCACTAAATAACACTGGATGATAAGAAATCATGCTGATTATATCCACTATGAGTTTTTGCTTTCTAAGCTTAATTGGAATGTCACTGCTGTGTATAAATCCTTTTGCTTATCTCATTGACTCCCAATCACACTGACTGCAAGAACTAATTTAGATCTTTACATTTCTCTAATCTGAATATCTAAATCTATATCTATCTCTCTAGCTATTTATCTATCTTTATATCTATATCTATATAGCTCTTTCCATCATCTGATGACTTCCTCTTTTATTAATAAAAAAAAAAAAACCACACACACACACACACATACAAAGTCCTTCTCATAAGAACTCCCTCAATTCTCTCCTTATTAAAAAAAAAAAGCTTCCTGTCTTCAGTTTATCTCTTTATTAGCTCTCTGTTTCCTTCAGAATCAAAAATAAAATAATCTATGTACCTCATAAAGCATTTTATAGCTTAATCCTATTAATCTGTCCAATTTTCTTACCCCTCAACATACTTTGCAATCAGTGATCATGCTGGCCACATTGTATTCCTTTACAAAATATTCTATATCCTGACACAAAATTTATTAATTGATAGATAGATTAGAAACTTTTTCCTTCCCCTCTCTGCTTGGTTTACCTGGCTTCCTTTATATTTCAGCAAGAGTCTCACTTTTTACAAGACCATTTTCCAAACTTAGAGCTGTACCTCCGAGCATTATCCTATATATTTTTTCCTGTAAATTATTGTTTTCATGTTGTATCTTCCATTAGATTGTGAGTTACTTAAGAATAAGGATTGTCCTTTGACTTTCTTTGTATCTCCAGCACTTTGCACAATATCTGCCATACAGTAGAGATTATTAAATGTTAAATACTTATGTAGGTCTAATTATTTCACCCATCTACTTAATGAACTATTAGCTTCTTACTCCCTCTGGAACCAAATAAAAAATATTTTGATATTCAAAATGTTTTATATCTAGTTTCTTTCTACCTTTCTAATCTTCTTACACATCTTCCCAATACATACTCTTCAATCTCATGCTTCTGTCCTCCAGTTCTTGGCTCTGGACATTATCTCTTACTACTCCCTATGCCTGGAAAACTATCCCTCCTTACCCAAAGCACTAATATCCCTGACTTCTTTTAAGCCCCAACTTAAATTTCACCTTAAAGAAAACTTTGTTTTTATTTATTTTAAAATGTAATATTTTATTTAATATTAAATAAACAATTTATTTAATAATTTTGTTAATTTAATATTGTAAAAATAATTTCATTTTCAATATTAGTTAATTTTAATGTATTTATTTTGATATATTTACTATTAAATGCTTTGATATTACATTTATTGATATTTTAATTAATTAATTTAATTGATATATTAATATTTAATATTAGAGAAATGTGAAGATATAAAATAGTTCTTGCAGTTAGTGTTATTGGAAGTTAATGAGATAAGCAAAAGGATTTATACACAGTGGTGAAAGTTACATGTAAAGCATGTTTTTTTTACATTTGTTTTTAAACTTTGAGTTTCAGATTTTTCTCCTTCCCCTACTCTACCTTCATTGAAAAAGTGTATGTGAAGTTATGTCAAATATTTCCACAAAATTACATTATGAAAGAAAACATAGATTGCCTCTGCCCTCTGCCAAAAAAATAAAAACAAACCAAACAAAATAAAACAAACAACAAAAGCTCAAGAAAAACAAAGTGTTAAAACAACAAGAACAACAACAAGAACAAAACTTCAATTTGTATTCAGACACAATCATTTCTTTTTCTGGTTATGGATAGCATTTTTCATCATAAGTCTCTTGCATTAGTATTGCTGAGAATAACAAAGTCATTTTCTGCTGATTCACAACATTGTCATTACTTTGTATACAGTACATTTCACTTTGCTTGAATTCATAGAAAACTTCTCAAGTTTTAATTTCATTTTCTATAGGAAACTTTCCAGTGTCTTTCCTTTATTATCTCCTATTTAGATACACACAGGTATATGCATGTGTGTACATATATATGCACACAAATGTATGTATATTTGCATGTATACACATATACCTATGTATGCATGCATATGTATAGATACAAATGCAATATATACATATATATGTGTGTATGTGTATATATATATATTTCTCTATTTTGCTTTGTATTCATGTACTTACATGATGTATTAAAAGTATTAACTTCTTGAAGACTAGAACTGTCTTTTGCCTTTTGTTATGTCATCAATGTAGCACAATTGCTGACACATAATAGGCACTTAATCAATTTTTATTGATTTGATTAACTCTTTTCTTACAAAAAGAAGTTTTCTTTCTCATTTCAAAATTGAAGCCTCTCCAGTGCCCTGATTCTATTCTTTCTTATGTCATCTAAAATTCACCCATCAATTGTACTTTTCTTATCATTTTCAATCTTTCTCTTTCTTAGAGATCTTCACCTACTTCCTAATTCATGTCTTCCCTATGATAAAGACAAAGATTAGAATATTTCTATTAGGTAGAGAAGTCAGTAAGTAGGGAAGTTCCCTTCGGTAAAGCAGATCAATGTGGTTTTATGTGACTTATACTCAGAGATCTATCCAGAAAATGAATATTTTTCTGACTGGAACTGGTTTGCTCTTCATTGTGTCTATATTTAATATATCCAAGATATTCCTAAATGTTATATTTTGTATTATTATTATTTGCTCTAACACTACCTTTATTGTGTTTATGACTCTCATTGTTTCTTTGTTGACTCATTTTCTTTCTTCCCTTCCCCGAATGTGTACTCCGTCTTTATCTGTCTTCACTTCTATAAATTCATCTCCCCTCCCCAGACATTTCTACTCCTATGTTGTTAGCTATATATACAGATAAATGGAGATTTTATTATCAACACTGATCTCTTCTCCAACTCTGCATGCTGATACCTTTGTAACATATAGTCTTAAAGAAGTATTTGAGATACTGAAATGATATGATTTGCTCTCAACATTAAGCTACTTTAACTTGCTCTCCCAAGTTTCTTAATCACTGATCTTTCTAATTGCATATGCTCAATATCTTTTTTTTTTTTAACAAACTTTAGCTGAAGCCTTCTTTTATCTCACATATGCAGATTCTTCACAAGGGCTAAGCAAGATTCTTTTTGAGGTGAGAAGTCCTGGATTTGAATATTAGTTGTGGCAATGTCTACAACTGTGACTTTTTGGCAAATCACTTAATCTTTCAAGGTCCAGATTGGAAGCTGTCCAAACTTTAAAGCTATAATGTTGAGCATGGTACCAAATTTATTTGTAATATAAGTATAGGTGTGTAAGAGAGAGAGAGAAAGAAAAAGATAGACAGAGAGACATATAGACACATATACACACAGAAAGAGAAAGATAGAGAGAGAGAGAAAGAGAGACAGAGAGAGGCAGAGACAGTCTTTTAGTAAAGACAGTCTTTTAGTAAAAGACAAGATATAGCTCCACAGAGAAATAGCTTTGGTTGTACCATATATTATTAATTTTTCAGTAATTATTCATTTACATATATAATATAATTATATATCAATATAATATCTTGATTCCTTGTGGGATACATAATTCTATCTCTCCCTTTTTATTTTCTTAACAAGGTATTAGTTTCTTCAAACATTCTATCAATAGACTGATAGCTTCAAGTGGGCTTCTCTCCATAAACAAGTATGTACCAGATGGTAAAAACATATTTAAACTGGGAAAGAATATCTGCAAGGTGAGTCACACCAGTAAACCCTAGAAGCAAATACACCAGATGCAGACACAAATTTTCTGTGTAATTATTCACAGGATGGCTAATACTCTAGCACTGGCCCTTATGCTCAGTGGGTATAAAGGACATTGGAAAGAAAATTACCAAAGATCAGGGGGTCTTCTGCTTTTAATTAGGCTCTTTTTTTCTCCAAAAAACTCTTTTCATGCTTGTTTCAAAATAGATATTCCTTGTTTTGCATTTTAAATAATAGGAATATCGATGCACCAGCTGAATGAATATCAACAATACCGAAATTTCAGCATCATAAAGAGCCAGAGAGTAAGAGGGGAAATTGAGGGGGGTGAGAGTGGAGAGAGTTGATTTTGGAAACTGCAGCTCCTACAGATTTCTTTTCAGATATTGTCATGTTTAGCAAATCATCCAGAAATACTTCTGCTGAGCTGTTTGCAGCGATATCCTAGGGAGTGTTTGCTTTATCTTCATTGTTGTTATTATTTTGTTTTGACCATAGCTTGTTTATTTGCAACTTGTCAAAAATATCAGTGGCAACCACCATGGCAGAAGTAAATGAAGATAGAAAAGTTCTGTACTCTGAAATAAATGTATTCAAAAAGGAAGTTCCTGCAGAGCAGACAGGATTTCGGTTAGGCTTCTGAAAGGATAAAAATGGTGCTGGCAAGTGAAATGATTCAATTCCTGAAGCTTTTAGAGTTAAGTAATATCAAGTCATTTTTCTTTGTAACAAAAGCTATGAGGATAGAATGGCATGATAAGACTAATTAGAAGTTTTCTTTATTTCTATTTGACAGCTAAGCTCAGAAATAGGTAATCTCAGTTTCCTTATGTTTGAAGTATAGAGAGCAATCATTGTAATTACCTAAAGAATTGTTTAGAGGAAAACATTTCATTTGCCAAAAAAAAATCCTATGGAAACATATATAGTGCACAAACATGTGTACACACAATCATATTTAAAACATAGTTGACAAGGAAATTTTAGGGGAACATCTTTTCTCCTCTGTGAGCCAGCATAAAGCTTTAGATAACAATCTGGACTTATTTATTTATAAAGTAAGGGGATTGGTGGACATGGCTTTGAAGGTTCCTTCAAATGTTAAATTTATAATTTTATGAACTATTTCAGTTTGAAACTTGATTTGACCCTCTTTTCTCTCTGGTTTCCCAGGAAATAGTACTTCCTATTAAGCCAAGGAGATTCACATGAAGGGCTGGTAAATGAGAGAATAAGGCTAAATTGATCATGAATATTTTTCAACTATGTTAGTAGGTCTAACAACAATACTTACTTCTTATGTTTAATAATATTTTATAGCTCACAAAGTGCTTTCATATGCATTAAACCATCTGATGTTCACAACCTTCCTAAGAAAAAAGGTGGCATGTGTTTTATTTTTCCTTTTTATGAATGAAATAACTGAATATATAAGTGACTTATCAATCCCTAAATCAATCAATACATCCAAACAAAAAAAGCATTAAGTACTTACATTATATATCATGAACTATGATAATCATTGCACATATAAAGAAAACTTTAAAATTGTTTCTGGCTTGAAGTTTCTTGGTAATAAGACTATATTTACATATATGCAGAATACATGCACGTATAACCATAGAATATCCACATATATATTATGAAACATGTATATATATATATATATATATATATATATATAAAACATATATATATATAAAACCATGTATCTATACATATATACATATATGCACATATGCATGGATATACCCATACATATCATTGTATATAAGTGTATGTATGAATTTGTGTGTATGCATGTATGTATATATCCAACTATGGGTTTGTAGAGTAGAGAAAAAGACTTCAGGACATATACCTGGCTCTCATCTTCTGGTATCTTTCCTACAACTGTCAGAACCAACATTCTAACACAAGCCTTTTGATTCCAAGTTGCATTTACTTCCAAATACATGACAATTATAACTGTCATTTATATATATCACACTGCTGTGATGAACTGGTCAAACCTTTCTTAAATATATGAAACTATGCCAAATTCATTTGGATTTAGCTCTACAGCTGTGATAGGATCATGAATTAAAATATAAAAACTTGAAATAGTTTAGTGCTATATTCAGATTGTCTGTTATTTTAATTTAAGACTTAGAGAGAAGTGCCTTTGCATTTTTTTTTCAATTGTCAAATAGTAAAGGTAATTCTTTAGTTTATCTAGTATTGGCAAAATACTCTGAGATAATTACATAACAACTGTTGTAGAACACAAAGAAGTTTTATTTTAATCATGGGTTATAGTTAGAAACCTTGCCTTCTATCATAACAGAAACATGTTACTTGTTGTTTATCCTTCATTTTTGAATAGGACCAGTGACTTAATAGATGATGTCTTGAAATGGATTCAAGTGAGGAAGAGTTGCTTAAAGTCATCAGCCTTATTATTGACTCTAGTCAGCTAAGTAGAATAGTAAAATAAATGACAAGATGACTGGGAATGGCTCAGAGTGCATTTCTGTTGTCTGAAGAAGCCCCAAGTGTTCCACAGTGCCAACTTTAGTCACCTTCATGGCAATTAAAGTAAATTGTTCTCATTTGTCTGTAGGGAGATGTCTTTCCATGTTTAAGATAGATATCCCTATAACTCACTAATAGGTTTGAGGTCCCTCTGATACCCTCACTCTGGGTCAAGTTTTGACTAGTTTGACTGGTATATGACCACTGTACATGTTAACAGCTTCTTGGAGACAAAGGTAAGAATTGGGTGAATGTAGATACCCAAAGAAAGATGAGATGTCCTGAAAAGAGCTTATACCAAGGTTGTTAGTCGTACATAAGTATCTCATTTAGCTGCTAAGACTCAGTGCTATTCTCTAGCCTGTTATTTATAGAGATTATGGAAACTTCAGATCTCTTTCTTAGTCACATACTTCATAGAATTAGTTTTATTTTTATGTATTTACGTGGAATAAAAGGCAAGATGGACAAGATAATTCCTGAAGTTTTTTTTTTTTTAATAGTCTAAGGAGTTTGAGATTTTATGGACAGCATCAATTCAAATTGTGGCTACTAACTTTGTAATTAGTATGAACAACAAAAACTTTTTGTAAAACAAAATGTATTCAAGTTTTTATTCATAATTTTATTTGAAAAGAAACAAAAAAGATGCAAAAACTTTTCTTTGATAATTGAAAGATGAGGAACATTGATTTATTTTGAAATTTCATTATCCTATTACTTTTTAAGATTTACATAATGGGGAGGGGAAGTGATAGAGGACCATTTTGAACAACAGGTTTTTGAATTCTAAACATCTAAAAATACATAATGTCTCTCATAAAATTGGCACCATTATAACCACAGCAGGTATGTTGTCATGAACCGTAACTTCTGATCATTATTACAACAACTGTTGTTATTGATGTTCTTTATAAACCAGATTCATATTCAGTGCAGTTCTATAGGTAATTTTCCATACACATTACCACTGAGTTGCACAACATTTGCACCTCTGTGATGGTATTTTATGGTATTTTCATTGACGTCAGTGGGTTTAAAAGGCCTGCTGGAAGTAAAACCTCTCAGCACTTTGGGGATTTATTGTGCAGGTTGTAGGGACACATAGCCTTCACTTTTCCTCAACTTCAATTCCTCTACCTCAGACCAAAAAATTGATTGTGCATTAGAGTACATGCAAAAACTCAGATTCTGATGAGCCATTTTTGCTTCTCATTGAAAGGATTTTATAATTAATTGTTATATGCCAGGCACAAATGACACTAAATGACAAAGATACCAAGAAAGGCAAATATTGTCCTTCTCCTCAAATAGCCCACATTTAAATGCAAGAGACAACATTAAAAAACAATATATACACATTTTCTTTTTCTCTTCCTTCCTCCCTCCCTCTCTTCTTCTTCTTCTCTCTCTCTCTCCTTTTCCTCTCTTCTCTCTTAACTCTCCTTTCTCTTTCTCTCTCTTTCTCTCTCTCTCTCTCTCTCTCTCTTCATATAACATTCCATATATATACACACGTGTACATGTGTATAGTATATATGTACATATATATTAAAAATAATAATTATTTTTTAAAGAAACCTAATTTGAGAAAGTAGAAACTATTAAGAGTGACATTAGGACAGACTACTTTTTCCGGGTATGTACGATATGTCCTAAAACCTAAAGAAAGCCAGGAGTGGACAAGAGAGAAGATTTCAAAAATAGAAATAAGGAAGAAATGGTGAAAAGGCCAGACATGATAAACAAGCTCCAACAAAAAAATAATATGCTACATCATAAAGTATTTGGAGGAGAGTAAGATACAGGACAGAAAAGATTTTTTTAAAGCAGGTCATAAAGGGCAGTTAGGTAGTGTAGTGAATAAAGCACCAAGTCAGGAGGATCTGAGTTCAAATCTGGCCTCAGACACTTAACAATTCCTAGCTGTGACCCCAATTGCTTCAGCAATAAAAAAAAAAAAAAAATTAAAAGGAAAAAAAAAAGTAGGTTATGAAAGGCTTTAATAGCTAAACAAGGAATTTTATCATTGATGTTGGAGCTAATAGATACATACTAGATTTTATTGATTAAGAAAGTGACCAGGTTAGATTTCCATTTAAGAATTATCATTCTGAAAGTTGAGTGAAGGGTGGATTATAGAGGGAAGAGATGAGATAGAGTGTGCAATCAAAAAGTTTTTGTCATAGCTCACGCATGAGATGATGAGTGCCTCGAACAGAAAGCAGTGAAGAAGCTAGCTAAAATAGGGTTTGGAACTGGGAAAACATTTTTATAGTCAAAGGTTCTGATAAAGGTCTTATCTCCAAAATATATAGAAACTTGACTATAATTTATAAGAAATCAAGCCATTCTCTAATTGATAAATGGTCAAAGGATATGAACAGACAATTTTCAGACAAAGAAATTGAAACTATTTCTAGCAATATGAAAAGATGTTCCAAGTCATTATTAATCAGAGAAATGCAAATTAAGACAACTGTGAGATACCACAACACACCTGTCAGATTGGCTAGAATGACAGGGAAAAATAATGCGGAATGGTGGAGGGGATGTGGAAAACTGGGACACTGGTACATTGTTGGTGGAATTGTGAACACATCCAGCCATTCTGGAGAGCAGTTTGGAACTATGCTCAAAAAGTTATCAAACTGTGTATATCCTTTGACCCAGCAGTGTTACTACTGGGCTTATATCCCAAAGAGATCTTAAAGAAGGGAAAGGGGCCTGTATGTACAAGAATGTTTATGGCAGCCCTCTTTGTAGTGGCCAAAAACTGGAAAATGAGTGGATGCCCATCAATTGGAGAATGACTGAATAAATTGTGGTATATGAATATTATGGAATATTATTGTTCTGTAGGAAATGACCAACAGAATGATTTCAGAAAGGCCTGGAAAGACTGACCTGAACTGATGCTGAGTGAAATGAGCAGGACCAGAAGATCATTATATACTTCAACAACAATACTATATGATGATCAATTCTGATGAACATGTCCCCTTCAACAATGAAGATCAACCAAATCAGTTCCAAAAGCACAGTAATGAACTGAACCAGCTACACCCAGGGAAAGAACTCTGGGAGGTGACTATGAACCACTACATAGAATTCCCAATCCCTCTATTTTTGTCCCCCTGCATTTTTGATTTCCTTCACATACTAATTGTACACTATTTCAAACTCTGACTCTTTTTATACAGTAAATTAACTGTTTGGACATGTATACATATATTGTATTTAACTTATACTTCAACATATTTAACATGTATTGGTCAACCTGCCATCTGGGGAAAGGGGTGGGGCAGAGGAGGGAAAAAGTTGGAACAAAAGGATTTGCAACTGCCAATGCTGAAAAATTACCTATGCATATATTTTGTAAATAAAAAGATATATATATATATATATATGGTTTGGAAATCAGCTGTGAAAATCATTAATCATTGCTTTGACTTCCCTTATATTTCCTTATTTCCTGCAATTGTAAAAAGAACACTGCATTTTATCTCATAATTTCTTTCTAGAGTAATACTTGAAAGAGCAAAGGATTGTATTTGAATTAATTCACTGCAAATTCTACATGTCCTTTACTTTTCAGATTCTTCCTCCTCTAAGAAGTCTTCCCAGATGATTTCAGCTCAAATTGATCAATCTGTTCTCTCAATTCTTATCAAATTGCCTTAGATATTCATTTGGAAATTGATCTTGTCCTACTAGTATTTCTTATATTATTGAACTAAATTATTACTTAAATTATATTTTCATATAACTTTTTTACCTAATTATTTTCTGTCCCCAGAAATACACATTTTTAAAATCATGCACTGTGGTCAAAGATCATAGATTCTTTATTTTTGCAATCTGCCACATCCCTTAAGACATTTGCTTGCACATATTGCTCTCTCAAAAAAATGGTTTGATTATTGCTTACAAAAAATAATCCTTGAAATTCTTCAAAATTTAGGTGAAGTAGCTAATCTCTATGAGCTTCAATTTCCTAATCTTTAACACAAGAGTGTTGTATTAGATGATTCAGAAAAGGTCTCTCCTAATTCTAGTTGTGAGTGAATAAGAATTATCTTACCTTTTTTTTTTTTAATCCTTAGCAGTTAGTATGGTGATTTGCACATCATAAGTGTTTAGTACATGCTTCATTCATTCCCTCACTTATTCATTCATTCTATGATGCTATGATTCTCTATCTCAGATAAACATTACAAATCACAGTGAAAGAAATTTTTAAAAGAAATGAAAAAGGAAATAGTTTTGGAAATTGTCCAGTAAATAGATAAGATGTGATTTTGGTTGAGTATGCAGATAGGTTTTGGTCGACTTGACACCTGAACATTATTATAATAGTTACACATTATAAGCAAAACGAGGCAATAAAAAGCCTGGGCAATATTCATACAGCATTATGATGATGTTAAGATGAAAAGTTCTAGACAGGTGCAAATTAACTATTATTATTGTTATTTGTCAATGATAATAATGATTGTTGATGAGGGCAATTTACTTTCAAAAAGTAATTGTATTCAGAAAATCTTTGTTTCAGTGACCATAGAAAAGCCCACATGCCATTAAATATAGGACATAAGGACATCACCTTCCTCCGCCCATATCAATTACATTACAGCTTCCATAGCAACAAGATTAAAAAAACCCACATACATATCTAATTGCTATACTGCCACCAATCATCTTTATTCCCTAGCAATGTGTTCAATCTTCTGATTGTTCCAATAAAAAAAAAGTGCTCTAGTCACTGGTTTGTGACTTTGTGAATGCTGCTTTCTTTTCTTTTTTTTTTTTTTTTTCTTTTCTTTTCTTTTTTCCTTTTTTTTTTTTTTTGCACTATCCACATATGCCTCCATATGGATGGATTGGCTATACAACATTTATCAAATGGAAACTTTTATATGTCTGGTGATTTTATAAATCCAGTCAGGCTTGGACCAATTGTGTACTTGAGTTTGATTACAAATATGAGGATAGAGCCTGTGTATACAAAACAGCAGGATGATGTTTTACAAAAAAAAAAAAAAAAAACTGCCTCCTTTGAACCTTCTTAATTTAACAAAGAGGCAATCTATCACTTTCTCTTGGGTATATATTCATATGGACAGTTTAGCTGAGATAACTGGCAGGCAATAATGATAATTGCCTCCTCTTCTCCTGATGGGTTATTTTTTAAAAAGCTAGGTACTCTTTTTAACCTTTCTACATAGTCAATATGAAATTCAAGTGGTGAACATGAATATAAATTATCAGATATATGGATATAGATATCTATGAATATGGGCTAGAGATGAATTTCCTAAATACATAATTTTTCAAATGTGATTTTATACTGTTACTTCTTCATATTAGTTTTGAGCCAGGTTGCTTGGTTGAATTAAACAATAAAATGACAGAATAAAAGTCCAATTTCAATTAGGCTTTTAAAAATCTTTTTTTTGGGTACCATTTCTACATGCTTCTATTTAAAGGCCCATGTACTGATTTTTGCTATGGTTTTGCAGTGCCTGTATCTTTGCCTTGCAAGTCATGTTTTTAATAAATCAACAAACAGTTATTAAGCACTTACTATTTGTCAAATAGTGTTATAAGTATTGATGTTAGAGGCAAAAAGAGGTAAAAAACAATCTCTGTCCTCAAGAAGTTTTACATTTTAGGTTTTAGTTATATATGAACTTCAGTCAACTACTAATAAGCACCAATTTTCTTAAGAGGTATTGGTATATTTTCCTTTCCAGAGGCAGATGTTTATATTATTTTAGTTTTGTGATTTTGTGAATTTAAGAGCAATAAAAGAAACAGTAGAATGCTGCTATATGTGAGAAAAGTAAAGTGACAGTGTTTTTATCTTGAATACTTTGGTCAAATAACAGGAGTTTGGCACTAGAGAAGATACAAATCAGGCAAGTTCTATTCTCTAAGAAAGAAGCCTCGATATTGAACTGGAGGAGGTTTCAAGCACCACCTAAGCACAACCTTCTAGTCTTAAACATGGAGAAAGTTAGGTCCAAACAAATTAAATGATGTTTCCCAAAGTCATATATGTAGTTAATGCAGAACCAGGATTCACCCTCCAGATTCTAAAAGTCTAGAAACATCACTCTTTCCATCTCCTTACTCTACTTCCATGACTTCCCAGGCAAAATTTATTAAATTCCC